>NW_012138302.1:12349967-12392716 GCF_000956105.1 Propithecus coquereli
CTGGGGAGGAATAGCGGGACAGGCTGCTTTCTGGTCTGGGTCCCTCAGGGGCCTTAGGCAGGGCTTCTCTAGCAGCCCTGAAGTGTGTACTTCTTAGCAACTAGATAACCCTGCCCTTCAAGGGATGGAATAATAAGGGTCACCACTTCCTCAGCTGAGACGCCAGGTAGGCCCAGGAAGTGCCCTTCCCCCAGTCTGGGGGGTTATCTCCCCCTCTGGGAAGTCAAAACCTGCCCTCAGAGGAGGAAAGAAATGAGAGAAGATGTTTTTCAGGCCTGGCCTTGCAACAGTCTCAGCCAACGCCACTCCCACAGCCCTCCAGGACAGAGCCCGCCCCTGAAGGTAGGGAGATAGGAGAAAAAATACTTTCCCCATAGGTTTAGCCTGAATCTGAACAACCTGGGATCTAAGCAAAAGGGGACAGTTTGTTGACGTGATACAGCTGATCGATTTTGAACACCTGACAAGATCATAACACAAAAGCTTGCGCTTGGTGCCCAGGCTGTTGTCATCTTAGGGGCCAGTGGTCTGGGAAGGAAAATCTCGACCAGAGTCCTTAGCAATTGCACCAATTGACACACCCATTAGGAATTCCTCCGCAAGAGTGCCTAATGAGCCCTGAATAACATATTAGCAGGTCTCTCCTAGCTACAGATCAAGCAATTTCTGAAGTATATTGTCTCAGGCACGCTGATTCCTGCTGCTCTTCTCACCACATCTAAAGTGGTAACAAGGCTCAAGTAGCCCTTGAGAGTGGCAAAACATTTCCCAAAGACTCAGGCTCTTGTATGTCCCGTTTGGGGTTTTAGAGCTCAATTCAAAGGTTCCGGAATACCTTGACAACTGACTCCTCCACGCAAAATTCAAGCAACAAAAGAGAGAGCAACCTCATAGCTAAACCCAGCGCCTTCCACCTCAACCAAGTAGTTGATAGCGGAGTCACACACACAAAAGTCACCCAACTCCTGGAAAGCTAAGCAAGGAAAAGAAACTCACTTGAAATTAAATTACTTTTTATTAAGTGTTTTGTACTACAAAGTAACAATGATTCGGCTTAAAAATTCCTGTGCAAACTGATTCATGTTAACTAACATTCTCTGGAAAGATTTTCTTTCAGTTTGTAAATCAAGTCAACACAAAAAACATTTTCTTGCTCTTCTCCACTAAGAAGTTTATTTATTCTTCATTTATCCTTCCACTGAGGGTATAATTCTTTTAGGGTCTAGCTTTAGTTGTGGATCTACTATTAAATTTCTAAATTTCCCTATACCCTGATATAGTCCTCTTGGCTGTCATAACAAAATATCATAGACTGAGTGGCTTAAACAACAGAAATTTAATTTCCCGCAGTTTTCCAGGCTGAAGTCTGAAGTCAGGGTGTGGTATGGTTGGATTGTGGTGAGGACTCTCTTCCTGGTTTGCAGATGGCTGCCTTTTGGATGTATCCTCACATGACAGAGGGAGAGAGAAAGGGAAAGGGAGAAGGAGAGAGGGAGGAGGAGGGAGAGGGAGAGGGGTCTTTCTCTTCTTATAAGTACTCCAATCCTGTTGGATTAGGAATCCACCCATATGATCTCATTTAATCTTAAATACCTCCTAAAAGCACTATCTTCAAATATACTCACACCTGGGTTAGGGCTTCAACACATGAATTGTGGGGGCAGACAATTCACTCCTTAGTAGAACTTAAACTTCAATCTCCTGATTCCTATACATTGAACAACTATCAAAATGGAAACTTAAAGTCACCAGAATGTTGCAGAAATATTTTTTCATGATGACAACTGTGTTCAGTGCAAATTATGTCCCATAGTTTCTTCTTTTCCTTCATGTTTGGACTCTTTAAATTCCTTCCTTTTTTGACAGCTCAGATATCCATTTATAGAGCCTGATTCTTGGCAAAATTCTCCATAACGTCATCTGTTTTATCTATCTTTTTCTGTAATTTTTTGGAGATGTTGATCATAGTTAATGTCCTCGCCTGATTAACTTCAATATCTGAGTCACTCAAGTGTCTGTTTTGATTGTCTTTTTTCTATTTCTTGGTTTTCAGTCAAACAGACCTATTTGTCAGCATGTGTACTAAGTTTTCACTGAATGCCAGACATTGTGTGTAACAAACTGTAGATATAAAAAACAATTTTGATCTCACAAGTTCTCATTTCTTCAGTGGTCTTCTGATGTCTTTTTAAGAGATAATTTTTGCATTTCCTTAGTGGTTATAATTGTTCTTAGTGAAAGCATTCATCTGCTACCAGTCATTTGATCCTACACAGATGTAGAAGAATCAAGAATGCATTTAAATGATATTTATTAATATTTAATTCACCTTTGTGA
Organism: Propithecus coquereli; assembly: GCF_000956105.1. NCBI lineage: Eukaryota > Metazoa > Chordata > Mammalia > Primates > Indriidae > Propithecus > Propithecus coquereli. Next base: position 12,352,305 of record NW_012138302.1, read on the forward strand.
GTTGTTTTTAATTTGAGGGATGTTCTAGATAACCAGACTAACATACTGTCAGAAACCAGTATATACAAGAGCTTTTCTGAAGAGAATTACTTTTGTGATTAATGAAATGGGCTACAAAAACAGAGACGGGCAGTCAACCGACTCAACTAGATATACCTATCGAAATTTTAAAAATAAATAACTATTAAAGGCAAAAAAGAAAGAAAGAAAAGATATTGATGCTGATCTGCATTCTATATGCACATATAAAATATGCATACAGAAAGAACACAAACACAAATATACCACCCAAATAATTATCATCAACTGAACATATCCATGTTAGTACAACCAGGTCAAGAAATATAACATTGCCTCTTCCCCAGAAGTCCCCTCATGCCCTGTCCAATGACAACTCATGCCTCCTTTCTAAGGGTAACCACAGCGCTGGTATCCTATGTAATGACTGTGTAAAATAATACAGTATATAAATAAACCACAATTTATTGATCCATTATACCATTTATGGGCACTTGGTGGTTTTCAGTTTGGGACAATTATGAATAATGTTTTTGTAAACATTCTTATACATATTTTTCATGCACCCATGCATTTCAGATCTGTATATGATTTGGAATGGAATTGATGGATCATAGATATGTTTATGTTGAATTTAAACAGGTAATGCCAGGTTTTCAAATAGTTTTATCAATTTGTAGAACCAAAGGCAGTATGTGAGAGTTCCAGTTACTTCACAACTTCACAAATGTTACTTGGCAACATTTGATATTATCATTCTTCTTGTTTTAGTCATACAGATGGGTGTGGGATGGAATCTCACTGTGATACTAATTAGCATTCCTATAATTACTTTTCAAATGTTTAAAATTTTTAAATGTTTTAAAAAATTAAACAAATAATTATTTGTACACTCTAAAGTATTTATTGTTGACATCTATGGAGATTTTTAAAAATAAGATATTTAATGTCTATGGTGAAATAAAAAATATTTAAATGTATGTGATATTTACCTTCATTTTTTTCTGTATTAATTTCTAATATAATTATAGTTACAAAACATTGTGGCAGCACAAATGTTTATTTGTTGACATTTCTTGTGAATTGGTTTATAACTTTTGGTTGCTATATTTTCTTGATGCTTCTTATGGACAGAAATGTGAATTTTTAAAACACTTATGTAGATATGTATGTGTATAAAATAAGCTTGCTAATTTTGTTCACATCTTCTCTGTTCTTATTAATTTTTGCTAGCTTGAGCTATCAAATACTAATATAATAGTATATGTTTAAATCTTCCACTAAGTTGGTGAATTTGTGAATTTCATCTATAATTATCAACTATTGTTATCAAGAATATGAGCAACAAGTGTTTGTAACTGGATTGTTTTTGTGCTTCTTGTGATTTATGTGTGAGCAAGATATGTCCATTTAAAGGAGCCATGGCAAACTAGGCAGAGCCCCAGCTCCACTACAGAGTGCTGTGAGAGAGGGCTGAGGCTTCTGTGGTGAGGCTTCCTGGACAGAAGAAGCACCATGGATGGAAACTGCAGAGTGGCAGATTGAAGCCTAATGTAAAAGAGCAAACCTAGCAGCAAAAATAACCTTCCTAATAGGTGCCCAGTACTGAAATGAACTTGCTGGGGTGATTGTGATTTTGTGATCCCCACAAGGCTTCAAGAAAAGTCCTAGATGACCATTAATCATGAATGAAAAATAGGTATACCCTGATATAGTGCCCACTTATAACTATAACCCAACAATCATTCCTGTGTATACACAGTCTTCAACGTGAATGGTGCCTCCTGCTGCCAGCCACAGAGCAGCCCTGCCAGCCCTGCCAGCCATTCCCAATTCCTGTGTGCAACCTGCATGCGTAGTCCTGGGTAGTGTGGTCCAGCTCCCCTCTTTCACCTCAGCACAGAAAGCTGAAAGAGACAGGTTCAAGGTCAGTACTGGACCAGAAGTCAGAAGGTCCAGATGACACATCCCAACAGTTGGGACCAAAGCTATGAAAAACAGGACTCTGAAGCCAAATTCCAGGCAGAGACTACTGCAATGAATGTTGCAATGAATCATTCACTTATTTTTTTAACAAATATTTCTTGAATTCTTTCCTTTGGCAAGACACCAGGGGAAGATGTGATGCCCCAAGAGAATTTAAACAATTCCCTGAGTGCTGAATTCCAACCTTCAATAAATTGTTCACACAGACGAATAGCAGCAGGGCTTTTTCTTACAAATAAAAACAGTGTATTTTTTTTTTAAAAACAAAAAAATGAAAGAACACCTGAGTAATTTCCAGCCTCTCAGATGTAGTCTCAAGATTATATGACAAACAATTATTAAACAGAATGAGAAAAATCCAGTGGTTTCATTCATCCTGCACTGGCTGTTTTTAGAAGAGGACAAGAAACAGCGACAATTGTGAAACTTGATGGAACAAAATGAAATAGACTCCAGGAAACACTCTTGGTCTTCATTTACTGCTCTTGCAACAGCCTCTGAGTAAGGGCCAGCTAATTTGTACCAGATTTGATGGCTGTTGACAAACTTTAACAGGTGTTTCTTATTTCTGCTTCAGTGGTTTGTCTACAACTCATCTCCCTGTTTCTATTCTCACTTCATCCTCCAGATTCTTCTCAAAACATGGCTCTGATCACACCACCCATTCGTCCAACCCATGAAAGGATGATCATTGTCTATAGAGTTTAACTTCTAGACCATCATCCCCATCCACCCTTACCTCACAGTCCACCCCGTGCATGTCCAGTACCCAGACCACACACTATTAGACATCAGCTTTCTGCACTACTTCCTCTACATCCCCCCTCATTCCTCAGTCATTGCTGTAACCTGTATGGAATGTCCTGTTACCCATCTCCTCATTTCAGATTCCTAAGGCATCAACAGGCCCGTGATGAAGTTTGATCTCGGTTCAGGTCAACAGACATTTAAGGAGTGCACAGGCTTGTATCAAACAGAACAGTGGGCCCTGGGGATATAAAGATGAAGGGATAAGGTAGGCAGTTCCCAAGAGGAGCTCAGTCTAGCTGGAGAGACATGGGCAGGCATGTCCACGAGGTGGAGCAGTGCCACTCTGGCCCCAGTAGCTCAGGGTGAGGCAATGGCAGGTGATGTGTAGTCCCAGATGGGGTGTGCCTTGCTCAGCCTGGGTGAAACTGTTGTGGGAAGGAAGTATTGGGGCTTGGTGTCAGATAAGTTATCCATAGTACAGAAAGTGGGAAGGGATGTTGTCACAGGCATGAGGAACATGAACAAAGATTGGAACCTTTTCTGATACCTCTTCAATCTACTCTCATTTCAGAACTGAATTCTTTCTCCTAAGTTCTACAATTAAATTTTTTGTCACTGCTACAATATGAACCACAGTCAGCTTTTTATTTGAGTTACTTGATTATACTTATTATTTATACAGTACCCAGTAAGTTCCAGGCACTGTTCTAAGTCTTACCAAAAGTTGCCTTATTTGATCCTTCCTACAACCTATGCGACATTCACTATTGTCATGTACATTGCATGGATGAGGAAACTAGGGCTCAGAAAAGTAAACTGCCCATGGTTGTGCAGCTATTTTACTGTGCATAGCCATAAACTGGAGTGCTTGATAAATAGTCTCCAGGGTCTTGTGATTAGAGATTCTGACTTAGTAAGTTTCAACTGGGATTTGTATTTGCCTTTTGTCGAATCACCAAGGTGATCGGGAGCCATACTTGGAGGGGCACTGCTCAGGAGTGAGAGATCTGGGACTTACACCCAGACCTGTCATCTTCCTGAACCTGTTTCTAGACTTGCCTGCCCTTGGAGGGGAGGAACACGTTACTTACTGTTGTATCTTACAAAGTCACAGACAACAGGGCCTTGCATATTACAAAGGTTAAAAAAAAAAGTTTGAATCATTGCCGGGACTAAAGTAGGGATTCCCAGATTTTTGCAAGAAGGTTAAGTTTATCCCTCAGGGATGAAATAATTTTGCTTTTATTGCTAATTGATATTTACCTAATGACAAAGTTGAAAGGTTTTATGATTGTGCATTTTCTCCACGCTGGGTCTCACATAATTACTATTCCCTTTTATGCTGTCAATAACTTTCTATTTCTATACAAATATTCCCAATGTGCTTTTCCTACTGAATTAGTGATCTTCCTAAAACACAAATCTGGCCATGTCTCTCCACTAATTAAATCTTTTCTATGGCTTCTCATCACTAGAAGGAGAATGGCTGGCATGTTTGGCCTGAGTTCTAAGCTCACCTGAAATCAGACTCCATACCCCTCTCCAGCCTTTTTGCTCATGCTCCCACCTTTGCACTCTGTGTACCAGCCACTCCAAACTATTTTTGGCTTCTCAAACTTTTAAAACTGTCTCCTGCCCCTTTGTCTACTTTTTTCTTCTGCCTGGGATGCCCACTACAGGTTTAACCAACTGACAAATGCCCATTCCTCCTTTAAAACTTAACTCAAATGTCTCTTTCCCTGTGCCTACATCACTGGTTCTCCAAAGCAGAGATGGTCACTCTCTATTTGTTTCCATATTTCTATTATAGCACCTTTTGTTTTAAGCCTGTATTCTTCATTAAAGTATGAGCTCCTTGAGAGAGTTCTGGATCACCTCTACATCATCACTGTCTAATACGATGCTTGGCACAAAAGGGTTCAGTTGCTCTTTGTTGAATAGATTAATAGGTAAGTTAAGGAATGAGTCAAGGAATGAAAGAATGATCGAATGAATGATGGTATGGGCGTTTATTTCCCATCTTACATCTAATACACTGGGAAATCTATTGGCTCTACCTTCAAAATATTTCCAGAACCTGATTATTTTTCACCCTCGTTATTGCTACCATCTTGGTTCAAGCTACCTTGACCCCTAGCCGAGATTTCTCTAGTAGCTTCCTAATAGTTCTCTGTGCTTTGATCCTTAATTGCCTCTAAAATCTACCTATTCCCACATGGAAGCTAGATGTATCCCTTAAAAATAGAAATCAGATCATAACCAAAACCCACCTCTGGTTCATTTCATGCAGAACAAAAGCCCAAGCTTTTCAATGGCTTTTAGGCTTTATATGAACTACAAACTCCCTATCCCCATACCTGTTTAGTCTCCCACCCAGAGCCTCTTACATTCTAATCCCATTTCCAAAAACTTTCCCTCTTTTTCACTCTACTCCAGCCACACTGGCCACCTTGCTGTTCCCAGATATACCAGACACGCTTCGATAGTAAGGCCTGTGCATTGGCAGCTTCTGCTGCCTCCCATGCTCTTTGCTCATGTCAGGATGGCACTCTCCCCACCTCGTTCAAGTCTTTGCTCAATGGCATTCTCTCAATAAACCCAATTTTCACTACCTTATTTAATATTGTTCCCTGATTGCCATTTTTTTTCTTGATTCATACCATCTTCTAACATACTATATAGCTTAATTACTCATTATGATTATTATTTATGGTCTGACTCTCCTTGCTAGAATGTAAGCTTATTATAAGGAGTTGGTTTATTTTGTTCATTGGTAAATTCCAATTGTCTGGGCAGTGCCTGGAACATTGTAGATACTCAGTAAATATGTTTTGAATGAATAAGTGAATGCATGACTACTCTAGAATGCAAACTCCTTAAGTGCCTATATCAGACTTCATCATTGAATCCCCAGTCCCAAATATAGTGCCTGTCACTTAGTAGGTGCTCAGCAAATACTTGTTGAGTAAATGGATGCATATGAATTGAATTTCAATGGATCACATTTGAGGGGAAAACAGCATGCCAGCTAATAATCAGTGTAGTTTATTTAAAATCTCTTGATGTTTATTTTAACAAAAGCCTTCTTGGAATCTTAACACTAAAATAGGATGTCATTGAGGCCTTTGTGGTTTTAGTAGCTATGACCTTTACCATCATTCTCAGGATAGAACGGGGAATGTGCATGGAGGCTTTAATTAATCCAACCCTGGGCTGGAGTGAAGTGCTGACGAGAAAAAAAAGAAAAAAGCAAACTGTGCAGACCAACTTCCCCCAAAATAACCTTCCAATTGTTCCTAAGTATACCAGAAACTCTAATTTGGGCAGAGTTTGAGCTCCTCTCAATTGACTCAGAGTGCTTTTAGCTAAAATCAAATGCTTAACAAATCTGAAAGTTTCCCATGAGAACCTTTCCTTAAGCTTGCATTCTGCCAAGCTACAGAAAAGGAAGGTCCATGTTTTGAAATACAGAAAATAACTTTAACTATATTCCATTTTTGTAGACTCATGGGTAAATTTTCCAATCAAGTACTATGTGATCTGATTTTTGATCAAAATATAATGCCTAACAGGTGGGTTATTTTGGACTCAATCTTTGCCAGGTGGTGTGAAATAATGACAAATAATCAGAGTGCCTATATATAAATGATCACAGGTCACCCTGCTTGACCTATGGTTCAGTCCAGTCTTCACAGAAACCCATTTCCAAACCACACCCACTGCTGTGATTGAAGGTGGATTTTGTCAAAATTGCTTGGCTCAACAAATCTGCTGCTCTTGAATTACTTTGAATTTTGGCTTGACTGGCAATCTTCATAGAATAGGGATTTGATATTTGAATAAACAGCTCCACTAAGTTGATGCATAGACTTTTAAACTTGGCAATAACTTTTAAGCACTAGTGGATACATTTTAATGAAGATCCTTATGCAAGACATAATAGCTTTAGTCCCTGGAAAGTAGGATTAAATGCTGTTCATCTTCATATCCATACTGCAGAGTAGATTCTAGCACAAGTTCATTACTTATAAATATTTAGGAATAAATAAATAAATTACAAATTTCTTTTAGAATAAATAAAGAAAAATTATCACTCTTTAAAATAGAAGTGATTCTTTACACTATAATATAACAATACTTTTCCCCTTACTTTGGTTTGCAGGAAACTCAGAGATATCTTTAATTTTCTTTTATAAATTAATTTTCTATTAGCTTAAGTGGTTAATATATTTGTTTCTCATTTTCCTGTATGGATTTCAATATTCTATTTCTGTTTTAATACCTTACTGTATTTTCTAGAATCATATTGTCTTTTAGTTTCAGTTATTTTTTGAAATAAGCTTGGTATAAATAAAATAATAAAAATTAATAGATTTGGTGTATTGCACTTCTTCAATTAAATTTCCTAGTAGAAAAAATATAGCAACATATTTGCTTTCAGAGCTAAAATGTGTTTTATGAATGTATTTGATATGTATGATAAGTTAAAAACAAAAAAAATTCTTTCATTTCTATATAAGCCTTTATTCTATACGTTCTACATGCCAGGCACTGTGCTTAGAGATGTGTTAGAAAATGATAAAGTATGTCTAGATTGGGAGACAGACACTCCCACTGGCAGCTGCAAAACAGTGTGGTAATGATTCCATTTACATGAAATGTCCAGAGTCAGAAAATCCATAGAGACAGAAAGCAAAATAGTGGTTGCCAGAGGCTGAGGATAGTGGGGAGCAGGGAGTGATTGCTTAATGAGTATGGGTTTTCCTTTTGGGGTGATGAAAATCTTCTGGAACTAGATAATGGTGACAGTTGTACAAAATTTTGAATGTGCTAAATGTCACCAATGGTAAATATTATGTTATATGTATTTTCTACAATAAACTTTTTAAAAATTAAAACAACAAACAGACAAAAATCTGATGTAGTGGGGACAACTGGTTTATTTACTAATTCATTCAACAAATATTTACTGAGCGCTTACTATGTGTTAGCCACCATGTTAGGTACTAGGGACAAAAGGCTGAGCAGCACCAGGCATGATGGTTCTCTCATGGACTGTTGTCTCATAAAGTTTAACCACAGATTGATGCCCTGAAGGGAAGGAAATGTGTAACCAAGAAACTTGTCCTAACCAAAGGTTCTGGACAAGGGTCAGGGAAGAATATCCAGAGGAGGAAACCACTGATCTGTGTTCTTAAGGATGACTGGAAGGTAGAAGGGAACTAGGACAAAGGGAGGGAGGAACATCAAGCTTCCTGGGAAGAAGGAATAGTGTGCGTAGAGGATGAATGGCAAAGAAAGGAGGGAAAATGGTGTGTCATACCACTTCAGGAAAAGGCAGGGAACAAACCATACAGGGCACTCAAAGGATTGGAAGCCCCAAACTTTATCATGCTACTTCTATTAATTGAGGATATACACTTTGGAATTCTCTAGATAGTGATCCAACCAACATTTGTATTTAAGATCATGATACCCAGAAAGTAGGGAGTGGTTAAAGCTGTTTATCATAAAGGAAGAAAGCAGTCTGAATAGGATCCAATATGGCCTCCCATGCTTCGGACACAGCACTGGCTGTGCAAGGGTGAAGGAGAAAGGATGAAATTTCAGTTCTCATTGCATTTTGTGAAATTGACCTGAAGAAGGAGTGTTTTCAAAGCTGATGTTAAAAAGTAAACTTTCATCATTTGGGAGGCCGCCGCATGATCATAACTGAAATTATAAAGGCTCAGAGATCTTGAGAGAGTCATGGTCCTGAGTCCACCAAGATAAGGAAGTCCACAAAAAAACAGGTCAAAGCTACAAGCGGTGGAGGCAGTCAGGCCAGACTGAAGACAGGAAGAAACAAACCTACAGAACTTGGCTTTCAATGAAGAGAGAAGGAAAAGCAACAAGTGCATTTTTGAGGAAAGAACAGATGGAAGGAAAGTTAAGCAAAGTTAAAAAAACATCTTTGTGGTCTGTTCCACAAAAACCAGCAGAGCTGTGGTTTCTTTGGAGCCAGAGATTTGAAAGGTAAGGAAAATAGAGATCGCATTACACTATCCTCAGGGGTTTAATGTGCAAAGCAATGATTCTGATGATGGTCTGGCTAATTCCCTCTCAGAGATGAGCAAGGACTGAGAGGTATCTAAACCTATAACGATATGTATTAACCCTGTCTGAATGATTTACTGTTACCATATTTGGGCTGACTCTGAGTGCAGGAGAGGGGAAAAAAAAATGAAGAAAAACAAGCTTACCCATAAAAAGAAATCGTAGAACTTCATGTCCCAACAAGTGGGTAAAATGTTAACATTGTTTTTTTATAGCCTAATAAATGTCTTTCATAAAAATTGCTGAAAACATACTCCCTAGATCTCTTTATTAGATTCAAAAAGAGATTATTGATCAGAAGGATGAGTTGATCAGGGAAGAAGGTTGGAAGGAAACCAGGTCTTAGATTGAATTAAAATATTGACCATCTTTTTTAAACTTCGTAATTCAAGTATTTTTATACCTGTGAAGGAGATGAGTCTAGAGAAGTTGGGTCTGCCACAATCTCTGATGTCTGAAGACGTTGATACAACCTCCACTTGTCTGAAGACACAAAGCTAAAAGATGCTGAAATCAGGACTTAAAACTGGCCTGAATCTAATACCTTAGCTTTTTTAACAAAACCCCGAGCCTTCTCTAGCTACTTACGTGTGACTGTGTATCAGGTCAATGAAAATAGCCCATATGCTACTAATATTACATTTATTTATTTATTTATTTTTATTTCAGCATATTACAGGGGTACAAATGTTTAGGTTACATATATTGCCTTTGCCCCACCGAGTCAGAGCTTCAAGTATGTTCAGCCCCCAGACGGTGCGCACCACACCCATTAGGTGTGTATATACCCATCCACCTGTCTGCCACCCGATGAATGTTACTACTATATGTGCACTTAAGTGTTGATCAGTTGATACCAATTTGGTGGTGAGTGCATGTGGTGCTTGTTTTTCCATTCTTGGGATACTTCACTTAGTAGAATGGTCTCCATCTCTATCCAGGATAATACAAGAAATGCTACATTACAATTGTTTTTTGTGGCTGAGTAGAACTCCATGGTATACATATACCACATTTTATTAATCCACTCATGTATTGATGGGCACTTGGGTTGTTTCCACATCTTTGCAATTGTGAATTGTGCTGCTATAATATTACATTTAAAATTTTATGGATTCACAAGACAACTGCATGAAGAAGACATGATGGTGATTTTGATGCCCATTTTTAGGATCTGGCAAAACTCTATGGGCAGCAACATAATAGTTCTATCTTCTCTACAGATGACAAAATTAAGGCTCAGTTGATAATGTGTCTTATCCCAGATGCCATAACTAGTAAGTGATAGTTCTGGTCATCTGCGCCAAATCTCATGCGATATCCTCCAATCACAGTAATTTTTTGATAATGTATGGTCAAAAATGGCTTAAATGGTTACTATCAAATATTGGTTTTATTGGTGCTCATCTACAATACCAGAACAATAATTTTTAAAGAGAAAATTACTATTTTGAGGATGGAACTTTGCGTCAATGTAGAAATTCAGAGTTCAGTTGTCTTTGCTAGCTTAAATTCAAGCAAATCTGTAGGTAATCAAGGTATCTACTGAGCATACCTCAGTTCAATAATTTTTCATCTAATGAACACAAAGAAATAGAACAAAGAAAAGCAGAAGACGACAGGCTTGGGTCCTCATGGTGCTCACAGTGTCATGGATATCTCCAGACAGGCAAGATATTTATATAACTGAGGAATCCTTTTAGGAAAAGATGTCTGGAGAGCTACTGGGCCCACCTGGAGGGGGTCCAGCCAGAGGCCTTTCAGGCTACAAGCAGCACACGCCTTTTTCATTATCCTTTGAATCCTTAAATCTTGGTGATTAACAAATGTCTTAGAACTGAAAATCTAACTTAATTCTCTCTTCTCCATTTTTACTGCCACTGCTTGCTAGCTTATTTTTCATCATTTCCTTTTCTGGGGTTTGCCACAACCTCTAATGTTCCCCTGTATTTACCCCTTTTCCATAGACACTGAGTTTGATCATTTTAAAATTATAAAATGAACCAGGTCACTTCCCTGCTTAAAATTCTTTCAGGCTCACCATTGCCTAAAGGATAATGTTCAAACTCCCCAATATATCTCACAAAGTCCTGCAGGATCTGATCCCACTCTACTTTTCTCTTCTTCCATGTTCTCCATTGTAGCCTACATTCCAGCATACTGAACCCATTATAGTTCTTTAAACAAGCCCTTTGTGCCTTTATGTTTTCTTCTGGAATCCTCCTACATCCTTTTTCTTTCTGGCAAGCTCTTATTCATGTTTCAAGGCCTTGCCTGTGTAGTCATTTGTGTTGGCCCCAAGCTGAGTTGTCACAATGGTAACAAATACGTATTTCCATGTCTGATAGAATGACTCATCTTCTCAGTGCCCACAGCATTCTCTGTGTTATCTTCACCATCGCATCTACACACTGTACTTTAATCACTGACATCCCTGTCTTTTCTCCAAAATGGATGGTGAGCTTCTTACGTATAGGGACCATGTCTTATATCCTCTGTGTTTCCACTGGCTACCACAGTGCTTAGAAAAAAGTAAATGCTCAAAAATATTTGTCAAAATGAATGCATCCATGGACTTTAAGAAGAACGGATTCCACTTAAGAGATATGCAGCTTTGAAAAACTAAACTCTTGCTGTTCTTTGTCACTAACACTTGACTCTTCTCTAGTCTTCCTACATTACAGTAAGTGACTCAACTACTGAACAAGCTGCTCAGGCCAGAAATGTAGGATTCACCCTTGATTCCTCATTTACTCTTCTCCAATTCATTATCAAAATCTATAGCATTTACATTCCAAATATCTCTTTAATGTATCAACTTTTCTCCATCTCCACAGCCACTCTAGTTCAACCCACCATTCTCTCTTTCCTGAATTGCTGCCATGGCCTCTTCACCTGTCTCCCTCCAACACTCTGCCCAAGAGTGATCTTTTCAAAATGTAAATCAGATCTTGTCACTTCCCTGCTTAAAACCCTACAACTGCTTTCCATTAGTCTTAAAACAAACAACTTCCTTCCAATACCCTATGACATCCTACATGCCTACCTCTCCAATCTCGTCCTGTCCCACTCTCCCCTTTGTTCACTGAGCTCTGGCACTTGGCCTTCCTGAAGTTCCTTCACCATGCCAAACACTTTAGCTCCTTAGATCTTCATTTTTTCTGGTCCACCTCTTCAGATAAGTCTCCAACTCATTCTTCCCATGCCTCCCATGTGTCACTTACATTTGATTTCAGAGAGACCTTTCCCTGAGCACTCAGTCTGTAGCCATAGCCCCCCAACCCTAGAAATTCTCTTAGAGAAACTTGCTCTTTTTTATATTCATTTATTTATTTTGCCTAGCACTTATCTGTGAATGTAGACATATATTCCTTTGAATTTTAACTACATTGCAAACTTCATGCAGGTAGGAGAGCACGTTTGTTCATATACCACTTATATCATGTGTCTGTCACAGGGCCTTAATATTGAACACACATTAATGGAATGAATGAACTTATCTGAATGTGTTTACTCATTCCATGTTCCCAAAAGGTAGGAACAGCCATATTTACCCCATAAGGCTTTGAGAATTAGATGAGTTAATGTATATGATATCTCTATATAACTGTAAGTCACTCTCTAGATGTAAGTTATTCTATTGAGACAAATAAAAGCAATCTCTTATACTTTTGTAAATAAATTACTATAGTTTGATTAAATATATCTCTATGATGTTACTTCAAGGTCAGAAATAGGACCAAGGGATAGAAATTCTAGGAAAACAGTCTTTTTATCACTATAAACAAAGAACTACTAAAGTCTTAAGTACAGCCCCAAAATAGAATATACTAACACCAAAATGGTAAGTTCTCTAACACTAGAAGATGTCACTTACGTGTTAGATAAAGACTACACTAGACACCTCTTATGCCTCTTGCAAACTCAAGGATTCTCTAATTATAGAGAGCAATAATAAGAACAAAAGCACCCACAATTTTGCACATGCAGCCCAGAAGGGAAAGGTTCACACACAGATCCCTGAGGCTTGCTATATAGGATGGCAGTGAGGGAAATACTCTGTTTAGAAATTTTCTAGAATAAGTCTGAGTGAGACATTGTTTTCTGTTAGCTGGTCTTCAAAGTATTAGCTCCAAGGAAATGGCATAAAGATAATCATATTTCTTCCTTAGAGTTACAAAGATAAACAAAGGAGTGAAAGGACTCTAATTCTTATATTAGGGAACCTGTGACCAAGGAAACTTGTTCAGGTAAAATCCCACACTGCCCATATAATTGTTCCCATCAGGAACATGTAAAAGTACACACACACACACAAAAAAAGCCAGCTTTTCAAAATGCTCTATAATAAAACTTAAGTGAGAAAGATGAGGAAAAAGAGAAAACATTTTCAGCCTTCCAGAAGGCCATGCAAACGTAGAAAAAGTAACAAGAGCTGAAGAAGAAAGCAGTGAATCCCTACCCCATGACTAGGAAATCAGATCTCAGCCAAAATGTCACAACACACCAATGTAATTCAGTCCACTTGGAGGAGTGCCACAAGGATTCGTTACTGATGCATAAGTACAAAGGATGTGAATATTTTTCAAAGTGATGTTACTGGAAGAGCAACCACTAACCCTCCAGCCTGGGGTGTTAGATGGAAGAAGTAGGATTTTAGATCCTCACTATATCTCCCTTGCAGTCCCATCCAAAACTTGGACTTGGCCCCTGAAGTGAAGTTCCTGCCAGATGTTTGTAAGTACAAGTCAGGGTCATTCCAAGATAGATGACTGTGAAGTTGTTCCACTTCTTAAAGACCATATTGTGATGGTAGTGCTGGCAGCTGTGGATCTCACTGCTATTGTTGTCAAATGTCCATTCTCCCCTGTTTCCTGGCACCAGAACTCTGAATTTCCTTCAGGGAATTGTTCTTCCCACATTACTATCCATGGGAGCTGAGCCCACCCTCAGCTTCAGCTCCTGGCTTACACTGATTTGCAAAGTCCAACACTGAGGACATCATGATTGCTTTAAGGAAGGCATGAGACTAAATTCTGGCCATGAAAATGAGAGAAGGAGTTTGCTGGAGGCTTCTGGACAAGGAGCATCTTTGGTGTCCTGAGAAAGACTGCAAGAATCTCCATCCTTTCCACCAAAGAGACCGAGAAACATGTATCACCTGGAGCTGTTGACAGTCCCAGGGGAACACAAGAACTACTCTTTCCAGATGACATTGGCACAGTGGAAAGCAGATGTTGTAGACAGAATAATGTCTTCCCCCATCTCGTACACAAAAAGATGTCTATGTCCTAATCCTCAGAACCTGTGAATGTTACCTTACATGGCTAAAGGGATTTTGCAGATGTGATTAAATTAAGGATCTTGAGACAAGAGGACTATCTTGGTTTATTGGGATGGGCTCAGTGTAATCTCCAGGGTCCTTACAATGCAGGAGGGAGGAATATCAAAGACAGAAAAGGGCAAGTGACAATGGCAGCTGAGAGAGAGAGATTAGGAGATGCTGCGCTGCTTGCTTTGAAGATGGAAGCCCCTAGAACTAGAAAAGACAAGCAAGCAGAGTCCCCCCTAGAGCCTCCAGAAGGAACACAGCCCTGCCCAGACCTTGACTTTGGGACTTCTGATCTCCGGAACTGTGGGATAATAAATTTCTATTGTTTTAAACCACTAAATTTGTGATAATTTGTTACAGCAGCAAGAGGAAACTAATACAGCAGGAAAGAAAGATGAGTAGAGACAGGGTCGCTGGTTCTTTGGTGATATTGATGAAGCACTTTATCAAACACCAGTGAAGTCCCCTGTGCCTTCTGAGTTTTTGGTTTAGAAACAGCCTACATTGTTTAAGATTACTCGATTTGGGTTTTCTCTCACTTGAATCAAATTACCCTAAGTGATCGCAGCACTAAGTAAACACAAAAGGACTGACACTGCTGTGCATAACAATGTGAAGTGCTACCTTTTACCTAGAGGACAGCAGTGTAGATTTTGCTACCATTAGGAAAGTGTTTCTCTTCTTCAATATGAGCTTAAACTGTTGTGTTTCTGAGCATTAAACCCATCTTTTGAGCATGTATGCATTACTCAGGATTTTCACCTATCTTGGGAAATGGTTGGTGAGATCTATGTGGAGACTGGGCTTAGAGATCAATACTAATCCTACCCTTGGAGGGCCAAATCCCACCCTACACTGTCTTGATGAAGCTCTGTGTGGTGAATAACTGGGTAATTGTATTACCGAGAGATTACTGTGTCCAGAGATAACGTGTGAAAATGGATGGAAATGGATCTCAAGCCTTTGGTTAATGATTAGGGTCACAATGTTTCCCTATAGAATGAGGATTCACACTGCAGAGATCTGAAAAGGGGCTCTCATGAAGAGGCGTGGAGACTTGTAGACGGCAGCACAGAGGCAGGAATCAAGTGTGTCTAATAGAGACCCTCCTGCGAAAGCGTTTGCCTTGTTTGTAATTTTGTCTTGGATTACAATGAACAATTATAGAAAGCATTTTTTCTTTGGACGTTGCAGCTAATTTGGTTATGCTCAGCCTTTAGTGAGGCCCTTTGGGATAGTTGGTGGAGAATAGAAGTAAGGGGCTGCACCGGAAAGCATGGCTCGCCCACCTGCAGCCACTGCTGCCTGGGGAGGAGGATAGCCCCACCTCAGTGAAGGCGGAGTGTGTCCCAGAGTTTCAGGTGGAGCCACTGCAGCAGGAGCAGGGCCCAGCTGTGTGGGAGCAGCAAGGACAGCCCCGAGGGATGGTGGCCCTTGAACAGGAAGAAGGGTGGAATACCATTATTACATAACAGTGTGTCAAGGTCAAGTCAAGGTTATCCCTACGAAAATACCGCTTTCCCTTACCTTACAGAATGCTTTCCTGAGAGGGAGGACAAGAAATGTCATTGCAGCCCTGGAATGTGAGGTGGGAGGATGAAGAACTGGGTACAACCACAGACAATGTTATCTGCAGGGCTGTTTGTCTCAGGGACAGTGCCAGACTGTGAGCTTCATCCTCCATGCATGTCTCAGCAGGAAAAAAAATCCCTGAAAACTACTGGATGAGTGGGCTAGTCATCGTATGGTAGGTCTGATAGAAATAAGATGAGCTTTGGTCTCAGAAGGAACTGGGTCCCAGTCTTGGCCTCAAAATGTGTTAATTTTCATACTTGAATGTGGTACCGGAACACTCTCAGCCTCAGTTTTATTGTCTGTAAAATGAGACACGATGCTGCAGGAACTGAGAACAATCACAAAGAATGAAAGCATCTAGCAAGTGCTCGATGATTCATATCTATTATTATTTTTATTATCATTATCTAATTCTTCTAGCATAACTTAGAATGGAATAAATTCTTAATAAATAGCAACAGCAAATATGTCTATAACACTTAACTATGTTCTAAGCACTGTTTAAGCACTTACTTACATTACATAATCTAATCTTCATAATAACCTATGGAGTAGCTAATATTCTTTTTCCATTATACAGACAAGGAAATTGAGGCCACAGAGATTAAGTAACTCACCAAAGGTCACACAGCTAGCAAATGGCAGGGCCAGGATTAGAACTGAACCTAAGCCCTCAAGCTGCAGAGTCCATTCTCTTAACCATGATGGTATAAATGTCACTTCCCCTCTACCTCCCCCTAATTCTGTGGCAGATGCTGTGAGTAGATACGAAAAGAGCATAAGGCATGTTACTAACCTTGAAGGACACGGGGGACACACAGCTCAGCTGCGTGAGGTCACTGGAACACATACAAAACCATATGGACCCCAGTGTTATATCATATCTTTTAAATGAAGTGTGGTTGGAGCCGGAGACTTTGGAGTGAACGGTGAGAATCTGAGATGTCTTGGAAAAGGAGATGCTCCAGGAGCTGGCTAAAGTAGTTAACGGGGGAAGTGTCTGACTCACTTTCCCCCTTCTCATCCCCAGAGCACATAGAGCCCTAAGAGGAAGAGGAGGAAAAAACCCTTTCAGCAATTTTGAACTCACAGGACTTAATAAACATTGGACATTATAGAATCTGCTCACTTCTCAATTGAGGGAACCGAGTCCCAGGTGGAGACAGTGACCTCCTGGAGCCCACAGAGGTAGACTGCAAGGTGTCCGGAGGAATGAGGAACAGTTCACGGCAGCTATGGTGAAGTGGGGACAGACAGGCCTGGAGAAATGACGTGTGTAAAACACTCAGAGGAAGCACCTTGACAGCAGCCCTCAAACAATGGTAGACACTATCTTCACGATAGTGCTATTTTGATAATCATTACTAGTATGCTGGGATTGTCTTTGAGGTAGGTTAGAGATCAGTCAGGAGATTATTTCATAATCTAGGGCAGTAATGATGAGAGTTTGGATGAGTTCAGGGGTCATAGTGGGCACAGAGGAAGGAACATACCAAATAAACACCTCAGAGATAAAATATGTGAGTTTTGTGAACCACTAGGACTTGGGGATTTGACAAAACAAGGTCCATTTTCCAAGTGGAAAGCTGTGGCCAATATGGGAAGGGTGAGGAGGCAGAGGCCAGGGAGGGGGCAGAGCACACAAACGCTTGGCCCACTTGCCAATTTGGCCCTCTTCACTGCGGAGAGTTTGGAGTCTGTTGAGCACAGAGGAGCCTTTCCTCTCTCCCGCTGAGCACATCTGGTTTTTGCGATGAAAGGATCTGAGGTGTCAGGTTTAAATGTCGTGACTGACCAGCTAAAGAGGAGAAATGATGGGAAGCATGTCAGGTCAACACTGTGATCTCCCTGGGGGCCGTAAGTGATCTTTCCAATAATAAACATGGAGCCCATGATGGTGGTTGTTTCCCTGACCAGAATTTTATATGTACACAAGCTGGAAAACGTGGCCAGAAGTTTCAGCCATGTGCTTCGTAAGGTCCTACAAGTCATTACTCTTTTCTAATAATGTCCCAGTAAGAAACGTAGTAGGGAATATATGAGCCAGACAACATCCCGATCTTTTGCAGAGGGTGCTGTTGATATTTGGGCAACTATGGTGAAAAGCCCTTTGCACAGCCATGCAGGAATAGAGTTGGCAATTACCAAAATGGGCACCAACTTGAGGATCGGCTTCATTGCTTCCACACTGCCTGTTTGGTAATGTTTGTGCTTTGATGACCTCCTGGATCTTGGAATGCTTTCTATTATTCCAACTTGCTTTCAGCAAAGTGCTAAAAATTAATTCACAGTGAGGTGTGAAGTGATGATAGAAGCTTAAAATGCTGCCTCTTCCTGGGTATTTGCAGGAAAAGGGATGAGTCAGAGATAAAGCAGAAAGGCTATGATGCACTGGGTTTCAAAAACTGATCTTATGGTATGAAAGTCACCCCACCGCTTCATGTGAAATGCACTTGAACCCCCTCCCAGGGCCTAGCCTGTTCTTCAAAGCCCAAATCAGTCACATATACTTTGCAAAGCTGTCACTGTCAACCCCAGCCTACAATAGTCCCCCTACATTGAACTTCTTTTGGATTTCCTGCATGTTCATAACTTAACACTATATAGAATTGTAAAAAGCAAACCAATTAGCTATCTCCACTTGGATGGCATGGTCTCAAACTAACTGAGCCTTGGAGACCCAGAACATTGAGTTCAAATCCAGAACATTGAGCTCAGATCCCAAGTTCACCATGGACTAGTTGGATGTATTTAGGCTACACATCATCATGCAATATCTCAATTTCCAAATTTGTAAACTTAGTGTATTAATTCTTATAGAAAAATGTGAGAATTAAGTGGGATCACACAGGGGAACTACCAAGACACAATAAAGGTTTAACAAAAGCTGGCAGCATTCCTTTCTAACTATGCCGTTTCTCAAACTCCTAAAATGGTGGGAAGAGGTAGCACATGTAGTTCAGTTATTTCCCTGGCTCCCATTTGCATTCGACCTGTGCAATTTTTTATATTATTGGTGTGCTACTTGTACTGTTACTGAGTGAATATTTTCTTTAAATTTACTTACTCATGGAAAGTTTTAATCTATTTTTAAAAAATTTGTATTACAACTGTAAGTGGAAAAATCACCATCTCTTGCTCTAAACAGAAGGTAAAACTAAATGCATTAAGACGAAGCATTATTATTAAATTCTAAGTAGGTCTAAGCATTAAATTTGCTCTCTTACTGTTGTAAAAGGAGGACCAGCAAATGTTAAACAGGTTTGATAGATAGACTCTTATGAAACTGAAAATTTTTCCTTGATGTAATCAGGTTTGAAACATAATGGAAAAGGAACAAATTGTTTTACGATAAGGTTTATTGTCATTTGATTGATGTGCCTCTACCATTTAAATCATCTTTTATCCCAATCACTCTTTAGAAGAAAAATTATAATGGAAAGACCAAAATTTTGGAGCTAGGGAAACCAGGATGTAAACTTTAGCCCCACTCCTTACTTCCCAATTACATTGAGCAAGTTCCTCAAAGTCTTTGGACCTCAGTTTCCTCATATGTAAAATGAAATACAAGTACTGAAGTTGGAAGATATTTGCATGGATGCAATAGAGTATATAAAGTACCTGGTAAAGTGCCTTGAATTCATAACAGAAAAGCAAAATGTTGATGACAGGGGAAATTGCCTGTCAGAGTGCAGATAAATAAAATAGAGGGAAGGTTGTTGGTGTGCCCAGCCACCTAATTTGCTGAGACAAAGATGTTCTGTGATTCTCATCCCAGACATCTGGACAACCTGTCAGCACATAACTGGGTGGTTTTGAAACTCCCCAGGATTATATAATGTTGGATGGTAACCAGGACCATTGGACCTTCTTCTCTTATTACTTATTATATTGATTTCATTTTTCACCCATACAAAGTTTTAAAAAAAATTTTTTTTGTGCAAGATTGAGAAAATATAATTAAGTAGAAAGGAGAAAATAAAATCACTTGTGATCTCACTACCCAGAAATAACAATTGTTGATATTTTCAACATTTTTTTCAGATTTTAACATTTTCTTTCGGATTTTTCTATGCAAATTATAGGTATATAACTTTTTCAAAATGGAAAGCTGCTCTACTCTTTGTTTCATTATCAACTTTGTAATTCAACCAATAAAACATTCTGACACGAATATTTTTATTAATAAATATAGCTCTACAACATGATTTTCATGCTTATGATTGTTAAGCCTGTGAATGTAGCAAAATTTACTTGGCCAATTCTATAATATTACTTAGATGTCTTCCCCTTGAATTAATGTGTTAAAATATTGCAATTTACTTCCTTGTAAATGAATCATGACCCATAGCAAAAGTATTTCTTTCATATAAATGATAAAAAGTGGAATTTCTAGTTTAAAAGTATGGACAGTTTAAGGCTGTGTTTAACTTTGCCACTTTAGTCTTAAGAAATTTAATATCATTTAAAATGAAAGTATAAATAACACACACTTCTTAGTACCCCTGCTCAAATTAGGTGGTATCACATAAAGGTACTTTTGCCAATTTAGATGAAAGTATTATTATTTTAGTTTATACATTCT
Source organism: Propithecus coquereli (assembly GCF_000956105.1). NCBI lineage: Eukaryota > Metazoa > Chordata > Mammalia > Primates > Indriidae > Propithecus > Propithecus coquereli. The sequence continues at coordinate 12,372,647 of NW_012138302.1, forward strand.
TATATACTTGGCAATGGTTTCTATTTCCTCTGATATCAATTTTGTGTTCAGACCTGTATTTATTTTTTTCCTTTTGGGTATTGATCTTATTCTCACTAATTTGCAAGAAACCTTTACATATTAAGGTTAGCAATTTGTATGTCACACACATTGGCACTAATTTATTCAGCAATTTATTGACTTCTTACTTTTATACATGCCATATATGATATTTAGAATGTTTAAAAATATCATGTAGTCATATCTGTTGGTAATTTCTTTTATGAGAGTGTTTTTGGTATCAAGCCTAGAATGTTTTACTCTATAGTTGATTACATAAATTTTTACATATTATTCTTCTAGTGCTTTACAAGTATTTTCGATTGTACAAATAAAACAAAAATATCATAAAATATTATAAAATTTAAATATTTATGATGGGAATTACTGAAACATGCCCTCACTTCCTTGATCATTTCATTCAGTCTCATGGCCTAGAAGGTGATCTGATGACTCCCAAATTTATATATCTGTTCCCAGACGATCCCATGAATTCCAGAGTCACATATCCACCTGACTATTTCATATCTTCACTTGGATATCAAATAAGCATTTCAAATTTAACAGATCCCAAACAAAACCCTGATACCCCCTTCAAAACCTACCCTTCCTGCCATCCTCCACATCTCAGTTAATGGCAAATCCACCTTCTGACTGCTCATAATTACATTCTCAGAGCCTTCCTGGCTCTCTTTCTCTTACCTTCTTCATTGAATTGGTCAACAAGTTCTGGCAGCAGTGCCTTCAGAACACATCCAGAAGCCAGAAGCCAACTACCTCACACCACCAGCTTGGTCTCGCCCATCGTCATCTCTTGTCTCTAGTGTTATGCAGCCTCCTATCTGCTTCCCCTTTGGTAGATTCTCTGCATAATAACCACAGTGATCCCAATTTAAAACAAAACAAAAAATAAAAAACAAGTCGGAGCATGTCTGCCCCTGTCTTTAACTTTCCAACAACTTAATTTCTCATGCAGCAGAAACACCACAGGCCCCAAATGTGCTTTATCTTCCAGAGCTCATTTCCTACTGCTCTCTCTTCCTCTCTCCAGATAACTCCAAGGAGCATCACCAAAGCCAGGGTTTGGAATACGCCAGGCTCACGCTCTCTTCAGGTCTTTATACTCACTGTTTCTTCTGCCTGGGAAAGTGCCCCGGTAAGCACATGGCCTCTTCCTCATGTCTTTCACGTCTTTACCCAAATGTCACCTTCTTAGTGAAGCATGACCTCCTTATACTTTTTTTTGCTTTATTTTCCTCTGAAGCATTTGTCACCATTGAACATATGATATATTTTACTTATTTATTTTGTTTATAGTCGCTCTCCTCCCCACTAGAATGTATGCTCCAAGAGGGCAGAGATGTTGTTCTAGTTCACTGCTATTAATATATCGCCAGCACCAAGAATAGTGCCCGGCACTTGTCAGACACTCAATAATTGTTTGTTGAATGAACTAATTAATTTGTTATATACTCTTCTTGTATTATCACCCTCAAACTCAGTCCATTCCCCACATCCTATAGGTAATTAATGGTAAGTGAAGTAAGTAAGTTAAACAACAATTATATGCAAGAAATCTGTAATGCAAAAAAAAAAAAAAAAATCAAAAACAAAACAAAACAAAAAACCCCAACACATGCCAAAATAAAGTTATGGAAGAACACACACCAAATTAGGATACTGTTATTCCATCTGGAACTTATTATTTTGTGAAGTGTGAGGGGGGAATATATTTTTTTCCCAAGTGACTAGCCAGTTGTGCTATTATTATAAAAAACTATCCACTAATTCCTCACTGATCTGTTATGCCACTTTTAACATATATTACATCTGTCTCTACTCAGGCCAGGTTCCTGGACTGTCTGTATCTGTAATGCACAATTTAAAAATTATAGCTTTATAGCAAACTTGCCTATCTTTAGGGTTAGTTATCCCTTATTACTCTTTTTCAAAATGTCCTTGGCTATTTTCATGATTTTATTCTCTCAGATATCTTTTGGAATTAAGTTGTTAGGTTAAAGAATTAGAATTTTTATTGGGATTTCATTAAATTTACAGATTAATTTGTGTAGAATTAATGTGTCTATAATACTAAGTCTTTCCATCTTGGAACATGGTATTTCTTCCTAATAATTCATGTCTTTTATGGCTCAAAGTATAATCATTTTGTCATCCTGAGGTTTAGTATGTTTCCTATTAATTCTTTAAGTTATTCCTGGCATATAGAATAGATATTAAATTTGTGTATTTATTTTTATCTTAAGGCAATGTACTGAGTCTTATTATTAGAATTTTTTTGTTGTAGTCATTGCTGTTGTTGTCACTCCGGTTATTGTTGTTGTTGTGCCTTTTTGGTTTTCCAGATAAACACTCATCATCTCAAAATAATAAGAATTTTGTCACCTCTTTGATTAGCCTGGATTCCTCAGAATTCAAAAACTGAGACAGTGGTTTATATATGAGTAATTTGGCAGGAAGTACACCCCCATGTAATAGTTCTTGCACCCTGGGGAACAAAGCAGAGAAAGACAATTAAAGGATGTGTTATTGAGTGGGTCACAGCCAGAGGTGACCTGATTCCACAAGATGTGTCTGATTCCACAAGATTGCCTAAGAAGCCTATGTAATACATCTTTGGATTATCTATGATAAGAAGAGAGCAGGAAAAGAACCTATCCGCCTTCCTTCATCTGCCATTTCATAACACCCAAGGGGTGTTAACTTTGCCTCACTTCTGAGTTTTGCATGTGTGGGTCCTGAGTGTGGTCCCAGCACTTTCATGCCTCAGGATTGAGAAGGAAGCTCTATTCTTCCCCACTATTTGTTCAATAACTGTATCTCTGTGCTTTACATTTTTTGGTAGTTGCTTTAGGGCTTACAATTTACTTTTTAAACTTACTACTACCTTCAAGTTGTATTATGCCACTTCATGTACTGTGTAAGAATTTTAAAATAGTATACTTCAATTCCCCCCTTATACTTTGTTCTAGTATTGTCATACATTTCTTCTTATGTTCTAAATTCCATGATTCAATGTTATTTTTGTCTCATAAAGTTAATTGGTTTAAAGAGGTTAACAATGAGAAAAAAATGTTCTCTAGATGTATTTACCATTTCTGGGGGTCATTCCTTTGTATAGATCTGGTATATAGAAGAGCCATTATTTTTGTGTGTTTATTTTTATCATAAGGCAATATATTGAGTCCTATTATTAGAGTTTGTTGTTGTTGTCATCATCACTATTGTTGCCATTCCTGTTGCTGTCGTTGTGTCTTTTTGATTTTCCAGATAGACATTCATCATCTCAAAATAGTGATAATTTTGTCATCCCTTTGATTAGCCTGGATTCCTCAGAATTCAAAAATTGAGAAAGTGGTTTATATATATATCTGTATCATTTCCTTTTGGCAAAAGAATTTTCTTTAATGTATCTGATAGCCCAGATATCATGGAAATAAATTTCATACTGCTTTGTTGGTCTAATTTTTTTAAGCCGTATCCTTTCATTTGAAGAATATTTTCTTTGTTCTGTCCTGATGCTCTATTCATTTTTATCCATCTGTGTGTTTCATTTTGGGAAATTTCCATTGTTTTCAAGTTAATTTTTCTTCAGGATCTAATCTATTTTCTATTTTACCTCTAGAAATTTCATTTGAGTCTTATTTTTATATCTTGCATTTGTTTCTTCTCATGCAGTTTATGTCTTTACTACCTTCTTGAATATATAAAATCTATGCTTTAATATTGTTATCCAATAGCTTCATCATCTTTGTCATGTCGGGGTCTGTTTCTATCGATTATTTTTTCTCCTGATTATGGTCTGTATTACCCTGCTCCTTTGAATACCAGTTAATTTTATATTGGATGCCAGACATTATGATTTTTACGTTGTTAGGTGCTGAGTTTCATTATATTCTTTTATGTAGTGTTGAATTTTGTTGTAGCATCAAGTTACTTGGAATCCATTGAATTCTTTAATGTTTGCTTTTAAGCTTTGTTAATGGATGTCCAGAGTAGCTTTAAGTCTAGAGCTAGTTTAGCCCCACTATAATGCTGATACTCTTCTGAGAACTTGACCTGATTCTATCTATTACAATGTCTTTCCACTCTGGTTGTCACACAATTTCAGCCCTCTACAGGCTCTGGAAATTTTTTGGTTTACTAATTTCCAATGGCTCTTTCTTGAATTTGGGTTATTTCCTTTCATGTATGCATAGATTAATACTCAGCCAAACATTTGGAAGACCCCTCTGCAAATTTCTGGAGCAGTCTCTCTCTCTTTCTCTCTCTCTCTCTCTCCCCCTTCACTCTGGTACTGTGTCCCTCAAATTCTAGCTACCTTTATTTCCCAAACTCTGATCTATTTGAGTTTTTCCTACCTTCTCTACAACTCTAGATAGTAAGCTGGGCAATCATAGAAATCATCTTGTTTGTTTCCCTTCTCTCAGTCTTGTGCTGCTTGTTGTTCAATGTCTAAAAGTAATTTTTTCATATTTGTTTCTGGATTTCAAGTTATTTAATGGAGGAGAGTAAATATGTTCCCTGTTATTCCCTAATGTCCTGGAAAAGAAAGCCATGTGTACATAAATTATACTTCAGTAAAGTTTATTTTTTAAAAAAAGAGACTGATGTTTGTTGTAAATTAATCAGATTCTATTAATAGTTGTTTGGTAGTGGCAGATACTTTCTGAGAATTGTTGTTCTCTTTAATTATGAGTTAGATTTCCAGTTTGACTCCAGAACTTAGGTTTATTAAAAAAATCTATAAGTAAACATTTGTGGCTTATATTCATATTTTTATTTGACTAATTGTCAGAGGAGAAGGAGCTTTGGGGTAAATCTGATGAGTTCAGTGTTGGACTCGTGCTTGAAGTTCTGTTCAATGTCAGGTGGAGATGGTCAGAAATCAGTTGGCTCTATTGCTTCTGGCACTCAAGAGAGTTCTGAACGGCAGGTAGAGGCTTAAGAATCACCCACGGGGAGCTGGTAGAGTAGATATGGAGAGCTTTTAAGAAGAATCAGAGGATAAAGTGCAGGATAAAATCCTAGAAAAAGGCAGAGAAAAAAAGAACTTGCAAAAGAGTGTAACCTGGAAAAGTGTGGTTAGAACTCAATTCAATATTGGTTTTCTCAAAGAAACTAATACACAGTACTGTAAACTCCTTTGCCATTAGTGATAGCCCTGAGTGGTGGGCTGTTTCATAGGCACCTATCATCATTGTCTTTCTCTTTTCCCACTCTTTCCTTTTCCTCAAGCAGGGGGCAGATATTTAGCCCTTGGAAACTGAGGATGAGATGCCTGCCTGAGTGTGCTATTGGCTGACATCATGTCTAAGGGCCCTTCTGGATCTAATTGACTATGAAAAATTGATAAAACACAGATTTTACAATAAAATAACAGTAAAGACCAATCAGAAAACTTTGTGAGGTGCTCTGCCACACACACTGTTAAGGTCAAAAGAGCAGCTCAATATTTTTTCCATGACTGCTATAAAGAAATTCCTGGAAAATATCGAGAACTGGCTTGGGGCTCTTCACTTATATAATTCATATTTCTATTTCATTTCTCTTCATCTGAAGTTGAATAACTCTGAGGTTAGGATTGTATTGCTCTTTATGTGGTGAGACAGTTTAGTTTTTGGAATTATGCTTCTACTCAAAGTTTTGGCAGCTAGTTAGTTCTTCCCTTCCCTGAATCATGAACCTACAAAAAGGAATTAGATTGGTCTTTGATGTGATCACAACTCTTCCCAACAGATGTCATTTTATATAAAGGCGTTAACTCCCAAACAAAGCAGAACTAGTCTTCTTTGGGAGACTATAATTGAAAGATTTAGAATTATATGGGCAGAGTAAGTTCTTTCTTGAAAATATATTAATTATTGGCAGCAGGAGGAGATAGTCATTTAGGACTGGGAGAGATGGTGAGTTAACGTTTGTTGATTTGCCTAGGTGTTTAAAATATGTTTTTCATTCCCTACCACCCAGTGAAATAAAACATCAGTCTCATTTCCTACATGAGAAAAAAATGCCTCCAGAGAGTGAATAACTTGCTCAAGGCCAGCAAGCTAGAGCACTGTGATTTGTCTGTTCTGGTTCATAAGCCCTTTCACTTTCTACATGTCATGCTGCCTTCATAGTGCAGGAAGACAATTTTTCTGCATTCTGAGAGGTCTGAGAGTTCACAGCAATCTGGAGGATTTAGGAATGGAGAGAGTGGTACAGAAAATAAGTTTCACCACCACATCTAATGAGATATTTTGGGTTTTAGTAATAAAATAGTAAGTGCATAGAACAGAGTAACCTAGTACACTACATGAGCAAGAAGCACGCATCCAGAAAATAACGCAGGATTTGATCTCAAAGCTCTTGGGTTCCAATTCTGGATCTGCCTCTTACTAGCTGTGTGTCCTTGAACAAGCCTCAGTTTCTTCGTTGGAAGAAATGGGGTAATAATGCCCATCCCACATTGCTTTTCTACAAATCTGAATGTATATCTGGCCTTAGCAGCATCCCAGAAGCTTCAAAGAGGCACTTCTTGCCAGTACTTTTTATGTTTGGAGTCCAGAAGCAGTTCTCGGAAGGAGTTCCTTAAGGGAATGTCAGATGATAGCCCCTTCTAGTAGTCTGAAATTCCGTCACTGATCCAGTAGTTCACGGTAAGGAAAGGGAGGCAGGGTCTGACGGCAGATAGGACAGGTCAAGATGGCAGCCAGTAGAAAGGAGATCCCAAAGGGTGAAGTCTGGGGTCATTTCTGTGCTGAAAGGGAAGTGGTTCACAGTAGTTCCCACATTTACAGGAAGCAGTGTGCTGGGCGAATATATGGGAATCACGACGGAGCAGAAAGGGTTAAATGACATTTTAAATGTAAAAGTGTGCAGCAGCATCCCTAGCTTAAATAGTCTCTAAAATAAATATTAGTACTTTTCCCTGCATGCATTATTATTGGAAGGTAAACCCTAGAGAGTAAAGGGGTACGGAGGAAGGGAGCTACGGATGTAAGTTTCAGCCTTACCTGGGCAGTAATCGGGAGCCCTGCCGGCCAGTGCTGGGGAAGGGAGCCCTAACATTTGAGCAGTGCTTTGGAAAGGCTGGCCTGGCTGCGGTGTCAAGAAGGAAAAGCAGGGACCGCAAGCTGAGAGATCGCTTAGGAAGCTGATGCAACAGCCCCTACGAAAACGGCATGAATCTGAACTGGGGCACCAATCGTAGGAATAGAGCGGAAGGGACGTATTTGGAAAATATGGTGGAGAAAGACTTTCTTATTCTTTATTCTTTTATCTTTATTCTGAGATAAAAATTGGTTAGAAGGAAGAGGTAGAGAAGATTTTGAAATATTTAATCAATGACTGGAAAAGCGGAGGCAACGTGAACTGAGATGGATCTCACCCGAGAGGGTTTAGGTTTCAGGACCAGCTTTGGGACTCAGTGATTTTGAAAAGTGCTGTAGTACTAGAGGATTTGGGAACTTAGTTGTGGAGCTCAGCAAGATAATAAAGAAGATGAGATGGGCCAATGTCACGTAATTAAGAAAATGTAGTTAGAATACAATAAGGAGATTTCTGGTGTGAACTACTGCATGTTGGGCTAGATAATACGTGAAAATGCCTATGTGCAACATAAAAGAAGAAATACAGAAACAACAATAATATCAATCACTGCATTTTCTGTGCACTGTGTACCAGACACAGTTCTATGTGTTTTATATGCGACACATCATTTGACTCCCACAACGATCTATGAAGTAGGTACTATGAGCGTCCCTATTTTATAAAAGAGGAACTTGCACAGAGGTGGTGAATAAGATTCCCAAGGAAATGTATCTAGTGAATTTGAATCTGAGTTTCAAACTGTCAGGTTTTAGTCTACACCTCATTTTCGTGCTTGCCTTTGGCATATCTGGTCATTCTTCTGTCTCGGGCGCACCAAGAACCGACATTTTCAGACTGAAACCTGACAAAGCCAGGACACCTGGCTCTAAAGCCTTTGCTGTTAATTGTTACATGACTGTTTTGCACCTCTGCATATAACTGGGAAGATTGACACTAAATATAATTAATATATATATGAAAGTGCTTTATAAATAAGGAACATCCTATATTTAAACTGCTATTCTTCGTGTTATACAAATGAGGACATTGAAAATCACAGAGGATAAATATCTTCCAAGAGGTTGTGCAGTTAGTAAATGGCTGATTTAGGACTCTCGAGGCGGGCCCCAGCCACTCTGAAAGCCATCGTTCTCCTTACTCACCAGCTCTGGTCTTGGGTAAAGCCTGTGTGAATGCATGGTGTGATCTCACAGAGGAAAGCATTCAAGCATTCATTCAAGAAGCGTTAAATGAATGCCCACCAGGCACTGAATTAGACGCTGGGAATCAGAAATGTAAGCTATCATTCTTTGGGTCTATCCAGGAGCTCACAGGCTAGTGTGGGAGACAGACATGTAAGAAAACAACAACAAAAAAACCAGGATAATTTCATACGCTGAATACTCAGAGAAAGGAGGACTTCATGGTTTTTATTTTAATCAATTCACTACATACCTATTGATCCCTGTTACGTTTTGAGCACTGTGCTAAGAGTTGAGAAAACAGAGATAAATAAGATAGAATCCACATCCTCAGGTTGTCCTGAAATAGTGGCAACATTACAGAGATCTGTTTGGTTAGATTTAAATAAATATTTAGTAATTTCCTATGGAGATATCTAAGTCCTATTTTACTACCAGGTCATTTTATTACAGAAATTGGGAAATCTAATCTTTGCTTTTCTTGTGGATATCACACCCTATTCTCTTTCTCTCTACATGCACCTAGAGACCCAAGTATCAGGTAAAGTCTTTTAATTCAAATAAGTAGTGACGGATAAAGGTGATATACTGAAGAAATGACTAAATTGAATGTGGGTAAGAAAATGATACTTCAAAAGTGGTTTCATCTTATATGAGAATTGAGCTTTGGCCAGTTTTCACACCTCAGCACCTTGACTGCATTGTATTTCTAGAAGGTAGAGAATATTAAACATTGTTAATGATTGATTGCATCTCAACTTTCAAGTGTTACATCAAACAGACCTTTAAAAAAGGGGAATTTTATTCTTTGAAAGCACATTGACAGAACTTTTTGATTATTAAAAACTAATGCCCCAGATTTACTACATTTAATCCAAATCTGATCCGAGAGTGAAATTCCTTTTTGGCAGCATCATTAGTAATTTACTGCATCGTGAGTTTTCCTTTCTAGGGCAAAAAATATTGGCTAGGGGAGTTCTGGCTCACACATTGTAAAATAAAGCTGGAAAATGGATTATATGGGACTTTGCCAATTCTATACCCATCTGAAGATTCCCAAGTGAACCAATATGGCTTTCCTTTACAGCTGCCCTCTGAGAACTGGTGTGTAGCACTGAACACTCAGAGACCTAAAACTATGGAAATACACACCTGGAATGGATATTAGTCGTCATCTAACTTATCTACACTCCTAAATCAGGAATCATTTTATAATATTTGAAAACACCCCTGATAGAGGTTCACCCAGGTTCAATTGAACTTAATATTTTGGAAGGTTACACTTTCATTGTTGGTTAACTCTGAATGCTAAACAGCTGATAAAGGCCTCTCTGACATTTCTATCCATTGGCTCTAGTTCTTTCCTCTGAGATCACAATGAATGCAGCTTCCCTCCATAGCACACAGCTTTGCAGATACTTGAGGAGTTTACTCTTGTCCTTTCCTAAGTCTTCTCATTTTCCTGGAAAATATCACCAGGTCTTTTAACTAAGCTGGTTGCTCTTTTCTGGGCTTGCTCTAATTTGCTGGACTCCTTTAAAAATTGTGAGGCCCAAACTAATACCCAGGGGTTCAATCAATTTCAACACACTGCCTATCAGTTGAATGTCCGGTGATGATGAATAGGATTAATTTCACATGCCACCTCCAATTAATTACTAGTGGCTGCTTGGAATGCTGTGTTGAGGAAGATTCTAATGTTATCTCTGGGTTCCAGTGTTATCTGGCTTCTGATATTATCTCTGGTCTCTCCGATTTTTGCCATGGGTGCAGGAGGTGGGTGCGCAAGGTGCAAGTAGGTTTGCCATCCTAATACCTTAGGCTTATTGACCGACTGAATGACCATCTCTCCAAGTTTTCACATGGAGTTACTGAAAAAAAATCTAAGAAGTCCTGTCACTTGTGATTTCTTCAGTTCCTTTAAGGCTACAGTATTCTCTTTGAAAACTTCTTCACTTTACTTAGTTCCTTGTATGTCTGCTATTTAAATATAAGTAGTCAGCACTGGCCAAGCTATGAAATATTTTGAAATGTAAAAAAATCGTATCTTGGTCGTAAGATGGCTTATTCAAATATTTTTTAAATCAATGAATGTCTCTGAAGGTGATAATAAATGATGATAACAATAATGATAAAATAATACAATGATGATAAAAAGTGGAACCTTGTTGTATTTATTAGTTTTCAAATCGCTCTTAGATATGTAATTTCTTTTGATCCCTATGGCATCCTTGGCCACTATTCCTATTTAAAACCTGAGAAGACAATCTTAGAATACTTAAGTAATATGCCCAAGAACTCTTGATTAGTATGTCATATTGAATCTGGGTTTTTTGATTACAAAATCTGAAACTTTACCCATGCAGGATGGGCTTTGGGAACATTCGTTCTTATCTTTGCCAGCTAGGCTGCCCTGCCAATTTAGCAGTAGCTGCATCTCTCTACCTGTGGCTATGGCTCCTGCTAGGCGTACCCTCTCCCCCAAACATGATTTTCACCATGTTCCAGTTGCTGCTCCCCTGTCCCTCATTGAGAACTCGAGGCAGTAATGGCTTCTCCCATCGCTAGTACCTGAGTCTTTCTCCATCCATATTTCTTCCCTTAACCCTGACCTTAACTGTTAATAGGCCTTTGATTAAACCATTTTCAGTTATCCCTTTGAGTATGCCTTCCCTTTTCCTGCCAAGCAGCGGTCTGATTCCACCAACTCCAGGGCAGACAACATCTCTGTTTCCTTTCTCTGGTTTACAAGGTGAGCTTTGGTCTCAATGACATTGAGACTGGATATTAAACAGAGGCTGTCCCATGCTTTGATGGGAACAGTTACCAAGGCACAGCCCAGTTCTTTTAGTTGGGATTAGTCCTTTAGAAAAAAATGGATTCCCATATTCAGGACCATATAGAAGCTTGAGGGAGTTCTCTAAGTTTAGGATTATCAAAAGTAATTTGCTCTTTTGATACTCAGCCAAGTTTGATTTATTGATCTATTTGTATTTGTGTTAAAATAGAGTTTATTTCTTTCTTCATGTTCTTGACGAAAGTTTCAAATGTACAGTATATCATCTAAGGGTATGTATGTGTATGCATGTCTTTCCCAAGAAATATATTTCAAGAAATAAAGATAGTGGAGAGAACATGGAAAAGTCTATTTTTGAAAGCCTCTACCTAAACTGTTTAATGAATCCTAAAAGCAGAAATGAGAAGTAGCCCATTAATTTCTGAGCCTTCCAAACATACAGGTCATCATGGCTAAAGTGCTCTGCTATGCTTCCTATTTCTCTAATACAAATGTAATGTTACTTGTATCTCTCACAAGTTTTAACACATATGCAATATAATTATATGATTTAAACTTATGTATAGAAAAAAATACATCACTCAAGGTATTTTAAGGACCTTTTAACAGAGAATTCAGGGCTTTCTAAAGTGTTAAAAGGGCTTGAAATGTGGAAAATAGCTGGGTCTTCAGGAATGTCCCAGAACATCACAAGAATGGTCCCCGCACACATAGCTTGGAGAGCTGCTATTTCTACCACAGTCAAAGAGGTGGGGGAATTGTGGGATGGCTACTGGAACTCTTAGTTCAAGGGCATCCCTCAGTGGCTGCAGCCCAAGGATCAGTGGGCCAGATTAGCAGGACTCCACTGCTGTCATCGCAACTGCTCTTGACCTCCACAAATTTGGTGAGTGGGCAATGAACAGCGAATCTGCTCAGTGCTGTAAGTATTTTGACACTTGAGCCTAGAGACACATTGCTGGGATGCCACTGCAAAACAAAATGCCCACGTCTCAAGCATGACAATAACCTCCACCGCACTCCCACCTTAAAATCTCACACAAGTATCTCTAATTCAAAAATCCTAATTTGCCTCCTGAATCCCAGCTGCAAAGGAGTCCGGCATGAGTGCTTTTTCACTTTATAGCTGTAGCAGAAGAGGAAGGCATGGTACACTGAGAGGTGGTGGGGCTGGATGTAGAACACTAATCAACTTTATCCACCCCGGTATTGCAGTGGGAAACTGAGCTTCAGAGGCAGATAGACCTAATTCTAGTACTTATTAACTGTGCTACCTTAGTGAAATTATCCACCCCATCTTAGCCTCAGTTTCTTTCTCTCATAAATAGTAGATTGGACAGTACTTAACTGAGAGTCATTGGAAGACCAAATATGATAAATATGGTTCTCAAACCATGTGATAAGGTGCCCTGGGGCACCATAGCAAAGTCACAGGGGCACCTCAGAATATCTTAAATTTTCAAGAAAAATATAACGACACTTGACATTTATTGGATCCCATGCCAAGTATTAGCCTGCGGTAGTTCACATTAGATTAGTCTCAACATTAGATCATGCTACATTCCTTTTGATGATGTTGTTTCTTTTTGAAAAGTTTTTAGCAGTTACTCTGATGTCAAGCTTGTATTGTACAAAATTCAGTGTGAGGGTGGAAGTGTCAAATATGATGCCAAGGTTTGAGAGAATGTGTAATACAATGTCAAATAGGCACACAGACTCCATTAGTAAGTATTATCAATTTGTTTCCCCATCTCCACAAAGTCATAGGTGGAAACCATAACCCCCAGTACCTCAGAATGTGACTGTATTTAGAGATAAGGCCTTTAACAAGGTGATTAAATTAAAATGAGGCCATGAGGGTGGGCCCTAATCCAATATGACTATTGTCCTTATAAGAGAAAATTTGGACACACAAAGAGACACCAGGGTTGTGTGTGTGCACAGGAAGGACCACATGGGAACACAGTGAGAAGGTGGCCGTCTGTAAGCCAAGGAGAGAGGCCTCAGAAGAAATCAAACCTGTCAACACTTTGATCTTGGATTTCCAGCCTCCACACCTCTGAGAAAACAACTTTTTGCTGCCTGTGGTATTTTATTAACCTCAACCTGTGCTGGTTAATTGATGTGTCAACTGGGCCACAGGTGACCAGATATTTGGTTAAATTTTATTCTAGAAGGGCGTGCCTGTGACATATTTCTGTGAGAGTGACATTTGAATTGGTAGACTGAGTAAAGCAGACCTATCCTTCAGGACGCTGGACTAGCATTTTAATACTGAATAAGACATAGTCCCAACTCTCAAGAGTTTACAATCCAGTGGGAAAGTCATGTAAATAAATAATCTATATAGAGAAATATGTTACGGCAGGGGTAGAGGACATAGTGAAGGCACTTAACCCAGTCTTGGAGATCAGGGAAGATTTTCTGCAGGAGGTGATATCTAAGCTGGGATGGACAGATGGAGAGACATTATTCAGGATAATGGGTAACAGTCATTATTGTGGGAGTATTAAGGGTGCATGTATGTGTGTGTGTGTGTGTGTGTGTGTTGGGAGAAGGGTGGAGAAGGTAAGAGAGGAAAACTATGTTAAGGAATTTGCACTATATCCGGAGAGTGATGGGAAGCACTGCAGAGTTTAAACAAGGTCATTAAACTTGTGCTTTTGGAATATCATCTTTGTTAGAGTGTACAGAGTCATAATGGGGGCTATTCCAAAGGAAGGGACCAATGAAGAAGCTATTACAGCGATTTAGGCAAGAGACAAACTTAGCAATTGGAAGAAGGAATGCACCTGGTTTTCCCAGATAATTATTTCTTTCTCTATCTTAATTTTCCTACTGGTGCCACTAGTAATTCCATGGACTTTTTAGAATCAGCTGGGAATATTCTCCTGGGGCCCTTCATGGCTACTTAGCCTTCCATGGTAGCTCCTCATTTTTCAATAGATTTTCATTTTCCTCTTTTGCAGCTCCTCTCACCTCACCAGTTATTACTTGACCTTTCATCTTCTGAAGTCTGACTAGCATGCAACAGCTTCTCTGGATTTTTTAGCTGACAGATGTGATCTAAAGTTCCCTGCTGTTGCCTTAAAATAAAGGGATCAGAACACCAAATCTTCCCTGCTCTTTAAAGGAAGGATGATAAAATGAGTGCTGGTGGAGGTGGTAATGGGAAGACCATACCTACTCCTGGTTTCCATCTGTACACACTCAAAGGGCCTCTCCATGAGAAATCCTAGAGGCCTTGGAATTTCGCATCTAAGAATAGTTTTTAATTTGAGATTTCGTGTGGTCCGAGTTGCACGTGACCAGAATTTCTGCAAGAAAAGGATTGGAACCTTATATTTTTCAATGTTATTGCTTATAAAAGAAGGCCAGTGATTATTTTATAAATTTTTGAAATAGCAGAAAGGGGACTGGACTTGTCAGAAATCTGAGTTCAGAATTTTATTCCACCACTCAGTGGCTGTGTGAGGTAATGATCCACATATCATGGGGTTTTCATAAAGCAAATGAGAAAACACGAAACCCTGTTGGCTCCTGTGCATAGCACTTGATTGAAATTACTCTCGTCGAGGTCACTGACAATGGCCATGACGTGAAAGCCAATGACACCTTTATGTTTTCATCTTCTTCAGCCTTTCAGCAGTACTTCACACAGCCGATCACTCACCCTTTCCAGAAACATTCTGCCGCCTTTGTTTCTACAGTTGGCTACTTTTCCTCTTTGACTTTTTCTCAGCCTCATCTGCCAGTTTCTCTTCTTTTATGTGACGGAAATGTCAGTGATCTTAGTTCTCAGTCTTAGTTGCCCAACTCTTCTTTCTTTACACTCCCTTCAAAGTGGTCTCATTTGACATTTCCATTAACATGTTTCGCAGACACCTCAAACGTAACGTGTGTGCCAGATACGTGTTTGTTGGTTAATTATCAATCCTGCATTTGCCTTCTTGCATTCTTCTGCACTGATAGGACTGAAAGCCTGCAAATGACAGCCCCCTAGACCTCCAAGCCTGTTGACTTCTGGCCAGGTTCTGCCAATAAAATGTATTGCATGGAGGTGGGAAAGGAGAAGACATTAAAAACCGTTCAGCAGTGGGGCAGCCCCTCTGGCAATGGCAACCCTGATGTTCTCTGCTCGGTGGCAGCTGCCATGATGCCAGCAGTTTCTGTGAGGGCACTTTAGGCAGCATCAGTTGTAGAAGCTGCGACAGCAGTTGAGGGAGCGGTGAAGGCTTGGGCTGAGCAGCAGGAGTTGGAGGTTCTAGCACCATCCGCAGGTAAATATCACTCATGTGTTCCAGCCTCTGGCTTGTAGCAGCTCCCTGGTCTCAGTGCAATGCCCGTTCCCTTTTCACTTTCTCCTCTTTCCAACACCTTTATGAGGGCCCCTGATCCATCGGGCACAACAGGCATAGTACCTTGGGCTCACAATAGTTTCAGGGGCCCTAGAAATGTTTTAATTTTTCTTTAGTCAGAAGAAAAAAATGAATATATAACAATGAATCTAGCTTAGATTATATGTGTCATTATACCAATATGGTAGTAAAATATTTAAAAATATTTTTATGGAGGAAGAGACCCAAGAAACAGAAGTGCCTAGGGCTACGAAAGTTATAATGTACTCCTAAACTTTGTGGCCATTTTCTTGCAACAGATTCCCTTTTGGGAGAAATACCTAGTAGTTTCTGTATTCTTTTTTTCAACTGGACACCAGCTAATTCAATGCCCCGAAAAGAATTCCTGATTCCTGGCCCCAAAACCCCTGTTCTGCCCCGTTCTTCTCTCTCTCAGGGAATGGCCCCATCATCAGAAACCAGGCCATCATCCTCGAGTGATGCCTCCCCCTCAGCCTCCACACTTAAAGCATCACCAAACTCTATCCATCCCACAGGAACAATATATCTCAAATGTGTCCCCTGGGCTCCATTTCCACTGGGATCACCTAGTCCAAGTCATCATCAGGGCTTCTTTCTTGGCCATAAAATGAAACCAGTCCTCCATAGCACACCCCAAGAGGCCCTATGTTGTCCAGACCCTGCCTGTTCCCCCAACCTCTTTCTGTGCCATCTACCCCTCGTTTCCTATACCCCAGCATGGTAGACAGATTGCATTAATGGACCCAGTTTTGCTAGGTGTAATTTCAGTCATGCCTCCCTGTTCTGACGTCCTTTGGTAATGCCTTCCCACACTGACCTTGGGCCCATGTCCTTCATGTCTTTATGCAGATGCTATCTCATAGGTAACTTGGTCAAAAATTGCCCCAGCCTCCAGCATTCCTATTATACCCTTGCAAATGTTGCAGACTAGGCTGCAAATGTTGGCTCCAGCATTTCATAGTTCTGTGACCTCTTAGCCTCTGAGATCTATTTTCCTCATATGTAAAATGGGAATAAAAATTACCATATAGGAGTATGGTGAGAATTTAGTAGAGTAAAATGTATAATGCTGATCCATGGTAGGTCCTCAGTAATGGTACTTTTTCCTTATCAAAATGTTACCGGCAACATTTTTACATTAACTTTTGTTTTTTTTTTGTTTTGTTTTGTTTTTATTTCAGCAAATTATGGGTGTACATATGTTTAGGTTACGTGTGTTGCCCTTGGTTCCCCCCCCCCACCGAAGTCCGTGTTTCAAATATGTCCATCCTTCGGGTAGTGCGCATTGCACTCCTTGTTTTTGATTTAGGAGTCTACCTACTTAACAAGTAGAGTAAATAAAACAAAAATAACAACCTTAAAAAATAAAAACTTCTTTGTCAATCTGCTTCAGCAAGTGTTTTATAATTATCCTAAGCACTGAGAATCTTGGGGTGCACTACTTCCAAATGCCTTGGTATTAAATACAGGTCTGTGCCCATAGACATAGTATACTGGGGACTCGTGAGACAAATAACATTGAATTCCTCACATGAGCGTGTTTTATGAGTGTTTTCCTGTGGATCATAGTAGAGGCATTTATGGGTGCAGAAAAGGGGACTTTTCAAGAGTCATTTCATGGGGCAAGAGACACCAAAATGGTTATAAAAAGAAATGCACCTCTGCGCCGTCCATCTTTCAGAGAGCAGCTCTGCGGAGAACTTGGCATCACTCTTCCTCTTTTCTCCCGGGTCATCTTCATTTGCTTTGCTCCCTGAGGAGCTGTGAGATATAAAAAACAGGTGGGGTTTGATTGCAACTGCTTCTGCTACTGAAAGATTCCACTCTTTAAAACCAAAAAATTTAAAAGGGGATAAAACTGCCTACAAAGGATTTTTCCTTTGGACAGCCTTCCCATTTATGACACACAAGGCCCGGCCCTTGGCTGCCATCAGCACTGAGAAAACTGTTGAACACCTCCCCTGCATTTTGTGCTTCTAAATATTACAGCTGACACTTGGATTTATGTGCTTCAACAGGAGCAGCAGACAAAGAAGGCCACGCTTAGGAAGGAACAAAAGCACGTTCTAAAGGAGAAATTAAAGAGCAAATTTGTATTCAGGGATTCCTCCCCCCTCACCACCACCACTACCAACATCCCCTCCCCACACATACACTTGTAACAAGTGTGCTGACCTCAATGATGGAAATGCCAAGTACGTTTTTTTGCCAAGAGAGCAGTTGTCTTTAACAAACTCTATGTACCTCTTGCTATTATATAAAGCATATTCCTTTTAGCAATTGCTATGAGGAAAATTCCTTTTATGTTATAAAATTAGTGGACTCCACTCCTCACCTATCACCACTAAAATGAGGAGGAAAGAAACATTTCAGAAAATCATGTAAGAAGACTATTTTTCAAGGCTTATTTTCTGGAACATTGGACACACAAGATATCCATACTTGTTCTGAGAAAAAAAAGACTTGCGTGGTCAATAGGACTGGGCGATACTACTTTACCTGAGGTTAAACAGATCTCTTTTCTGCAGGACTTATTAGAACTTTTATCTACTGATTTGCATTATAAATCTACAAGACTAGGCTATGGTATATAAAAATGTTGACAGAAACACATTACTATTTTATGGGAATAAAATGGAAAAACAGTAAAGCAATAAACAAAGTTCCTATCCTCAAGTCAGCCATTGCCTAGTGGGGAGTCAACCCCATAAACAGTCTTATTAAAATCCAGTGAACAAATGCAACAATTATGGTAAATACAGAGAGGACCGAGGAAGCCCAGCAGGAAGAAACTATCCAGGCAGGTGGAATCAGTGCTTCCTGGAGGAGGTGACACTGGAACTGTGCCTTCACAAATGAGTGGCATCCATTCCAACCCCATCTACTCAGACTACCATTCCTGATCATCCACATGGAATAAACAATACTTTCTCTTCATGACAGTGTATTGCTTTTCTATTTTGTTATGTATGTACATTTGCCTTTTGTTGTCTTTGGAAGCTGGATAGATCTAAACCCAAATCTCACCTCTGCCTTTTGCTACTTCTGATCTTGAGCAACTATCTGAACCTGATCTATTTTTCTGAATTGTCAGGAGAATTAGACATCATACAAGTAAAGCACCCAGAAAAGTGCCTGAAACATAACAGGTTCAAGCATTTAGACTATTATTGTTTTTATTAGGTCTTAAAATTGGAATAGGTTTACAGACATCTAATCTAAGCATTCACTGGATAAACCAATCCCATTCATAGTATGTTTATACTACAGCTTCTATTTGAAACTCTGTTTAAATCCAATTTTGTTTAATAAGCTCTCAGACTCTGAAAGACATAGTGCTAAACTTGGGATAGAAATTAATCAAACACAGATCTTGTCTTGGGCCATAAGTTCCCAGTCTAATGCTAGGGGTAGGGAGAGTCAGTGCTTCCTGGAGGAGGTGACACTGGAACTGTGCCTTAACAAATGAGTGGTAAATGAGTGGGAGAAGGTAAGAGCCTAACAATAAGCACAGTAGATGTGGAAGTGCATAGACACTAAAGAAGAGGTGCAGACGGACACCACAGGAGAGGGTGTCACTGCCCACTGGCAGACGAAAGAAGGCTTCCTAAAAGGAGTGCCATTTAAGCTAGGCCTTAATGTATAGGTCATATATGGACTTAAGAAATCAGCAGGGGAAAAAATCCAAGAGAAGAAAACAGCAGAAGCAAAGTAATAATTTGTCAATTTGGCCAAGTCTTGAAGCTAGTACGAGTAAATAAATGGGTAATATAAAACCAGGAAGATAAATTGGTAACAGATTACAGAAGCCCAAACGGTT
Organism: Propithecus coquereli; assembly: GCF_000956105.1. Lineage (NCBI taxonomy): Eukaryota > Metazoa > Chordata > Mammalia > Primates > Indriidae > Propithecus > Propithecus coquereli. The sequence continues at coordinate 12,391,976 of NW_012138302.1, forward strand.
CACTGTCTATTGCTATACATACGTTACATTAGACAGCTCCATAAAACATGACAAACATCCTTTCAAAGCATAGCTGAATCAACAAGAAAGGAAAATCCACAGGAACCAAAAAACAAAAACAAATCCTGTGAACCTCATCAGTAAGCTCATAAGAAGACCCTGGGATTAACAAAGGTCTTGATGTTTGTGTATGCAAGCAGACAAAAAAACGAGACATTAGGCCTGAAGGGTTAGGGATAGATGGATGCACAATTGATCTCCATCTACAGAGGAAAAGGCTTCCAAGGACTAAAGGAACAAAGTGGAGGGCTTAAAGAAATCTACCTGCCATCGTAGGAATCACCGACTCCCCCGTGCCTGGTTAGTTTCTTTCTGCTGTGCTTCCTCAGTCCTCTCTGTATTTACCACAATTGCTGCATTTTTATCATTTGGTTTTAATAGTCTGTTTATGGGAAGCTGCAAGCACAAATCTATCTATCAGGACATATCCTCAGACAAAGTCACAAAATGTTTCCCATGCTAAAGCCCCACTAAAAATTAGCTCACAAAGAAAAATTACATAGTTTATGAAGGAACAATCATTAGGGAGAGGTAGCTGACCAATAAACGACAGAGGTAGACCTCCAAGAACTTCAGATAGCAGATAGAAAGTATGAAATGCGTATATTAAATACGATTAAAGGAGTAATCTTTAAAATAATTAAAGACATAGAAGAAGTAACTACATACGAGAAAGATAAG
>NW_012138302.1:12393876-12400130 GCF_000956105.1 Propithecus coquereli
AGACTGTTTCAATTACAAAAAAATTAATTTAATAGAAAAAACTCTAAAGAAGTTAGTCATGAAACAAAGTAGAAGGCAAAGTTAATCATAGATCTTAGTTTAAAAAGTAAACATACTATAAAAATAACAGAAAATGGAAAATATCAAAGCTATTCTATAGACAACTTTCTGTTAATAAGTTTGAAAATGTAGAAGAAATGGATGATTTACTAGAAAAATGTAACTTACCACAACTAACTCAGAAAGAAATTAAAAAATAAAAAACCAAAAAACCTGAATAAATCTATAAAAGAAGACAGGAAGGATTAGAATCTACATGTGGAGAAGAGATGAGAATATTATAATAGTTATTCTTTTGTGAAGAAAAATAAAATTTATCGATCTCCATCTCACAAACATAAATTTTAGTTGCATATATAGACTATAGCATTAATATACATTTTACAACCTAGAAAATGCCATCAGTTGTTTTTGGATATATGGCATTCCATCTATAGTAGGACAAGAACATGTGCAGGAATGGTGCACATCAGTCATGACATTCCTTACTTCTTGGAAGGGAATGGATGGAACGAGATGAAGGAGGTATCACAGGAACCTACGACTCTAGCTTTCATTTCTAGTGTCATTTTAGAAAAGCAATCACAGCAAAATATTAAGACTTGGCAAGGCTGGGTTGTGGATACATGGGTGCTCATTATATTATTCTTCGTATTTTCAATAACCTTAAATATGTCACTGTTTAGAAAAGAAGCCCAGCCCAAATGATCTGTTTTTTTCTGTAAGCAGTGAGGAACTCTCGAAGTTCTTTAGCAGGAAATCTGACCATGTAGAGATTCAACAGGCCATCGCAGTAACCTGAGTGTTCTCTCTCTTCCATCTGTTATAACAAATTGCAGCACAACTCAATTCAAGTAAGTAAGTATTCCAAATGGACAGGCACAGACAAGATCAGCCTTGATAAGCCAAGCTTGGAAACAAAGATGCTTCACTAAGAAACTTTCTGAAGAAAATAATATTAAGTTTTTAATCTTGTTTATACGCTAAGGCACCCAAAGACAGCCACACAACATTGTGCAATCTTTGGAAAATAACCAATTTAAATCGGTGGTGTTTGGAGCTGGGAAGTGAAAGCTCCTCCATGAAAGGGTTTGGAAGCTGTACAGCAGATACCTTTGTGATATGTGATAATCCAGGCAGAAGCAAAAGCAATATGTGTCTCTCCCAAGAGCAATGTTTAAAAGAATGTGCGTCGAAAGAATCATTTAAAAATTGTGTGCATTTATATATCTGCTTGCCATAGCTTATGAAAAATTCTAATCCCATGATTTATGTATCATGTTTTGCAATTTTTCTATGCAGTATATAGTTATCTTGACCTCTGCCCCTTGTGTGCTCTATTGGCAGGCTGGGATTCAGAAGGGTGTCTTTCTAAGAACCCTAATATGCGCAAGATAGCTCAGCTCATCTTCTCTGATCTAAATAGTTCTCCTTCTTGAATGTGCCCTCAATGATTTGAACAGGACAAAGCATTTAAGACATAGTGTTCCCATAAAGTATTTAATCTCAAAGAGATGCAAGTTTTATTCCCTCAAGGAAAAAATACAAGCCAATGCCAAATATGAATTGCTTTTCATTTTTCTGTTCTTTTTCCTTCCCAAGGCTGTCTATGTAGATAAAGGAACAAGAGTGCCAGAGCCATCATCTGGGTAATTCAACTCCAGGACATTTTGCCCAAGATTGCATGATGAGACAAGAGTGAGGATTTTTCAATGTTGAGCTATTCATTGGAACCTTGACACTAGAAGCATTCAGAAAAGATGAGAAGGGTACCTTTATGAGATAGGAAGTTAAAAGTAGAAAATAAAACTAGGAGAAAAAGAAAGGAATAAACATTTTCTGAACACCTGACTACGTTCCAGGTACTTCAGGTATTAATAAATCATCTCAGTGACACTTTACACTATCTCCACGGAGCATTTATTGTGTTCCTCATGTCACAGAGGATAAACGGAGACTCTAACAGGTGGAATCATGGACTAAGACCATAGATGGGCATTATGGAAGTGCACTGTTTAGATCTCCATTCAAGAAAGCTGCTGTGGGCAGCACAGGTGACATAGATGATGATGCTACTGCATCTTCAGATCTGCCTTGGCATTCACACCAAGGCCATACTTCACCTGCACTGTCCTCAGGCAATGACAGAGCACAGCAGTGGTACCAGGGTCTGTCCACTCCTGCCCAGTGCAGGATTCCTATAAATCTGCTTTGAGACTCTGCATTGGCCTGGCCAGCTCTGTCTCAGAATTGTAGCCTCCTTCCCTCCCATTCCCCTTTCACAGAATAGAGCAACGGCATCACCCGCCCTCTCTGTTCCCTCCATCTTTATCCTCCGTGATCACTTTCCCTAACAAGTCTGTTGCAAATCTAATCCTTTCTTGGCATCTGCTTCTCAAAGACCTCACCTGACACAGGCCACATTACTAATAGCTCTCAGCTTACAAGATGAAGGCGTTCTGGAGATCACAGTACAGCAATAACGACTATTGTTAATAACAATGTACTGTGTACTTGACCTAAGAAAGTAGATCTTCAGTGTTCTCACCACAATGAAAAGAACTGTAACTATGTGAGGTGACACGTGTTAATTAGCCTGACTGGAAATCATCACACAAGGTGCACTTACAGCAAAACACCATCTCGAATATATACATTTTTAAATTTGCCAATCATACGTCAATAAAGCTGGGGAAAAAAAAACCCTAATAGATGTTGAAATTAGGGTCTGATGCCAAAGGTATCACTATTTCAATATTGACATTAATACTACTAATGATACTAATACTGATATTGCTGCTAATAATTAACACAATATATGCCATTTGTTGAGTGTTTACTATGAGCTAGATATTGTACTTAGACTTGTATGTATTATCTCATTCAGTTTTCATTAAAACTCTACGAGATAGATACTATCTGCATTTGACAGATGAGAACACAAAGACTTAGAGATATTAACTTACCTAGGTCACATCATTATCCAGTAGTATAGCCAGGATCTGTACTTGGATCTGTCTGGCTCTCAAATCTATCCTCTTAACCCATCTGCACATTTTTTACACTTTCATTACTTTTTATGTTTTAGAACTGTGATTTCATGGGTATTTTTCCACTTAAAATAAGAATAAGCAACAAATAATTATAAAACACCAACTCTGTGCCCAGGTTTTTGGCTACGTCATGAAGATCTAATAGAATAAAAGACCTAGTTTCTGCCCTCAAGGAAATCATTATTAATCTGTAATGTTATTAAGAATTTCAACAAAAAGGAACTATTGACACCCCTGAAACAAAGATCCAAGAAGCTAAACAATTATATGGCTGTTATCACATGGTGTTAGCTATTCTTCTGAACAAAGTAATACAAAAATAAACAAACTGCAAAGGCTGTGAAATTTCAAAATAGCAAGGAATTCCTACTAGCTGCAAGGAGGAACTAGGTTTTGAAAATTCCGTTAAGATTTGGAGAGGTACAAAATGTAGGATAGCAAAGTGAAGGGAATAATTAATGACAATTCGCTAGCTGGAGGGGGAAAAAAAGCAATCCTTAAAATAATGGCAGATTCAGGGAAAAATGCAACTAGCAATTTCCCACTTGATGTCACTTAAAACATTTCCTCTGAGCATACATACATTACGTTCCTTCAGAACATAATGGAATGTATTAATAATATGATGGAAATAGTATGGACTCAACAGTCAGACAGAACTATAGCCCCCAACTATAGTCAGTGTGAACTGGTGAAACAATAAAATCATGAACCAGGGCAGCAAAGAGGATGTTTAATGATGCTGCACAGGAAATTTAATGCTGTCCAGGTATCTCCCCAATGGATGAGTCTGTTTTAATCTTGGACCCCATCCAGGAATTTACTTTTCTTAACTTAAGAAGTCTTAAAATACTTCTTCCTGCCATATGATAAAAAAAAGAATATATTTTTTAACAAAGACAGAGAGCCCCAAAACCACATATTAAAACATATGCGAAAAATAAAGAGACAGCTGGCTTGAGGATACAGATTACCAAAAAGCTGTTGGATCCTATAAGCAGAAATAAAAATCAAGACTCGCTAATTAGACACTTTCTACGTGTCAACTGTTAGTATCTTGGGAGCAAGAAAAGCTTCCTTACCAATTCTTTAAAGAAGCCTCAATATTTGAAGTAAACACTAAAAAATAGCATGAGCAAAGGTTAAGACTTTTCATAAATAGTATGGGGAGCTCTGTTACAAATCGTCAGTATGCCGGAATGAAGCTGTTCTAGGTCCATAAGGAGGAAAGACTCAGAAAGAGACCAAGTGCGTTTGGAAGAATGAGCAGTTAAAATCAGACCAAAACTGAAAATGCCCCCCTAGGCTTGCCTGGCTAAGGTCTCCCTCGTTAATGAGAAGGAACTGAATGCTATTGTCATAAACCTTGCTCCAGCATTTGTTCCTCTGTTTAATTATGTTTTAGCCGATGGTAGCGTCCAGGTTGGGCCGTCCCCAAGTGTGCACATGGGTACACTGATTAATTATTAGAATCGACTTCTCAGGAGGCAACGTGAGAATACCTGGATGAGAGGAAAGACATAAAATCTTGCTTCTCACTCTTCATTTATACCTGTTACCAAGACTAATAATATAGTGCGTAATTTTAACAAGTAGCAGCACACTGAAAGATTAACAGGGTGGCTAAAATAAGAAAAGAGGTACAGTAAGTGAGAGAAGGGTGTGGCTGGAGAGTTTGGAAGAGGCCAGGTCATGCAGGGCCTCAGAGGCTGCATTAAGGAATCAAGTCCACATGCTACAAACATATTTTTTAGAAGGGAAGGCTTTTAGAAGAAGTGTGGCACATCAGATTTGCATTTCCAGGCCATTTATAGTGCAGTGTATAGATGGGATCAGGGTGAGATATTGGATATCAATGTACCAGTTAGAAAGTTATAAAAATAGTCCAGACAAGAAGTGATGGTAACTTGGACTGTGTTGGTGAAATGGAAAGAACAGTAAGTTGATTCAAGAGAAAGTGAGAAGGTCAAGTCGATGGAACTTGGAAGCTGGGCAGGATGTGAGGATGAGGGGAGGGAGGTGTTTTGGATGACCCCAGGTTTCTGGTATGTTTGACTGGATAGACGGTAATGGGTCCACTGTGCTGGGCATCACCAGAAGAGGAAAAGGTCTGTGGGGAAGGGTCTGCTTTTGAGTGTGTTAAGTTTAAAGTGCTTTGACACATAAGGAATTTAGAAGGTCGATATGTGTATGTGGAGGTCAGAGGAGTGGTCTGAGTGTGGATGTGATATGGAACTTGTATGGGTGTGATGCCTTTACGAGACTGAACAATAAAATGGAGTTTGCCAGAAAGTCAAGGAAAGTGTATTCCAAGAGGAAGGAACAGAATTTGTAAATGATGTGAAAGTGGGGATATCCCAGGTGCTAATTTTCAAATGTTAGTGACTATCAAACCTTAAGATTCTATTTAACATTGTGGGAGAAAAAGAAACAAGAAATAGTTAATGGTGATTACTCCAGGGAGGAATCTAGGAGAGTAGAGGGTGAGAGCCATGCAGGCTTGTTTATATTGTGTGAATTTTTTACAGTGTTTATTTTCATTAACTTTAAAAATAATATTGCTCAATAATTAATTTTTTTAAAGAATCTAATACAATTCGAGGGGCAATTGCAGAAAAAGAAAATTTCAGCTGCGCAGGTTGCACATTTCACAACATTAGGGGGCGCCAGTCATGTAGATTACAATGTGCAGTGTGAAACTTGAACGACTGCACACATCAGCCTGGATTACAGTTATTTCAGATGCAAAATAATTCTAAAGGTAGCCACATACATAATTAAAAGCCCACGAAGCTTTCCTGAAAGTAACGTCTAAATTTAAACGTCAAGGATGAATGGGCAAAAGTCAGTTGCAGGGAGGGTGAAACTGGAGAAGGGAGAGATCAGTTCAAACAGAGGGCATACGTGTTTATAGATTTGTCATGACAACATTTTCTTCTCTTGCTAAAGATTTCAGTTAATGGGAAATACCAAATTTTTAATGCTCCATCTATTCTAAACACCTTGTGAGAAACATGATGGCTTAAACTTATCACTACAGATTTAACATACAAAATTCCCTTTCAAATGATTTGATTTAGTCCTTTAGAAAGGTATGTTATTTATTAACACTCATGTCCCAGCAGAACTAGGTGCTTATAC
>NW_012138302.1:12400180-12401398 GCF_000956105.1 Propithecus coquereli
TATATTAAATACGATTAAAGGAGTAATCTTTAAAATAATTAAAGACATAGAAGAAGTAACTACATACGAGAAAGATAAGAAACCATTAAAAAGATGTATTTAAGAATGAATATAAAAATGAAAAGTACAGTTGTTGATATTAAAATCAGTATAGAGTATACACAGTAGCCTAAAACAAGCTGAAGAAATCCTTAGTGAATGGAAAGTAGACTTGAAGAAATTACCAAGTACAGATAGATAAACATTAAAAAAATTTAGGAGACCTGGAAGGTGGACTCAAAATGATAACAACATAAATAGAAATGTCAGGGAGAAAAATATTTGAAAGATGGCAGCTAAAAGTTTTGCATTTGTTTTCACTAACTTCACTCACCACTATGACTACAATTCAACCCATCATCATTTGTCAGGATTATTCCAATAACTTCTTGCCTGAGCTTGATTCTGTTCATGCTCCTAGAGTCTGCTCTCAAATTATAAACTTGAAAAAATAAAAGTCAGTTTCTGATAATCCTCTGCTTAAAAGGTTCCAATGGCTTCCCATCTCATTAGGGTTAAAACAGCTTACATGGCCTATATGGTGTGTCACATGTTAATTCTTGGAATACTCCCCTTCCACTCTCTCCCTTGTTCTCTGCTCCAGCCACACCTGCTTCCTTGCTGATCCCCAAGTATTAGATACTATAGCCATGCTTCTACCCCAGAGCTTTTGACATTGCAGTCCCTTCTGGTTGGATGCTCTTTCCCCAGGTATTGGCAGGGGTCTTTCTTTCACTTTCTTCAGGTTTTTGCAAAGATACCACCTTGTGAGTAAGCTTTGCCTAATAATTCTATTTAAAATTGTGAACCCCCCATCCCTGCTCTGGGACTTTTTATCCCCTTTCCTTGCTCATAATTTTTATAGCATTTATCACCTATAAATATATATTTACCTATTTATTCATTATTTCTGTCCATCACCTTCTACCACCTCACCCAAGAATATAAACTCTGTGAATGATAATGTCAAAACTAGTAGAAATTGGCTAAAGCAGTAGAGAAAAATTTTTAACTTTGAATTGCTATATTATTAAAAAAAAGCCTGAAAATTAAAATGATAGGCTTAAAATTCAATAAATTGGAAAACCTAAAAGGAGCTCAAAGGAAGTTATAAAAAGTGTAAGAATAGAAATAAAAGAAATAGAAAACAAAGCTATATTAGGAAAGATTATTAAAATC
>NW_012138302.1:12414323-12432202 GCF_000956105.1 Propithecus coquereli
GCGTTCTCAGAAAGAGAACCATAAACAAAGTTATTATCAACATCTATTGTTTTTTCTCCTTGATCTTTTACCAAATCCTCTGTTAAAAGCTGTGTTGCAAGGTAATATAATTGCATTTCTCTCTTGGTTCCCCTCTAGACTATAAGCTAGTTGAACCTAAGTCTCTTTTACCTATTTAGATGTGTAGTGTCTAGGACAGGGTTTAGCATAGAGTGGATACAAATGACTAATGGATGGACGCGTGAATGAATGAATGCAATAGATAAACAATGGATTGAGAACCAGGAATTCTGATTTCTAGTCTTGAGTCTTTGCCCTGTGTGACCTCTGGAAACTTGTAATTTTATAGTTCTGTTTTCTTATTTGTTTGATTTACTCTGTTTGACATGTCACAACAGGTTCTTAGCTTATGTTAGTGAACAAGGCATAGTCTTCCTGACTTCCTATGGGAAAGGAGTCTAACAACTATTGATTACCTATTATGTGCTACCACCCTGGTGCTGCTAGACACACACACACAATTTCATTGTTAATTCTCATAACCATACTTTGAAATAGATTATTATTGTCATTACTTTTACCAATGAAGAAATTGAGATTCAAATATATAAACAAATGTTTCAGTTTCACTCAGAGTAAGTAACCAGGATACAAGTGGAGGCTGTCACAGACCCAAACCTTTCAATCTCACCATGTTGCCACTTGTCTGAGAAAGTTAAGAACCACCTACACATACAAGGCACCACCATTGTTTCAGATATTAGCTCAAAGGCACATAGCTAAGTGTTTGTTTCCGTATAAAATAGCCAAACTGGTTCTCGTACCAACTCACACAGGATGTGAGGCAACAGATAGACCCAAATATTTATTAAGTGGGAGAGTAAAAAGTTCAGAATTTCATGAAGACTCTTTTCTTTCGCTTTTTTCTTGAGACCAAGCAACTAATAGCAAGTGAAGAACAAGAAATGTTGGCAGACAACTTGGCTAAAGTACCAGACATTTTTTGCCATCCCATCACACACTGGTGAAAAAAAAATCTGCTTGGTTATCTTTGTCTGGTCTCTTTTGCTGAAAAATAGGGTATTCTTCAGAGGCAAAGGGGATGGACTAGTCCTTACACTGAAAAGACCCTACACACAAAGATTACTTCTGACTGAAGGGAAAAAAATTCTCAAATCTCAAAAATCTTTTTTAAAAATAAGAACAATATTTGAGAAAGAGAATGAATGATGGACATATATGAGATTATTTAGATTAAGACTTTGTGTTGTTATACATTAACAGTCTATTTTCTAACCACACAGAATGTATGCAAATGTATACATTTAGAGTAAATATATTGGAGAGTTAGATATATATCTGTGTGTTTAGTTTTCATTACAAGTTGCTAGTCTTCCTTTTCTCAGACATCGTATTCTCTTTCCCCTTTTGCTTTGACTACCAGGAATCTCAGAATTCATGCCCATGCCTGATGACAAGTTTCCTTTACCCTGGTGTTTCTGTTGTAAATAGTCTCTTTTAGAGAGGCCTTTTGGTAGTAGACCCCTTCTATGCGTTTTGTTGTAAGCTACTGCAAATCCTTGCTGGAGGTACGAAGTAGATCCTATTAATAGCCTTGATTTTTTACCCATGCCAGCATGCACATCCTTGCCATGGCCTCATCATGCATGGAGTATACTTCCCTTCCCCTTGACTTGAAACTTGACCTCACAACTTGCTTGGGACAATGAAAGATCATGGAGATGACAGTGTACCAGCGCTCAGCCTAGGTTTTAGAAGCCTTCAGTGTTTCCACTTGCACATCTGCCATCGCCATGAGAGGGACATGCTCAGGCAGCCCACTGGTCACAGCAGGAGGATGAGAAACACATGGAGCAGAGCTGCCCTAGCAGAGCCCAGCCTTGATCAGTTGTCAGAGACCTCCAGTGGACTTGCAGAAACATGAGGAGTAATAAATGACTGTTGTTTTAAGCCACTGAGTTTTGGAGTAATATTTTATGCAGCAAATTAACTTGCACAAGTATATGGAAAATATTTTTATTTTAAAATTTATATTTTAAAAATACATATATGTATGTATGGTTAGTGAGAATGTTTTAATGAATGTGTGAAAAGCCTTTTAGTTTTCAGAAATGGTATATTATTGCATAACTCAATACTTTTCAATATTGCTGCGGTTTAAATGTCCCTGCCAAAACTCATGTTGAAACTTCACTGTCATTGTAACAGTACTGAGAGGCAGGACCTCTAAGAGGTGATTAGATAGTGAGGGCTCCACGCTCATGAATGGGTTAATGCCATCATCATAGAAGTAGGTCTGTTATCACAGGAGTTCTGTCCCTTTTCTTCTCTTGCTGTCCTGTGCACTCTGCTGCCCTTCCACCACATTATGAAGCAGCAAGAAGGTCCTCACCAGAGGCTGAGCCAATATTGGTGCCATGCTCTGGAACTTCCCAGCCTCCAGAATCACAACCCAAATAAACTTCTTTTCTTTGTAAATTACCTAGTCTGTATTATTCTGTTATAGCAGCAGGAAGTGGGCTAAGACAACTGCTTAATGAACCTCATCCTTCAAAACTGTTATATATCAGAATTATCTGTGAAGCTTTGCCTGATGTCTTCTGAAAACTAAATCACTTCCCACTCTGTGCTAAATGTATATCCAGAACATATTTCTATTTTTTTCTGTCACTAGATTTTTGAGACACCTAAGTTCAGGAACTACATTTTATCTATCTTTGCAGCCTACTTCATGGACATATCAGACATTCAAAAATATCTATAACTGGATATACTATATGATAAATTTCCAATCAGTTTACTTGTTGAAAACATATTATCCAAAAAGATAATTCTCTAGGGAATACCAGATACATTGCTTTTGAAAAACACAAAGCATTGGTGTTGCTAGGGAAACAAAGTGCAGTATAGTACGTAGCGTCTAGTGCAATGAAATGTAAGAGTCAATACAAGTAAGTGCTCAAGTCCACCCTTGCTCTCAGGCATCTAGATAATGGCTGATAGACACAGCACAACAATCCTGGTGTCAGCCTAATAATTAATAGACACATCAGAACAATTCTGGCCTTTGGTAAAAAAGGCAGAGTCAAATTAATTTTTTTTTCATTTCCCAGAACAGTAATTTATTACCAAAATAAACTTGAGATCACCACTTAACTGCAAAGTGAAGTCAACAAAGATGTTTGATAGTCATTAATCATCCTAAATAAATAGTACCTTTTAAGTGTCTGATTTACATTTAGCATAAATTTTGTCCTTCTTTTAAAAATATGTGTCATATTTTTATCATATACCTACATAATATAATTTAATGCCTACCACTCTAAAATTTAATAGCTGAAAGCAGAAATTGGTAGAAAAATTTTTCTAAACCTAAGAACAGTCCAAAGTAACCATGAAAATGCTTTCTGGATGTTCTTCTAGTTTGAATGTGAAAAATTTTGATCTTTTTTCCATTAAGAGGTTCTTAGTAATTTGAAATATTTAATTAATGCCTACCACTCTAAAATTTAATAGCTGAAAGCAGAAATTGGTAGAAAAATTTTTCTAAACCTAAGAAGAGTCCAAAGTAACCATGAAAATGCTTTCTGGATGTTCTTCTAGTTTGAATGTGAAAAATTTTGATTTTTTTTCCATTAAGAGGTTCTTAGTAATTTGAAATATTTAACTATTTTTAACCAGAGTCAAATTAATTTATTCCCATTAATTCTCAGAAAGCTTCAGTCACTTCATTTTTTCTAATGACACAGAATGAAATAATGCGGGACATGGAAGAATGCAAGTTACTTTCAAACAGCATCAAACAAAATCTGGGAAAAATATGTGGAGCTTAATGAAGTGATGAATATGGGAAGAAAATATTATTTGATGTTCTAAATGCCATGTATGGCTAGAAAATAGTTATTTATACTTTAATGTAGATATGCAACTCAGAGCACAGAACTAGGAAAGAAATTTGCTGGCTGTAATGGGCACCAGTGCCCCAGTCATGGAATTTGTTACATTGTCTAAGTAAGTTACGGCAAAGTGGTCCCAACTCCCAGTCTTGATATGTGTAAAGCTGGTGATAGGGAAGGGCATGGGTTACTCTGGGATTTATATCTTATTTTCAAACAATTTGTAAGTAGTTATGACTGGGATCCATAAGTTCTGACTGGGATTCTCTACCTATAACCAAATGGTTCAGCGAGCAAGGGAATGTGGTGCACCAACAATTCTAACAGCTAACATCCATGCAGCTAGAGCTCCTCTCAGCAATTTACATGAATTAACTCATTTAAATCTCACAGCAATCTGTAAAGTAGCACTACTATTGTCCCCATTTTACAGATAAGCTTTTAGTTGATACTTAATCACAGTTTCCTTCTCCCATTTCTGAGTTCCCAATCAAGAAATGAAACCAGCAGAAGTCAATATATCACATTATTGTTAAATCCATGATAAGAAAAGATAGCTTGGTCTATGGCAAGACTCTAACTTCCTATTACATTCCTCCAAGTTCAAATGTGTTATACAGAAATGCCATAACAGATAAGTACATACCACAAAGATTTGAAAAGTATTCATACTGCTAATATTCTTTCTTCACTGACAGGAAACACCATCTGTGTTACATACATAGTTCCCATCAATTACTGGATCTGCTTCTGGGCTTTTGAATTTGCTCCATCACTATATTTCTCTATTCCTGGGCCTATTCCATACTGTTTTAATGGCTACAGCTTTAAAATATGTCTTAATAGCTGGTAGCACAAGGACAATCACATTCTTCTTCACATTATCTTGGCTGTCTCCTATTCTTATTCTTCCACATAAACTTTATGGTCATCTTAAGTTTTATTCTAAAAAATAACCTTTTAAATTTTTAATCGGGATCATAATATGTTTATAGATTAATTTTGAGAGAACTGCCAACATTATGCTATTTCTTCAATAATTCGGGACTTCTTTTGTGTCCATTTTTTTTTCAGAAAGAATCTTGACAATTTTTTGTTATACTGTTCTCTTATTCCTAGGATAAATCCTTTCTTCTTGTTGACATATACATTTTATTATTTTTTTTAGTAAGGATCTTACTCTTCGTATGCCTAAACTCCCCCTTTCCTTTTGAATAATAGTTTAGCATATTATTTTATTATTAAGAGACCCTTGTTTCCCTCAGCATATTGAAAATATTACTTTGTTATTTGTTGTTGATGAAAAGTCTGCCATCAGAATAATTGCCAATTTTGTAGGTAATCCTTCTTTTTTTTTTACTGTGTTAACTTTAAAGATTTTTTTCTTTATCTTTCACATACCTGGGTATTGATTTATTTTTGCTTATTTTATTAGCATTGGAGCCTACTTTAATTATGAGACTCCTATCTTAGTGGAAATTTCTTACTATATCTTGAATTTTTTTCTGCAGCATTTTGTTTTATGGGATTCTTTTGGAACTCCTACGGGACATATATACGACATGTTGAAACATTCTCAATATATCAAACAAGTTTCTAAGTTTCATACATATACCTTTTTTCTGAACTATATCCTTAGTTAAGTCCTCACTGCTATAAGGCCTTATATGTAATGTTGTTCAAAGAAGAGTTTCACCCATTTAGTGAAGATTTAAAGGCGATTTCTATAGCTATATTTTCCATGTTGGGATTTCAAAATTAGTTATTTTTTTCATGTCTTCATATCCTCATCTTGCCTATCTTCTTAATTTTCTTTGCATCATTTCTTATTCTTTATATGGATATCATTTTTTCCTTTACCTTTTGAAGACCCTATTAACCTCTTTGACATTATTTTAAAATATGCTATTCTTTTTATTTAAACCAAAGTGAATTAACTCTCATTTGTTAATTTTGTTGGCTGTCTTACTTAGTGTCCTTTTTTTCAAAGATTTTTGACATGCAAGTTTATCTTGAATAGAAGTTACATCACTTATAGTAGGTTAACTCATAAAAATCAATGCGCAAATATTGGAAGCTCAATACCATATAAGCTTATCTCTTTCTCATATAACCACTTAATAAAAGAGTTTGGGTGGCAGCACTTCCCACAGTGATTCAGAGAACCAGGCTCCTTCTATCTTACAGTTCTGCTCTACTCCGAGTCTTTGAGCTTTTCCTCATTCAACCATGTGAACCTTCTGACTAACCTTCAATCTCCTCAAATGTAACCTGGAGATGGTACCTACTTCCCAGTTGTAAGGATTAAACATGTCACTGTACTCAATAAGTATAGTTTTACCTACTAATAATGATTACATAACTCATAACTCTGCATGCAATGGGATTCACTGAGCTTTTAAGCAGAGGAGTGACATAGCATATTCAAATTCAATGAGTACCCACCCGGTGCCACATGGATATGCTGAGCACAGAGTAGAAAACAAGAGAAAAAAATTCCAACCTTGATGGAGTTTATATTATAGTGGGAGAGACATAATATACAAGCAAAAGAGTTATATTTTAGGCAAGTTGCTATGGTGGCAATGTGGAAGATGAGAGCAGCAGGTTGCTTGTGTAATAAACCAGATAAAAGAAGCAAGGGCCTGCACTAGAGCAATGAGGGCGAGGATGGAGAGGAGAGCACAGATTTGAGAACATGTTGGAGGTAAAATGGCAGTTCTTGGTAGCATAACAAAGGGTGGCAGGGCTGGAGCATAACAAAGATGGGGAGTATAGAATCAATCCCAAAGCCTCCAATGTGTCTGATTTGGGTGACTTGGCAGACGGAGGCACCAAGATTGGTAATAGAGGGGGAGGAATAGCTTTGTGGGGACACAAGAGTTTAATTTTCTGCCAACTGAGTTTGAAGCCCCTATAGGTCACCCGACTATAATTGCCCAGCAAGCAGTTCAATAGATACTGTTTGCCACAAAGCAGATGTGCCCAATACCTTTTGTTTGCCCCTCCAGGTCCACTCTCTCCCAGGTTCTGTCCCCTGGAAGGCTGACCTGTGTGACTAGCACTAATAGGCTTCCTTCTGTCTGCTTCTGGGTGAATTTGGTCAAGGGTGAACATAGCAATAGATTGGGAGGAGAGGAAGAAAGAAAAGTCAGGCCATCTATTCCCCAGGCTTCTTCCCAGCCAGGATGCTGCAGGTTGGCTGAATCTCTTGCCCGGAGGCCAAGGCTCACGTCCAGTCAGTCAATCTCTGTCTCTGTCTCTCTCAGCTTCCAGTAACTGCTCCCTCCTTGCCTCTCCAGGCCTAGGGCAACCATGAATCCCATTGTTACTGTCTCCAGGATTCTAACACAAACTTCTCCTGGGTTCTCCACACTCACTATGCTTCTTTCCCTATATTAAATTCTTTTCCAATCACCCAATTTGTATGTGCCATGTGTTTCCTGCTAGGACACCTATTAATATAGCAGAGATTATCTAAATAATTATTGAACAAAAATTTACAAGTGAATGTGTGGATGGGTGAATGGATACGGACTGGAGAAAATGAATCTTGTTTAGCTATCCGAGTAATAATAAAAAGCCTTGAGATACTTGAAGAGATGGTGCAGAGTAAGGGGAGAAGTCATTACCTGTCTGGAACTGAGAAAGAGCTTGGAAAGGTAGCACATTGGGCGGAAGGAAATTCCAAGGTGCTGTGGCTAATATTGGCAAGGTGTGTTGTTAAGTTATTCAGGAATTTCCCCTTACCTAGTAAGAAAATATATTGCTCCTGAGAGATAGGAGGGTGAAGATAATTAAAGGAAGAATTAAGGAAGTTAAAAATAACCCACTCATATTTCTTAATTAGCTTCAAGGGATAAGTTATTGCCAAGTGTAATGATGCAGAAGTTAGAATGTCTTTATTCCTCAGGGGGAAAAAATTCTTCCTTCTGCCACATTTTTTCTTCCAATTTAATTGACTTGTATTTGTCTGTCAGAAACTTAGGCAATTCCAAACCAAATAGCTTAACTTTCCTTATAACAGGACCAAAATAGCTGCAAAAGGCTGGATGTGCGTCCATCAAACAATCTTGGCAAGAAAAATTTGCCACATAAAGCATGGGTCGCTCTCCCTTTCTGCTCAGAGCTGTAGGCCACACCTTTCAAAATGCAATGAAATTTTTGGAATAGCTAAAATTGGCCCTGTAAACACCCTTCTAGGTATTCCTAAAGTAAGCGAAAGAGGAAGGGAACCACCATAACAGCAACGTGGAGTGGTGGCCAGGTTCTTGCCAGGAACAGAGAACAAATGGCCCTGCCTTTATTGCACACACCACCCCCTCCACCCCACTTTCAAAACAGCACCTGGGTGATGAGATCAGTAAAATAAAAAACACATCATATGAGGAAACTTGCGGAGCTAATGGATATTTACTATCTTGAATGCAGTGACGGTTTCATGGTATATACACATGTCAAAATTTATCAACGTGTACATATTTAACACATGCAGCTTACTTTACATCAACTATACTTCAATAAGCTTGTTTTAAAGGAAACAAAACCTAACACCACCATATAAAATTGAAGGATGCTCCTGGTAAGGAAGTAGGGGTTGAGAACTTACATGACTCCTCGGATAGACCCAGAATATAAAAAGCTTCCAGCCATATTCCCCACATCGCTGCCAGGGTAATGTAAGTCAAGACCCTCCAGTGGCTTCTGTTTCTCCCTGAGTCAAAGTAAGAAGCTCATAACCCTCATGGGACACCATGGGGCCCAACTTTCTGGCCCCTGTGACCCCGCCAACTTTGGCATCCATTACTGACCCCTCCTCAGCCACATTGGCCTCCCTGTTACTCTTGATCAAGCACAGTGAACTTACCCCAGGGTCTTTGCACTTGCTCTTTCCTCTGCCTAAAATGTTTCCTCTGCTCCCAAACAGGTGCATGGCTTGCTCTGGCTACTATATTTCTTTTTACTTTGGATTCAAATTTTACCTTCTTAGTGTAGCAGATCTCCCTATTAAAAATGGTACTCTCCTGTTCCCACCTTCACTCCTATGTCATCCTTTGCTTCCTATGTCATCCCTTGCTTATTTTTCTTCATAGTATTTTATCATCTGATTTTCTGTATGATTTACTTAGTTACTGTTCATTATCTTTCTCCCCACCCTCCCACTACAATATAAAGTCCCCAAGAGCAGAGATTGTTGTCTATTTTGTTTATAATAGTATCTATATATAGGTAGGCACTCAATAAAAAGTTATTTAGAGAATAATTCATTCAATCAAAGCAAAAAAAAATCCAAATTATAGTGGATTTTATGTGCAATAGTAAATACACTTGTATTTATTTATAGGGTATTAGCTTGATTTCCATTGAAATCATGCTAAAATTACTTCCACCTCTTCTAAAAATTCTCTAGTGATATATGACACTCCTAGACTCATGAAACACAAAAAATAGGGAAACCTTGAAATTCATGTAATTCAATCAGAAACTTGAATGACATTTAAAATACCTCAGCCCATCTTAACATGAACACCTCCAGTATTGGGTAACTCACTAACTACTTATTCCTAAAGTATTTATAGTTACTGTGAGGGTTAATTTTATGTGCCAACTTGGAAAGCTGTGGTGCCAGACGTTTGGTAAAACATCGTCTAGAAGATGTTGCTTGAAGGTATTTTTTTATTGTGATTAACATTTACATCAGTAGACTTTGAGTAAAGCAGATTATCCAAATAATCAGTAGACTCTGGGTAAAGCAGGCTACCCAGAAAATGTGGACAGGCCTCATCCAGCCAGTCCAGTCAGTTGAAGGTCTTAAGAGAAAAGACCTTCCTGAAGAAGGAATTGCCTTCAGACTACCTTTAGACTCTAGACTGCAATTTTAACTCTTTCCCGGGTCTCCAGTCTGCCAGCCTGCCCTGCGGATTTTGGACTTGACAGCTCCTACAATTGTATGAACCAATTCCTTAAAGTCTCTCTCTCTCCACACACACACACACACACACGGAGGTGTGTGTATAAAATATACAGGATATATCACATCATATATACTTACATATGTATATATACATATACAAATATACTTACATGTATGTATATAATTTTTTACATTACACCTATATCTATCTGTCTGTATCTCCTATTGGTTCTGTTTCTCTGGATAACCCTAACTAATACGGTAACTAAGCCACTCTTCTGAGCCAGACACTATTCTAGGCACTAGTATATGATGGTTAACAGCATTGCTTAGAGTCTTAGTAGGAAAGAAAACATTAACAAGGAATGAAAAATTTGATAAGTGTTTTTAAGTGCAATTAACAGTGTATTATGGGAAACTCTAATAGGGACAACTAACCTAGGTCAAAGAAGGCCTCACCTCAGCAATGATATATCAAGTGATCTACAAAGAACTTGGCGATAGCCAGAGGAGACAGAGAGAAGGAAGTCGTAGACTCTGCTGCATCATCTCATTCAGCCTCTGTAAGGCTCGTCTGGAAGGCAGGGTTGCATAATTCTAAAAGTGAAGATCCAATCCTCTGCCACTTATTACTTTTGTGACTTTGAGTAAGTTACCTAACATTTCTCTCAGTTTTTTCATCTGTGAAATGTGGATAATAACAATATATAACTCATGGGACTGTTATGAGATTAAATGAAATCATTTAAGTGTAGAGGACAGCTTCTGAGATACTGCATGTGCTGTGTCAAAGCTAGCCATATTGTTACCTTTTAAAGACTGAGCCAAAATCCATATGTCTGTTGTTTTCATTTATTGGTTCATTTCTGTTCCTTGGAACTGTGCAGAACTCGTCCACTCCCTCTTGCACTTAACAGCTCATCCTATATTGAGGGTGGTCGTGGCCCCCTATTCCCGGCCCCAGCTTCTGCTTCCAACCTTTGCTCTCAGTTCAACAAACACCCCGTGTTCCACTTGCTGCATCTGTGAAACAGCCTCCAACCTCCTCACCACCACGGGTGCTCTCCTCTGGATATGGCCGGGGAGTCTCTGCCTCTCTCGGTGTGCTTCCCAGAAGGGACTGACACCAGGGAGCCAGCAGGAAGTAGCGTGGCACTGCCCCCCTTGCTCTGAGTTCTGCACCTCCCTTTGTGCAGCTTCGGTGGACTGAATTGTATTGCTAGACCCCCTGTCCTAGCCTGTGTCGACTCCATTAAGATGATGGGTGTACATTCTGTCTTGCCTCTATGAGGACCCAATCTTTAAAGATGTTTTTTCTCTCCTTCTTTAGGAAAATAACTATTTTATTTGTTTATTTCTTATGGTTTCATAATTTCTGGCACTTAACAGGTCTGATCATACTATCACCAGCTTCAGTATTGCCATAGATTTTGTGTGTACCTGTATAATAAGGTGCAAACTATTTTAACAATAATGACTAACATAAATCAAGCCTACCAGGTGTGAGGCAAGATTCGTAGCCCTTCACACATGTTAGTTCACGTCCTCCTCACCACCTAATGATGGAAATGCTCTAAGAGTATCTGTATGTTGCAGATGAGGGTAACGAGGCCCACAGAGATGAGTAACTTCCCAAAGGCACTCGGGTAGGAATCAGGAGAGTTGGGATTCACACCCAGGCCCTCTGATTCCACACACGATGCCGTGGATGCACTGTGAGATATGACCTCTTCAGATGTCACTCACCGCCCTCCCCTGCCAGGACCCAACCAAACTTCCCAACATCATGGTCCATAGGTACAAATCCCTGCTCCCCACTACTGGGCTGCACTCATGAACTCCCACATACACAACACTTAGGTACAAGCAACTCACACTTGACCTGTACACTCGAATTACACAGAAGTTTTTGTCACTGCTTGGACACCACACCCCTTCACATGCCTCTGGGCTATTGTGCACATGGTTCTTTGGGAAAGGAATATAGTAGTTCTCCCTTGAACCCTTTCATAATCATAACAACAGTAACAACTAACATGCATCTATAGCTACTACATACCCCGAACTATGCTGAGCACTTTACATATATTGACTCATTTAATCTCATAGCAAACAACCCTATGAGGTAGACACTATTATTGTTTCCAACAATTCTTCCTTTTACAGATGAGGAAATTAAGACACAGAGAGATGAAGAGCACAGTGCTCTTACCCAGGCAGCCTGGTCTGCTCAACCACCCACCTTTTATTCTTTCCTCAGCCCTTTGTAAAATGATCCCAATTCTCTCAGCCAGAGAGATACTTTTTTTTTTTTTTTAGCACTTTCAGATGTCACACGTGGCCCTTCCCTGTAAGGACCCAACCAAACTTCTCAACATCGTGGTCCGCGGGTGCAAATCCCTGCTCCCCACTGCCAGGCCACACTCATGAACTCCCATGTACACACAACAATAGATTGCACCATCTTCAAGGGCAAGGCCTGTAGCACCCAGCACAGTGCCTGAGGCTCAATATCTATTTGCTAAATTAGTGTACAAATGAGATATTGAATAGGTGACTGAATGAAGGAGCACAGGGGATATCTATTGCAATTAAAGATAAAGAAGGAAGAAGAGAGATTGTTTTTAGTCATTTTCCAGAAAAATCAACATATAGGAACTTCTAAGAATCAAGGAAGAAAACAAATGCAAAAGATAGAACAAAACCAAACCACAGATAAAAGAAAAAAATCCAAGCATCTCTTAGCTGATAAAGGATCTAGAAAGACTTTTAAAAGACTTCTTTATTGGCACCTTGGTATAGTATTTCTCATTGTAATGTGAAGCTCTGCGACAGTCCCATTCTTACATCTGTTTTCTTACTTCATCTCCTGTGCTAATATTTCCATGACCCCAAGTTCGTCCAGCTCCTTTCCTGGTGCCATGTGTGCATTTGGGGCTAACACCCAGTTGCACAAATGCCCTGTTTTGAATATTTACACTGAATAACATTGAAGGTACTAAAGTCAGCAATACCTATTTTTTCTTTTAAATGGGATAAATGCATGAGAACTTTGGTTATAATTTCCTGAGCCAGGAAAGCCAGCCACCAGGGATGGAAATTCAGGAGTAAATGACTTGTTAAGTATTCTACTTTGTCAAGTGATGTAATAAGAAAGCCACTATAGGTGCCGAGGTTCTCAAAATTTAATGATAAGAATCATCTATGGACTTTGATTACAGTGTAGATTCTGAGGCCCCAACCCCTCAAAGATTTGATTCAGTATATCTGGGGGGTGGGTTTCAGGAATGACAATTTTTATCAAGCATCCTAGGTGATTCTGCTGCAGGTGGTCATCAGACCACACACTGAGAAAGGCCACTGTAATGGGAAGAGCCTAGAATTTTCAATTTTAGAAACCTGACTTCATGCTAAATAGCTGTTAAAGTTGGGCAACTTTCTTAAAGTCCCAGAGCCAGGGACTTTAACTATTAAAAGAGACAATATTATATACATCTACCACCACTAGAGTTTCAGGCATTGTTTCCGTGGGATGTAAGTTTTAGTGATAGTCTGTGAGAACATGTCACTGGTAGCTGTGTTATGGAGGAAGGGCGGTGCTGAATTCAACCACTTTCATGAACAAACATACAGACCCTTTAACTACCGTATAAATACTCAAATACCTCTGAAAAACATAACTTAGCATGAAGAATGAAACAATTACAAAGAATAACTTTATGTGAGTACATTTGCAAACTTAGTTGAAATAGATACACTTCAGAAAAAATATAAATTACCAAAGTTGACTCAAGAAAAAATAGAAATCTAAAATAAACCAATAGTCATTAAAGATGTATGCAATCAAAATGATCTTTACATAAAGTAAAAACAGGTTCAGTTATAAAAATACTAAATAAAATATTAACATGTAGATTTCAGCTGAATTAAAAAGAAAAGACACCATGAGCAAGTAACTCAGGAGGCAGGGATGGTTCACCATAAGAAAATCTATTATATAGTATACTACATTAATATGCTATAAGAGGAAAAATAAACAACTATCTCAATATACATAGAATAAACATTTGAAATGTTCAGCATCTATTCAAGATGAAAACAAAAAAATCTCATAATCAACTCTGACTGGAAAGGAACTTCCTTAACCTGATGAAAGAATCTTTTAAAACATACAAAACATCATACTTGATGGTGAAACTGTAACACCATTTTTCCTTCTAATCAATATTGTAATAAGAGCCCTAAACAATGCAATTAGAACAGAAAAAAGGGAATAGAAATTACAAAGATAGATAACTGTCCCTATTTGTAGATAATATAGCTGTCTTGTAAAAATCTCAAAAGATCCATTGACATTATATTAGATCTAATTATATAATTCATCTAAGCTGATAGAAAATATACATAAATCAAATACGATCAGGAAATGCAATAGAAAAATACAAATCCCATTCGAATAATATTTAATAACTTTAACTTACATAGGAATAAATGTAATGAAAACATATCCATGACCTCTATTAGGAATATTATAAAGAATTATTGAAGGGCATGAAGAAAACCTGAAAAAATGAAGAGATATATATAGATATATATAGATATATGTTAAGTTCATGGTTGGATAGATTCAATATAGGAAATATGTCAATTCTTCATGATAAATTTACAAATTCAAGTCACTCAAAACCATATCTTAATGGTATTTTTTACTGAATTCAAAAAGGCAAAAATAGCTAAGAAAAAATTGAAAGAACAAAAAAAGCATTAGAACCTACTCCAATATTAGGCTTTATTATAAAGCTCTAATAATTAAAACCATGTGGTATTAGTGCAAGTTTGTAGACAAATAGACCAATGAAAAGAATACAGAGCTCAGAAACAGAATAATGTACACATGGAAACTGGATGCATGACAAGTATAGCATGGTAGATAAAGCAAAAAAGGATTATCCCAATAAATGGTGTGGATGCAATTGTATATACTTTCAGGGGAAAAATAAATTAGTTTTCTACCTCATACTGTACACAAATATTTATTGTAATTGAATTAAGACCATAAATATGAGAAGTAAAACTCCAAAGCTTTTTGAAGAAACCATAGCAAAGAACTATTAAATAAGACAAAAAACTCATAAACCATAAAAATTGACATAGTTATTCATATTTAAAATAAATAAATTATACTAAACAAAATACATTGTAAAGTGAGGAGAGTAACAAGATATATGGAGTAGATATATGCAATAATGTAATTAGCAAAGAATTAGTACCAGAATATTCAAAGTATTCGTATAAATCAATAAAATAAAGAAAGCTAAATTTTAAAAATGGGCCAAATATATGAGTAGAATAAGCAAAAATAGCCAAGAAACTTAGAAAAGATGTTTAATTTTATTAATAATCAGAGATATGCAAAATAAAGCCACATTGAAATAGTACTTTATGCCCAGATTGTCAAACTTTAAAAAGTTTGGCATTTCTGAATATCTGTTTCTGGCTATGATGGAGTAACTGAGAACAGACTTTAACATGACTAAAAACTAGAAAAATGTTCAAATTAAATTCTTAAAAATGTTTGATGTTTGGCAACTATAAACCAACTGTTCTAGAGAGAGAGAGCTTAAAGTTGCAAAAAGAAAAAGAACCTTAGAGAGATGAGAGTTATGCAGATGAGTAGCTCCAGTAAACTTCACGGGTTCCCTCTATCATATTGCTCAGTAAAAAGTCACTGATGTGTAGAGTGAAATTCTATGAATAAGGGCAAATAGCAACCGGGATGGTATAAGCTGAGAGGTTCTCAAAGCTGTCACAGAGCTGGGAGATTTTCAAGTACCAAATAGCCAGAGAGAAGAGACATAATGGCACACCTGGGTCATTTGCTTGAGACCCAAGGATGCCTTGAATCAAAGATTAAATTACACCCAGAATAAAGAATACCTTAACATTTTAAAAAATAAAACCTCACAAAATAAAGTTAATATGAAAGTAACCTTAATCACATGTACAACAAATCCCAACATTCTTTAAAGGAAGGGTATCCATCACCCAAGTGTTTATCAATTCTATGTGCTGGGTACATTTTAACATCTCTTCCAGCAATTTTGAAATATATAATACATTGTTGTTAATTAGAGTTACCCTACTCTTCTATCAAACATTAGAACTTATTCCTTCTATCTATCTGTATGATCGTACGATTTAACCAACCTCTCTTCATCTCTCCCCCACCCACATAGCCTTCTCAATTTCTGGTATCTACCATTCCACTTTCTTACTTCCATGTGATCAAGTTTTTTAGCTCTCACATATGAGTAAGAACATATGATATTTGTGTGCCTGGTTTATTTCACTTAACATGATGTTCTCCAGGTCTACACATGTTGCTATAACTGACATGATTTCATTCTTATTCGTGGCCAAATAGTATTACATTGTGTATATATAACACATTTTATTTATTCATTCATCTGTTGATGGACATTTAGGTTGATTTCATATCTTTGCTATCGTAAATTGTGCTGCAATAAACATGGGAGTGCAGGTATCCCTTTTATGTATTGATTCCTTTCTCTTTGGTTAGATACCCAGTAGTGGGCATGCTGGATCGTATGGTAGTTCTATTTTTAGTTTTTTGAGAAATCTACATACTGTTTCCATAGAGGCTATACTAATTTATATTCCCACCAACAGCATATATGAATTCCCTTTTCTCTGCATCCTTGCCAAAATCTGTTATTTTTTTTTCTTTTTAATATTAGCCATTTTAACTGGGGTAAGATGGTAACTCATTGTGGTTTTGATTTGCATTTGCCTGATGATTAGTGATGTTGAGCATTTTTACATATACTTGTTGGCCATTTGTATGTCTTCTTTTGAGAAATGTCCATTTATGTCTTTGGCCCATTTTTAATGGGATTATTTGGTTTTTTGATCTTAAGTTGTTTGAATCCCTTGTATATTCTGGATATTAGTCCACTGTCAGAAGAATAGTTTGCAGATATTTTCTCCCATTCAACAGGTTGTCTCTTCACTCTGTTTATTATTTCATTTGCTGTGCAGATGCTTTTTAGTGTAATGTAGCCTCGTTTTTCTATTTTTGTTTTTGTTGCCTGTGTTTTTAAGGTCTTAGTCTTAAAATCTTTGCAGTTTTAAGGAGCTTACATTAAATTTGAGGTGGTGAGCAAGAGCAAGACCCATCTCTACAAAAAATAAAAACATTAGCCAGGCATAGCAGCACATGCCTGTAGTCGGAGCTACTTGTGAGGCTGAGGCAAGAAGATTGCTTGAGCCCAGGAGTTTGAGGTTGCAGTGAGCTACGATGATACCACTGCATTCTAGACAAGGTGCCAGAGTGAGACTCTGTCTCAAAAAAAGAAAAAAAGAAAAAGAAAAAGTTAAGTGGGATTATATTATTTGAAGTTAGACTGTGATGAGATAAAGACTCATTTTGAAAACCTTATAACAACCACAAAAAAATAAATAATCGAAGTTGTATAGATAATATTCCAATGATAGAGATAAAATATACATTAGGGTTCTCCAGAGAAACAAAACCAATAGAATGTGTTTATTTGTGTGTGAATGTGTAAAATGATTTATTATAAGAAATTGGCTCATGTGACTTATGCAGGCTGGCAAGTCCAAAATCTGCAGGTTGGGCCAGTAGGCTGGAGACCCAGGAGAACCAATGCTTCTAACAGCTGGCAGACTGGAGACCCAGGAGAGCCAACGTTTCTGTTCAAGTCTGAAAGTCAGCAAGCTGCTGTAGAAAGAAGAGCTAATGTTGCAGAAGAAGTCCAAAGGCAGTTTGCTGGAAAATTCTCTCCTGCTCTAGGGAGGCTGATCTTTTTGTTCCATTTAGTCCTTCAACTAATTGGATGAGGCTTACTCACATTACAGAGGACAATCTGCTTTATTCAAAGTCCACTGATTTAAATGTCAGTCTCTTCATAAAACACCCATGAGAAACACCCTGAATTATGTCTGACCAAGTATCTGGGCACCTTGTGGTCCAGCCTAGTTGACACATAAAATTAATAGTCACAAAA
>NW_012138302.1:12432677-12524050 GCF_000956105.1 Propithecus coquereli
AAAAACATTGCCAACCAATTTGACCTAATTTATATTTATAAAATACTCCACCTAACAACAACAAAATATACATTCTTCTTAAGTGTACACAGAAATTCACCAGGGTAGAATATATGCCAGAGTATGTAATAATTCTAAAAAATTTTAAAGGATTAAAATCATACAAAATATTTTCTCTGGTTTCAAGGAATTGAATTAGACATCAATAACCTAAGATGACTTTACAAATCCCCAAATACTTGGAAATCAAACAATACAATTTTAAAATAACCCATCAGTCAAAAAGACATCAAAAGTTACATTAGGAAATAAATGAACTGAATATAAATTTTAAAAAACACATCAATTTCATGAGATCCATCTAAAACATTACGACAGACAGGTCTGAGATTTAACCCTGCTATGCAAGCTAGTAAGTTAGTCCACTACAGTTTCATAGACGCTGACAAAAGACACATGACTCTTGGATAAGGGATAGAGGACAGAAACAGTAGACAGAATATCAGCATTTTTTCTTGTTCTAGTTTCCTGACTTCCAATTCTCACAGTGTGTGATATGAAAAAGGCTTAGTGACACATTAATACACAGTGGAGTGCAGGGCAAGAAAGAAATCCTGAGCTTAGGGAACTTGAATCTTTTATAATGGGCACATCTGCCCTTGGCTTCAGAAGCAGACATTATCTTTCAAGGCTGTAAACAAACCTGCCCTTTGCTTTGGAGGAAGACACGTGCTCTATCTTTCATGATTGTTAGATAAACAAACTTGAAAAAAGAGTTCAGAAAAAAGGAATCAGTGCCCTTGTTTGCAAGAAATACAGTGATGTTAGAGACTTTTGGAGAATTGTTTCCCAGTACAGTACTTTGAGTGAAATTTTTAGCTTTAAATACATTAGAAAAAAATCTAGAATTAATTATCTGAGTTTCCATTTTATGCAGCGAAAAAAAAAGAGAGCAATTAAACCCTGAGTAAGTAGAAAGAAAATAATGAGTAGAAAGCAATAGAATGGAAAACAGAGAATAGAGACTAAAGCTGTTTCTTTCAAATAGTCAATAAAATTGATAAGCCTCTAGCTATCATGGTCATGTCAAATATTAGACATGAAAAAGAGGACACTACAGATCTTACAGACATTGAAAGGACAGGAAGGCAATAGTATAGACAACCTATTTTAATAAATTAAACAACTTTGATGAAATGGGAAAAGTCCTTGAAAAACACAAATTACCAAAACAGGCTAAGAATAAATGGAAAATCTGAATATCTTTATGTCTATAAAATAACTTAAATTTGTAATTAATAATCTATCCACAAAGAATCCTGGTGCACAAAGGGCTTCCATGATCAATTCTTTAAACATTTAAGATAGAAATAATATCGATCCTGTTCAAAGTTTTTCAGAAAATAAAGGAAGATCAAACCCTTATCAGTTTATTTTATGAGGCTAATATTACCCTGATACCAAAACTAGACAAAAATAATTCAAAAAAAGAAACTGTATTATGCCAAGTGAAAGAAGTTGAACAACACAGGTACATGCTGCATAATTCCATTGAAATAAAATTCTGGAAAAGTCAAAACTTATCTATAGTGACAGAAATCAAATGAGTGGTTGCCTTGGACCAGGACTGAGAGGGAATATTACAGTGAAAGATTCACAGGAAATTTTGGGGGGTGATGGAATTGTTCTAAACTTAGATCGTGATGATGTTATTTATAGAAGTATCTACATTTGTCAAAACTCACCAAACTATATCTCTGAAATAAGTACATTTTGTTATTTACTTCAATAGAGTCAATTTTTTAAAAATTTGGCAACTCTAAATGTAAATGAACATGTGAGCAAATGTTTACATCCTACTGATTTTTTTGTCAATTGGTATATTCATTTAAGAAAGCCACTTGATAATATCCTATGAAATTGAAGATACTTATACCCCTTAACTCAGCAATTTGCACCTGTGAACAAGGAATCATGTACAATGATACAATCATTGCATCATTATTTATGACAGTAAAATAGGAAGCAGCTTAAATGTCCATCAATAGGAGAATGAAAAACAAATATGGTATATTCTTATAATTAAATGGTATCCTGTATTTAAAAATTATTGTCAAGAATTTGGAGATACCTCAGAGAGCTAAAAATAGAAATACCATTTGACCCAGCAATAGCACTATTAGGCATCTACCCAAAGGAACAAAAGTCATTCTATAATAAAGACATCTGCACTTGAATGTGTATGGCAGCACAATTCACTATTGCAAGGATGTGGAAACAACCCAAGTGCCCGTCAATGCATGAGTGGATTAATAAAGTGTGGTATATGAATACAATGGAATACTACTCAATTACAAAAAATGATGGTGATCTAGCACCTCTTATATTTTCCTGGGTAGAGCTTGAGCCCATCCTCTGAAGTGAGGTATCACAAGAATGAAAGAATAGGCACCACATGTACTCGTCATCAAATTGGCACTAACTGATCAACATTAAGGTGCTCACATGGTAGTAATATTCATTGGGGATTGGGGGATGGGGGTGGGTAAACTCATAACTAATGGATGCGGTGAGCATTGTATGGGGGAAAGGGCATGCCTCAAATCCTGGCTTGGGTGAGGAAAAGTCATAATATGTAACCAAAATGTTTGTACCCCCATAATATCCTGAAATAAAAAAAATAAAAATAAAAAAATTATTGTCAACAGTTAAATATTTCAACAGGATAAATTTCAAAAACAATGTTAAAGGGTAAAAGCAATCAACCAAGTAATGTGTTCAGTACAATACCATTTAGGGAGTTTGGAAGCATGAAAAAAATGCAATAAATTTTTATGAATACATCCTTATTTAGTATTTATATAAAACCATGGGAATTATAATGTCAAATTTAGGAATGAGGAAGGAGAAAGGATAACAGGACTACAACAGTATCTTTTTTTCTTAATGAATTAAAAAATGCTGATGCAATAATGAAATAACTTAGGATCTAATAAATAAGATAATGACTACATAGGCATTCATTATGTAATTTTCTTGGATTTACTATGTTTTTTAAATATGTTATAATAAAAAGTACAATGTTTAGAAAAGAATTGTTTTCTTTTAATTAATGGAGAAAAACAAAATCTAAATAAGTTTTGACAGTCACTTTAATTTTATTCACTGATTTTTTCATATCTTTGGTCCACGAATATTTTCAAGCATCTAATAAATGTCAACTACTCAGATAAGCATTGGGAATACAAAAAGAAATACAATGTGTTTTCTGCCCTTTAGAATCTCACAGTCTATTCTGGTAAGTAAATGAAACCATTATAATAGATATGGAAGTTTCTCTAACAGAGCAAAAGCATAATGCTGGCGTAGGTGAGAGAGTGATGCACCTTACACAGTAAATGTTATTTGAGTGAGCAATTGCAAGATAATGGGAGTGTATCAAGGAAGAGAACAGTACGTTTAAAGATATGGAGGCATAAACGGTATGGCATTTCATTTACCGAGGCTAAAGGAGGATGCGAGGAAGGATGGTGGTAAGAGATAAGGCTGGAATATGTTGGGAATAGGTTGAATAATGGCTTGGAGGACTTGGACTTTATCTCTTGGTCTGCTGGCAGTTACAGGAGGTGTCTAAAGCAAAAAGTGGGCATGATTAGACTTGTGTATTAGAAATACAACTCTGGCCATCTTCAATATGGAAGATGAAGCAGGGTTGGGTCTTTTTTTAAGAGTCAGAAGTTATTTGTTCTGAATCCATGCTCTTCCGAGAACTCAACATTTGTCCTTGAGCAAGTGGCTTCCCTGCTCTGGGAACAGCATCTGTGAAATGGGAGCCACCAATGCTAAGAACCGTCAGTGACACAGCCAAGCTCGTGCCATCGTAGAACCTTTGTGAGCAGCTCCGGTGTCCGTTCCTTTGCCTGGAAAGCTCTTCGCTGCATCTTCACGTGGCTGATTCCTTTTATTTCAGATATGGAAACATTTCACCTCTTCAGTAGGAGGGTTTTCTCTATCTCCCAATCAAAACAGCTTCCTTGGTCACTGTTTTTAGTACAACGCTTTATGAAATTGTTCTTGGTAGCATTTATTAACGTCCGAAATTTACTTATCTATTTGTTGCCTTTTCATTCATCTATACCCCACTAGAATGAAAACTTTATGAGAAAAGAGACCTTACCTGCCTTCTGTCCCACTGTGCCTCCTGTATCTAAAACCATGCACATAAAGGACACTCATTAAATATTTCTTGAGTGTTGAATCTAATAAAACCCATTTCTTTTTATGAATGTCATGAGAATTGCCTAAGGTCACACAACTAATAAATAACAGAGAAAAATGAAAATCCTTGTCTTCCGATTTCCTGGTTCACTGATCTCTCCATGCACAACATCTGATCTCTTACCTCATAGGACCACTGGGAGGATCAAATGAGATGGTAAGTTTTCTGAAAATACAAGGCTAGTGATTTAGAAGTTGCCCAAAAAAAGAAACAATGACTCAATGCCTCTAGAGGCTGAGACCAATTCACTAAAGACTCTACATGAGCTGTGTCCAATCTAAGAAAAGGTCATTCTTTGTTTCTGCTTTATGTTAGGCCAGCATTAGGTGCTGCTGAGAATGAGATTGGGTAGGGATTGATGGGGCAAAGGAAGTAGATGTGGGCCTGTCTCGTTAAAAGGCTAGCCAAGTTCTGAGGTGGGCAGGATTCCCAACTGCTCACGTATTCCTTTCGCTTTGGCTCTCTGCTAAAATGTTACATCCTCCTGGGTTTCTTCCACTTACAGGATTGAAGAGATAAATCTATTTGTGTCTGATAAAGGGAGAAGACCTCTAGTAGGCAATGGGTGACTAAGAATCTAAATTTGATTTGATGTATCTATGTATCCACCACTCACTCACCCAGTATTTACTGAATCATAAATGAGTTAATTAATTATTCAATAAATGTTGCCAAGCGCTATGTTAGGCATGGTGATAAAGAGGTGAGCAGCGTAGACACAGACTTTACTGTAGGGAAATTGAAGGTAAGTGAGGAGATAAATATTAAACAAATACAAGTGTGGTGAGTCCCCATCTTGTTGAGGTGGCCCTGAAGAAATCCTCCTTTCTCAATAAAACTCAGGGCTACCCAAGAAAAGATAACTATGAAAAAGGATTTTTTTCTTGTCATCTTTCTATTAAAGTAGAAATATAGTTAGAAAGCAATTTGATTTTAATACAAAAGTTTGAATTTGGGGACCAATCCTAAATTTGAAATATACTTAGTGTTTTTATCTATATGAAAGATTTATATATTATTTGGGGGGGAAGATCCAGCCCCTAAAGGCCGGCCACCTCCAATTTGATTAGGTGTTCTCCTTGGTTCCTGTTCCTTAGCTAATTTTATAAAATGAGGATCATCCCCAACCGGCCCCATAAGAGGGCAGACCCCGTGCCCTTTTCTTGGGGACAGTGGAGGCAAAAGGAAACACATTCAGTCTATGATACTGCTTTTGTACTCCAGGACCCAGAGAACAAAGGGCTCTCTCTTCTCTGACCAGGTAGGAAAGTCTCTACTCTGTCCAACAGCTATAGACTCGTCAGTGACAGAAGAGTTGTCACAGAGGTTGGTTTGCTGACAGTAACAGCGATGATGCTACCCTCCCTTCCCCAGTGGTGGTGCTTAAGTGCCAGAGGCCAGGAGTATGAAGTTATTGTAGGAACTGGTAAAGTTGGAGCTGCAGCCAAGAGGGTTTAAGCCATAGAGGGTTGTGGAGATGATTAAGAGAAAACTACATCACTAGGGGCAAAATAGTGGGTAGTCGGTGAATGTAATGCTTACTATATACAATCAAATGATAGTGAGGAAGGAAGAGCGAGAAACTGAGGGAGTTTGTCCCAGTCCTTTGTCTAATTCCCAAACCTGGCTCAGTTCCCAAGAGGAAGGGCCCTGCCACACACAACAAGTATATACTGCATAAGTCCCCAAAGGCCTTCCCCACAGGGAACTTAAGCCACTTACTCAGATGACTGGGGGAAAGGGAGAACTCCAAAAAACATGGAAAATTGTCACAGATCTCCTCTGAGAGTAGAGAATTGTAAGAGCTCGGTTAAATGGAATCCTGGCCAAAGGTTGGCTGGTGAATCGTCCTACCTGGTTGTTATTTCCTCAGTCTCTGAATTATAAATGGGATTGTCACTGGGGTTTGTGTAGTAAGAGCTATTATAATGCAAAACCAAGGAGAAGCCTCTGACAACGAGCCTCTTGCCCTGTTGAGACAGTAAATCAAAAACAGTATCACATCCCCTTTGGGATTAGATTAGTGTTACTCTGAAGGACCTCAAGGTTGTGGAGGTAGTGGACCATATCATATTGCACTCACCAATCTGGCTCCCACTGAAACCAGCAGATCCTGGAGAGGGACTATAGATTACTACAAGCCCAATCGAGAAGCAGTCCCACTGCTGCTGCTGTGTGAGATATGGCATCTTTGATAGAGAATGAGAGAGCAGGTTAATAGGGCCTCAGGAATCTTGATTTAGATTTTTTTTTTTTTTTTGAGACAGAGTCTCGCTTTATTGCCCAGGCTAGAGTGAGTGCCGTGGCGTCAGCCTAGCTCACAGTGATCTCAAACTCCTGGGCTCAAGCAATCCTCCTGCCTCAGCCTCCCAAGCAGCCGGGACCACAGGCATGCACCACCATGCCTGGCTAATTTTATATATATATATATATATATATATATATATATATTTAGTTGTCCAGCTAATTTCCCCCCATTTTTTTAGTAGAGACGGAGTCTTGCTCTTGCTCAGGCTGGTCTCGAACTCCTGAGCTCAAACGATCCTCCTGCCTCGGCTGCCCAGAGTGCTAGGATTACAGGCGTGAGCCACCATGCCCGGCCAAGGAATCTTGATTTGGTAGATGTGTTCTTTCCTATTCCAATCAGAAAAGATGACTTTGAAAAGTTTGCATTCAAACGAAAGAGACAAAATACTCATGTGCAATGTTGCCCCATGTCCTTGTTAATTTGTACGTTGTGTATTGTAACATAGGCCAAAGAGATATGAACCTCCCAGACATCCCATGGAGCATCATACTGATGCATGACAATGAGGCCATCACACTGATTGAGCAGGACAAGCAAGAAGTGTCTGTCTAACACACTGGAGGCCTTGGGAATACAAAGGTGCTCCAGAGGATGGGAAATAAAACCTACAAAGATTCAGAGACCTGCCACTTCAGTGCAGTTCTCAGGGCTTCAGTGGTCAGGGGCATGCCCGGACATCCCTTCGGAAGTAAAAGACAAATAGCTGGATCTTGCATCTGCTACCATAAAGAAGGAAGAAATACACTTGGTAGGATTCTTTGGGCTCTAAAGGCATGCCTAGGAATAGTGCTCTGGACATACACCAGGTGACATGAAAGGCTACCAGCTTGACCATGTGATGTCAAGTGACCAATGGATGTGGCTTTACCTTAGGGGGCTCACAGGTAAGTGGAGAAGACAGACACTAAACACATGCAGGTGTCATGAGCAGTGGTCTTGTTGGGGTGATGCTGTGGAAAGGCCCTCTCCTCGATGAGACTCAGAGCTACCCCAGAGAAGATAACTATGAAAGGGGGTCCACGTCCAGGACTGCCCACTAGTCCTTTGATGTGAGTAGCCCTGGGAAAGGTTTGACCTTGGGAAAGGCGGCTGTCCGCAGCTGAGATGACCCCCAGTGGGACTGACAGCTGAAGGCTGTCTGCTGTCAGCACCCCTAGTGGCTGGAACAACAAATCCTTTCTTAAAGGGGGACCTGGGCGACATATCTCCATGGCCGTAACGTCCAGTACGGTAGAACCATTTAGAAATGGGCATCGCAGTCATTTAGACTTAATGTGAAAATCTGGCTCCTGGACTTTCTAAATTTATTAGTTCAGGAAAGTTATTTAAACTCTCAGTTTTACCATCTGTAAGATAAGGATACTAACAGTAGAACTTAGCACATTGCTTCAAAGTGCCAGCTATCATTACCATTAATTATTTGTAAACCAAGATTGGGCAGTTAAAATAGTGCATGTGTTGGTTATAATCATGATTAATTATGCCTATTATTATTTCTCCTTTTTTTTCCTTCTAATTTTTTTTTCTGAATGTTTCAAAGTCCCCATGTGGCTTTCTTTTCCTAAATGTTTGGCGCCGAGGAGAAAGGTAGGATTGGTGGAGGATTAAAAAGGGGAAATTCTTTGTTGTGTTTTCTTACTGCATCAGTAGCCCTAGCAACTCAGCTACAGGCTGGTTCTATGGACACCCCAGTCCAATTTAGATTTATTCTGCATGAGTTACAGACATGTGTTAAAATGAATTTCCTAGGTTTCTTCCTATCCTAATAGTCTTCTGAGACACCTAAATACTCTGATCAAAGGCTTCCACTTGCTGGAGAAGTGGAGAATGATTTGACCAAATCTAATTTTTCCGTGAATATGGGTGTGTTTTCATTTCTCCTTCCATAAAGGAAAAAAAGAAAAAGAAAATGGGAAGAAAGCTAGCATGTGTTATTTCTTTGCTGCCATCTGAAACAGCCGAGCTAAGAGCCAATTTATTCAGCTTAATTCACTCCAGATTTCTCAAGGAATAAACAATATTTTTGAGAGTCTTCAGATGTACGGCCAATAGAGATCCAGTTGCCCAGGCGAGCTAATGTCGAACATGCAGGTGCCCCCAAGTCAGGGCACAAAGCACTAAGGATAGAGGGTGGACCTGAGATACTTTCTGGGAAGCCCCTGAGGCCCCACGGCTGTGTGATGTGACAACTGCTTTGCAGATCCTGGGCCTTGGCTGAGGAGAGCCCATTAGAGTCCCTGGAAGCAATATTATGTTTCATTGCCCAAAACTGAAATCAAATCTGCAGAGAGAGAAAAACAAGAGAAACTTTATTCATACCCCTTCTATGAGTCTCACATATCCTTCAAGACCCCGAAGAGCCCCATCTTTTCCATAAAACCTTCCTAGATGACTCCAGCCTATGCTGATAAAAGGATTCCTATGGGAGTTGTCTCGAATCACATTTTTCAGGTGAAGAAATAGAGACTTTGCTGTTCTCTGAACACCCATCTTATTGAGATCCTACAGCATCTAATGTATACAGAAGAAAGATTATGTCCTTTGGAGGCATGTGGTCGTGGGTTCCAATTTTGCTTCACTTTCACTTGCATGTGAATGAATTTGAGCAAAGCCAGCTCTCTGCGCCTGTTTCTTCATCTGAAAAATACAGACAATAATTTCTAGGTCTCAGATAACATGTGTGAATGAAACAATGAGGCTATCATCATCTTTGTTTTTATTGCTTCATTGATATGAGCTTAGTTTCCTCCGGTACATCATAAACTCCTTGAAGGAGTACGGAGCGCCATGGTGAGCTGGCCAGGCTGTGTGCTGTTTGTACTCAGATCCATACCTCGCTCTTTCCCTTCTTTGCTTTGTATCACTGGGGATGACGGCGGAAGGCTGCATTTCCCTGGCTCCTGGTGAGAGAGCTCCAGCTGGGTTCAAGACAGAGATGAGTTTGAAGAGAGAAAAATCCAGGGCATCTATCCTGCCCCCTTCTGTAACTCAGGCTGTGCCTCTGGCCCTGGCTGTCTCCTCTCTGGCTACTAGACATGCCTATCTTCTTCCACCTCCCTCCAGGGGATTCTGACCCCTGGGCTCTGGCAACTTCAGCTTCTCCTTTGTCCCTGCAGCATGGGTGGATGGGGAGGGACAGTGTTTTCCTACTGCTGCTCATCTCTGAGTGTCTCCTTACCCATGTTTGGCTTTTCAGCTCTTCTTCTATCAGCATGACCAGTCTCCTCTATGCTCAATGTTGAGTGCTTCCTGGTTGAACCCTGATGCATATATTGAGTATGGAGAAGGTGCTCAATAAATAATTGGTGCTAGTTTTTTTTAAGGCATTAAGGGGTCCTGCTAAAAATAGAATATTGGAAATCAATGAATCCAAAAATATTAGGTTATTAAGTATAAAATGTCCAATTTCCTTAAATACTAAGTTTGTCAGTTAATATCTATGACATTTCACTTTGACACTTCTTGTTATATTTTTATTATAAAGATATATCCTCATTCTTTCAAACGCACATTTTGGCTTGTGATTAGTTTTTAGAACAATTTTTGTACAACTGTACATAAGTCAAAAATTCATATTATTTTCAAACATGAGTTCCGTCATCAAATAAATACAATACAGACAGCTCAAAATATCAACAAAGTGTCTGGAAAGGATGCAGCTAATGAACACACAGTACATCGATGGTTTAAAAAGTTCCATTCTGGTAATTTTAATCTTAAAAATGAGCCACATGGATGATGTGAGACCAAAACTGTAGTGGAAGCGAATCCATCTCAACCTATGCATAAATTAAGAACAAGGTTTGACATTACTATTCCTACTGTATTAGACTATTTAAAACAAATCCACAAGGTAAAGAAGCTGGATAGATGGCTACTACATAAATTAAACAAACATCAAAAGAAAAACCGTCTCAAAGCTTGCCTTTCTTTGCTATCACGACATAAAGGCAAACCATTTCTACAGTGTATTGTTATGTGTGATAAAACGTAGATTATTTTTGACAATCACAGCATTCAGCACAATTACTGGATAAAGATAAAGTGCTGAACCACAGTCCAAAACCAAATATTCCTTAAAAAAAAAAAGCTAATGGTGTCTCTTTGGTGGTCCAGCGCTGGTATTATCCACTACAGCTTCATAAAACCTAGTCAATTGATTACAGCAGATGTCTTCTGCAACCAATTGGACAAAATGATGATGATGCCTGCAATGAAGCAGCTGAGATTGTCAATAGAGACAGGCCAATCCTCTTACAATACCTGACCACATGTTGCACAAGCAACGCTGCTCAAACTACAGAAGCTGGACCCAGAAACTCTCTGTCATCCACCATATTCACCTTGCACCAACTGACTACCACTTCTTCCAGGCTTTGGACCACTTCTTACAAGAAAAAATATTCAATTCTCAACAAGCTGTGAAAAACACCTTTCGCAGTTTTCACCACCATTTGCTCTCCAGGCTTCTTCACTGCTGACATAAACAAGCTACCGTTAAGATGACAAAACTGTGCTGATGGTTTAGGTACATACTTTGATTAATTGTACTGCTTCCTGTTTGAGATATAATAAGCTACACTTTTGATTCAAAATTGGACATTTCATATTTAATGACCTAATAT
Organism: Propithecus coquereli; assembly: GCF_000956105.1. NCBI lineage: Eukaryota > Metazoa > Chordata > Mammalia > Primates > Indriidae > Propithecus > Propithecus coquereli. The sequence continues at coordinate 12,443,890 of NW_012138302.1, forward strand.
ATGTAAAGTCTCCACATCCGCATGTTATAGATAAGGAAACTGAAGCTGAGAAAAGAGAAATGACTTCTCCAATGTAACACATCCAGGAAAATATGCAGCAAGCATGCTCATGTGAAAGGCATTTCTATGAAAGCCATAAAGCAGATAATATAGAATGTATGATACTTAAGGACAAGGATTCCTCTTTGCATATTGACAGCTCCTAGCATATAGCTTGACATGGAGTGGATGCTCTGTCAATGTTTGTCAAATGGAACTCACCAGCTGGTCATTGCAAACTTCTTGGAGTAGGAAACAGAGAAGCAATAAAGATACTAATATGAATTGTAATACCCGACTTATGTTAAAATATAGGCATTAAAATCTGACATACACATTTTCTGCCAATACTATGGAAGACAAGCTTTAGATAGTTTACAAAATAATTTTTCACATATGCCACAGAGCAAAGCTGTGGGGCAAAACCAGCATGTATTAGGCTTGTTTTATAGTTAGGGGGTCTAAAGTCTTGAGACTTCAAGTGACTTGCTCAAAATAACATCCCAGTCTGAACTCAAATAGATCTGATTGCTAAATGAATATTGTTTCAATTATACTTCCCTGTGCTCCCTATCTAACATCTGAAGTATATATAACATCTGGAAGCCATAATTTATTTAGCCATTATGGCTGCATTAACAAGTTAGAAATATCCTCCTCAAACTGGGATACTTACAGCCCCAGGGAGTTCGCAGGGTGTCCTGGGGCTACTTACAGCCAAGGAGTAAACATGCCGGATCTTCTTGAGAGTGCAATTTGCCTGACGATTTAAGTGAATATATAAGTACTTTAAATAAAGAATTATTTCACACTAAAACTGGAATACATTATGAGAAAGAATATAAAATTCTCATTTTATTATAAAATACATATATTTGTTATAAAATACATAAAAGACCTAAAGTTTCTTGTCGCAGCTTTTAGGGCATGCCTGCATTTTTGTAGATGTGTCCTCATTCTCCACTACACAGATATTTCATTAAGAGTTTAAGAAACATCAAATTGGTACTAATAGATCAACACTTATGTGCACCTATGGTAGTAACATTCATCGGGTGTCGGGCAGATGGGAGGGGGAGGAGGGGATGGATACATACACACCTAATGGGTGTGGTGCGCACCCTCTGGAGAATGGACACGCTTGAAATTCTGACTTGGGTGGGGCAAAGGCAATATGCGTAACCTAAACATTCGTACCCCTGTAATATGCTGAAATTTAAAAAAATGATAAATAAATAAAATTAAAAAAAAGAAACACTATACCTGAAAAAAACAGTGTGTTTTTTAAAAAATCAAAGTAACGCATGCACATAATAAACAAATCAAATAGTATACAGGGATTATGAAACCCAACAGTTCTCTTCACCATCCCTTTCCCAACTCACCCTCACCTCCAGTCCTACTCCCAGAAACAGGGGTTTACTATGTGCTTCTGTGTTTTCTAATCTTTAAATAATGTTTATGTTATTATTTCTTGATGAATCAATTTTAAATATTATCCATAAACTTCCACCTTTGAAAATGAGGATTTATCTTACTTGGAAACCCCTAAAAATATCACCTACCCTCCTCTCTGGATTTGCCTTTTCACTTCCTTAATGGTGGTTTTAGATGAATAATATGTTAATATTGTTGTGATAAAATTTATCAGTCAGTTTTTGTGTCCTGCTTAAGAAGATGCTCTCTACTTCAAGGCGATGAAGATAATCTTCTATATTATTTTTTAGAATTTATATTGTCTTTTTTTTAAGATCCCAAATCTACCTGGAATTAATCTTTCAATATGGTGTGAAGTAGGGAACAAGTTTACATTTTCACAAAGTAGAAGAACATATTGACAGCATATATAACAAAGGGCTCACTTTTGTTATATATAAATAACATCTACAAGTCAATAAAAATAGGCCGGGCACAGTGGCTCACGCCTATAATCCTAGCACTCTGGGAGGCCGAGGTGGGAGGATTGCTCAAGGTCAGGAGTTCAAGACCAGCCTGAGCAAGAGCAAGACCCTGTCTCTACTAAAAATAGAAAGAAATTATCTGGACAACTAAAAATATATATAGAAAAATCAGCCAGGCATGGTGGCGCATGCCTGTGGTCCCAGCTTCTTGGGAGGCTGAGGCAGAAGGATTGCTTGAGCCCAGGAGTTTGAGGCTGCTGTGAGCTAGGCTGATGCCACAGCACTCTAGCCCAGGCAACAGAGCCAGACCCTGTCTCAAAAAAAAAAAAATCAATAAAAATAATACTGAGAATCCAATAGAAACATGTAAGGGTGTTTAAAAAAAGGCTCCACAGGCCGGGTGCGGTGGCTCACGCCTGTATTCCTAGCACTCTGGGAAGCTGAGGCGGGCAGATTGTTTGAGCTCAGGAGTTCAAGACCAGCCTGAGCAAGAGCAAGACCCCATCTCTACTAAAAATAGAAAGAAATTAACTGGACAACTAAAAATATATATAGAAAAAATTAGCCAGGCATGGTGGTGCATGCCTGTAATCCCAGCTACTCTGGAGGCTTGAGGCAGAAGGATCACTTGAGCCCAGGAGTTTGAGGTTGCTGTGAGCTAGACTAACGCCACAGCACTTACTCTAGCCAGGGCAACAGAGTGAGACTCCATCTCAAAAAAAAAAAAAAGGCTTCACAGAAGAAGATACTCTAATGATCAATCAATACATGAAAAGGTGCTTAACCACATTTAGAATCACAGAAATAGAAATTAAACCACAATGAGAAACCATTTCATATACTCTGATAAAAAAAGTAAGTCTGACAATAACAAATGTTGGCAAGAATGTAGAACAATGGGGACTTTCTTGAACTGTTGATGGCAATATAAATCGCTAAAAGCACTTCAAACAAATATTTGATGTGTCTACTAAAGTTGAAAATAACCTATAGTCCAGCAATTCTACCTTTGGCTATATACTCAACAAAAATGCTTACACATAAGCACCAAGAGATGTGGGCAAGGATTTTATAACAGTATTATTCATAAATAGTCCCAGAATGGCAACAACCCCAAAGCCCACAAACAAAATGAGTTAATACATTGTAGAATATTTTTATAGCAAAGAAAGTGATGAATCTCACAAATTTAATCTTGAGCACAAGAAGCCAAACACACACACACACACACACACACAAATGTAATATATGATTATAGGTCTATGAAGATCAAAAAGACAAGCAACATAAACTATAGTGTTAGAAGTAAGTATAGAGCTTATCACTAGTGGCTAGAGAGGAAGCCACTATAGTGGCTATATTACTTTGCTAGTGCTGCCATAACAAAATATCACAGACTGGGTGGCTTAAACAACGGAACTTTATTTTCTCATAATTCTGGAGGTTAGGAGTTTGAGATTAAGGTTGTTGACAGGGTTGGTTTCTTCTGACATGTCTCTCCTTGGGTGGCTGGCTTTCTTTCTCTCTTCTTTCTTTTTTATTTATTTTTGGTCTAGATCTTAGGCAGATATCCTTGACTTTACATGGTTGTCTTCTCCCGGTGTCTTCTTACACTCTTCCCTCTGTCCATCTTGATGTCCTAATTTCATCTTCTTGTAAGAACTTAAGTCATACTGGATAAAGTCCTAATGACATCATTTTAACTTAATTACCTCTTTAAAGACTCTCCAAATACAGTCACATTCTGAGGTACTAGGTGTTAAGACTCCAACATATGAATTTCAGAACACAACTCAGCCCACAACACTGGGGAAGGGGCCCGGTCTTGCTCCTGAGGGCTGGCAATATTTTTACTTCTTGACCTGGGTGCGATGATCACATGGGATTTAATTTAGTGGTAATTTATGACAGGGAATATTTGTTTCCTTTTTTTGGATGTATGTTATACTTTATGATACAAGAGTAAAATAGAGAAACAATTAACAATGTGAATTAGTTACTTCAAAGTAACAAAAAAACCCTAAAGTCTCAGTAGACTGTAACAGTAAACATATATTTCTCACATTATTTCTTGGTGACTGTATATCTGCAGGACCTAGGCTGAAGGAACAGCCTTTATTTGGGACACACCATTCTTATAGTAAAGGAAAGAGAATTAGTAGAAACTCATGATGTCTCTTAAAGTAAAAATTAAGTGTATAATATGTTCTCCTTTTATAAAAAACATCGGTGACCATTTTCCAAACACACATTAGTGGGGAGGGGTATAGACTCCTTCCCTGGGTGGGAGGCACTGCAGATCATTCAACAGTTAAAGATGTAAAATCCTCTTATAGAGACCAGGGGACAATTAATCAACCACAAAAACTTGGTAGAAAATTATAGACCTGGAAGAAAATATTTGAGATACAAGTGACAGAAAATAAATTTGTGATAGGTCAAAATATTTAAGTACTTTATAAATAGAAAAGTGCAGGACAAAACACATTGAAGAATTTGTTTTAGAAAGCCGAATTAGGAAAAGTCTAAGTTTGACCTAAAATTCTGAAGCCATAAATCTAACTATATAAAAATGAAACATTCTGAATTAGAAAAATCACAATACACAAAGTTAAAAGACAACTTACAAATATTTGAAATTCAAATCACAGGCAGAAGGACAATTCTTCTGAGACTATGATGTGCTTCTACAAATTAATAAGAAAAGGCCTAACAACTTGGCATTATTTTACCAACTGAACATGAGAATTTACCCATGTGTCATCTTTCTTCCTGGGCCCCAGACCACCCAGCTGGACAATTTCAAAAGCAGAAATAAAAAAGCCTCAACCTTATGAAAAGGCCCCCATTACCTTTATAATAAATTAAATGCAAATTAAAATCATAATGAGACACCTTTTTTTTTTAACCTAACAGATGGGCAGAAATCACAAACTTGCCAATCTGATAGGCAATGAACTCTGTAGGCCAACAGCTAATCATATATATTGCTGAGGGAAGTGTAAATTATTGCCTCAACCCCCAAGGAGGGCAATTTGGTAGTATCTCTAAAAGTTTATTAACATACATATCTTTTGAATAAGTGATTCCACATCCCACAGATAGCACATATATAAAAAAAGCATATGGAAAGATCTTTATTATAGCATTGTTTGTAAAAATGACGAAAGATGGAAAACAAACCTAAGTATACTTCTATAAAGCACTGGAAAAATAACTTATAGTACACCCACTCAATGGAATAATACACAACCATTAAAAGAATGAGAAACTTCTATATTTACTGAAATGGAAAGCTCTCCAGCATATATTAAATGAAAAAAAAGGAAATGCAGAAAAATTTGTATAAAAGGCCACCTTGTGTGGAAAAGAAAATGAACAGACTGCCTAAAAACCATTAACTGGCTGATTGTGTCTGGGAGGAAGAATTGAGTGAATGGGAGACAGGCAAGGGCGAGAGTCTCACTTTTCCCTCTGTTGTGCCTTTTCATTTTTGTATCATGTGCCTGAATTGCCTAATTAGGAACAACTAACCAACACAGTTTTTTCTTCTTTTAAGAAAAATTTAGAGAAGTGGTATAAAGAACTGAAAAGATCCCAGGATTATAATCAAATGGATCAGAGTTCAAATCCTAGCTCTGCTCACGGGACCATTGTTTCTCTGAGTTCTGTAAAATGTAAATGTGTAAAATAAAGATCATAATGCCTCACTAGCGGCAATGTTGAAAGAATTAGAAATGAGGAGCATTAAGAGCCTGGCTCAGTGAATAGTAGCCATTACTACGGAGTGACTTGAGTCATTTCACAGTTGGGAAATTAACACCCACAGAGAAAGTGAAATGCATTCAAACTCACACAGGAAGTTTGACACAGGGTTCTTCCTCCAGGGGCAGTTTCAGACTTTACACTACTCTCTAGACTGCGGAAAACCAGGGAACTCTCTTCAGGGCAAGGCAGAGCTGGATCTGTTTGGTGGTTCAAAGTTTCAGGTGCTGTCGATAAGTGGCAACAGGTGGTCTTTCCTGTTTCCTCCGTTATCATCCCAAAAAATTCACCAGCATTTGGCCGTGATGGGGGAGTCTTCCGGGTGGACCAGGGCCCTGTAAGTAGGGTTGCCAGGTACAGTGTAGGTTCCCTGATTAAACTTGAATTTCATATAAACACCAGATCATTTTACAATACAAGTATTAATATATCCTTAATGAGACAATAGAGCTTAAATGGAACATTATACAAAAAAAATTATTTGTTGATTATCTTGAAACTCAAATGTCATTTGGACATCCTGTACTTTTAATCTGCTAAGTCTGGCAACCCTATCCGTGAGTGAAGACACCTGCAGGAGAATTCCTGCATTCATTTAATAAAATAATGCCAAGTTCTTTAGAGCTACTTTTTGCGAGCCACCACTCCCTGAATACTTTGCAGCGTGAACGTGGAGGCAGGATTTTGAGTAAAGGTTGAAAATAGGGAGGCCCAACTGTGCACAATTAACTCACCACCTAAAGCTGCTGTCTCAGCTCCTCTCAGCTTTCGCTTTTCTTCCCTGATGAGGTGAACGCCTTTGCCACGGACAGCGAGGAGGGGTGGGAAGGCAGGCTCCCTGTGGGCATGCGCCAGAGGTGCTTGGCTTTAAAAGCGCAGGCAGGCCAGGGCAGGGGAGACTGCAGGCTGCTTTTGGGGCTAGCGCTGCTCACTACCTCTCTGTGGGTTAAGCAGTTTATAATTTGATCGCGATTGGGGCAGCCAGAGACGGCTGAGGATTTGGCGTCTGCCTTCTTTCCCTTTCTTTCTACAAAAGCTCTCCTTCTCAGTGCTACCTTCGGGACTTAGAAGACTGTCTTAGTAACTTCCTTTCACTTTGGCTTCTTCTACGAAGGGTGGTCTTCGCTTCTTTAGAAAACGAGCTCTCCTTGCACCAATCTACCCTAATTCTGAGCAAAGCAGTTCTCTTGCGTGTCGGGAGGTTGCATAGGCTTGAGATAGTTCTTTCTCCTCTGTTTGGACTTTCCTCTTTTAAGAGAGGTGGAAGGCTGCCTGCAGGAGCTCCTCCTCAGTTAAGAGGACCCATCGCAATCTCACTGAGTTTCTTACCAGGAGAACCTGTGCTGGATAAACTATCATGGCAACTACTGATAACTCTAGCAATAGCAGAGAAGGCCAGTCTAAAAAAATGGGCATAGAGACTCTAACTTGGGTATAGAGAGAGACCGGAAGTGCCTGCCCAGCTTAAGAGACTTGAGGTAGGGCTGGGCTGCTCTTCATATACGAAGGCTGTTTCTACGTACCTGTGTCTGTACAATCTCTCTGCTCTTCTATACCAGGGTTTCTTAAAGCAAACTCGAGGTCAAGGCTTGGGCATGGAGCTTAGCATCTCTTTGAAGTGTTCTATCCCCCTGTTAAACTCCTTTCTGTACAGAGCAAGTATGAGCTCAGGTGGGACGGCAACAAACCATACTGCTTTGGGGGGGGTCAGCTGTTCCAACGTGCTGAAGTCTTGGCCAGATAAAGTGTCAGGCTGATGCTAACAGCCGGAGTCCGTTAGCATTCAATTACAAACTGCAAAGTACCAGCATGACTGGAAGGAAGCAGCATAAACTACACCTGGTGGCTCTCAGAGTGGGGGAGAAGGTTTGAGCACCTTTGTGAGGGGCAATCTATTTCTCATTAATTCCACCAGGTTTTACAAATGATTCTGAGGATCGCATGTGAAATAACCTCAAGTATCATGCAGAGTAGTAAAATGGCTTACTGTGGATTTCATTTGGGTGTTCTAAGTTCAGCACAGTCCTTGATACCTAAGTGGAGAAGACCACTGAATGGCAAGTCAAATGCTGAGTAAGCACTTGGTGCCAGGCATCGCAACCTGATAGCTATAGACATGGGCTGCCTTCATCAACATGAAGCAGATATTAAGAGCAAGCTTTTTACAACTCATGCATCATTTGGCTACTCTTTTACCCTAAATCTGATGAAAGCTCAGTCACCTCAATTCTGCTCACCTTATAATCATACCTGACAGTACAGGGCCTCTGGAGTTGTAGCTCTTTCCAGCAGTCACTAGTTCAGCATGTAGTCACTAGAGGGCTTCTCTCGGGAACTTGTAGGATGCTGCAGCTCCCTAGCCCCATTCTTCAATGGGAGCGCTGTTAAGTGAATTTATCTTGAGCTGAGACTCCATGCAGGCACTCGAGCCTAATTGAAATATTGAGTCTCGTCCACGGGCTGTATTCTCGAATATTTCTAACTTGAGAAGTGGTAGCTTATGAATGTAAAACTTCAAGACAAATGAGCATAACTTAAGAAAAAGCTTTCTGATGGTCTTGATATCTAGTGTCAGAGAGCTCTCGGGAAGAGGTTGACTTTCCCTTTCTGATATTACCTCTCCACTTGGCACAGACTCAAGTTTCCATAGCCTGTGGCCATGAGCTCTTCCAATTCAGTGACTTATTTCTGCCACGCAGAGTTAGGGTGAGCAGCTGGTAAAACCATTTGGGAAGGACTGAATTGATTCTCCTGACATGAGGTGTTGTGAGGCTTATAACAAGTTTATGGACCTCTGTGGAAATCTGAGTCTTTCTTATCACCCATATAAAGGTTTTAAGGCGAGCAGATGAATTGTGCGGAGGTGGTTATTTGGCAAATGAGGGACACCTGGGCTAGTCAAGTAACCCTAGCTGGTGGGGGAGGGGAGACAAACCCATCCATAAGCACGCTGCAGATACGTTTGGATTAACTTATCTCTCATAATCTATATACAATAACTGAATATTCAAAGCTCAAATACTGCTGCTTGATGACAACTTCCAGAAAGTTGCCTGGAGTTCTTGATCATCTAAAACAGCTACATATCTTAAATACCTAGAGCTGAGTACTTACCAGGGTGGTTCCCACAAACTTGTCAAGTCCCTCCTCAAACAGAAGTCCGTTAACTTTGGGTGCATTAGTTCTTCATTGTATGAAAGAACTTGAATTTGTGGTTAAAATGCCTTCAGAGATGTAAGCAGCCAACTGGGTTGCAGAGGCTAGGTAGGATTTACCTCAGTGTGGATCAGGTGGGAAGTAACATGGCGTTGGAGTGTGGAGAGCAATTTGGCATCCACCTTAAAAGCTCAGTGCTAAAAGCTGTCTTCACCTTCTGGTAGTAAAATGCTTTCATCCCTGTTCTTAGAACCTTGGGTCTACTTTATTTTCACTATATTTGGCTCCAACCTCAGCTAGATGTGTTGCCCTGAATATGCCGTAAACTCTAAGTCCTGTGCCCCAGGTCAAGCCATTACCTCTGCTTGTAAAGCTTTCTGCACTCTGATATTCTGTTTGACATGTAGTTCCAATGTGGCTACTTCTTATCAGCCTTTCTGTGGTCCCTGAAGTACATAGGTACAATAAGCACAGGATTTGAAGTGGCTATGGGTGCAAATCTAAGTGTTATGTGACTGCATTGACTTCAAACTTTGTTTCGTCTATAAGACTAACAAATGACCACTTCAAGGGGTGGTTACAATTCTCTAGAAAAAGCCAACAGACTTATTATAGACTTATTATAAGGAATTGCCTCACTTAGAGGGTGAGAAGTCCTAGAATCTACGGTTCTTAAGCTGGATGACCCTGGAGATCTGATGGTTTAGTTCCGGTCCTACAAAGCCCTTAGAATCAAGAGTCAATGGTGTGTGTTCTAACCTGAAAGCAGCAGGTTCAGTACCCAAGATGAGCCAATTTCTCAGTTCAAGTCTGAAAGCAGAAGACAGGTATCCAGCTGAAGCAGCTAGACAGGAGTTTCTTGTGGGAGGGTCAATCTTGTTCTATTCAGACTCCCAATTGATTGGATGAAACCCAGCACACTTGAGGGCAATCTGCATCACTCAGCCTGAAAACTTGAATGTTAATCTCATCCAGAAAACTCCCTTAGTTACCCAGAACAATGCTTGACAAAAAGCCTGGGCACTCTGTGGCCTAGTCAACTTGACGCTTAAGACAGCCCCTGTGATGGTTAACTTTAAGTGTCTGCAAAGCAGCTATTTGGTAAGATGTTGTGTCTGAAAGCATCTAATCACCAAGTTGATTTGATGGAAAGGAACTCATTGCCTTTTTGCTGCTGCTACTCTGCATCCAATAGATACCCCAAATTAGTGTTTATCTATTTCAATGGCTCTGAATTTCTGGCATCCAAAATCTGCTTGGATGTATAACAGAGAAGGGAAACCACAAATACTTAAGTGTAGTACCGAATTTTGTCAGTGTTGCTTGCAGAGGGCTTAAACTAAAGGCACAGAGCAGATCTGAGACGACATGACAAGCATTGCACTAATCGAGGATAAAGGAGCCTAGTAACTGCCTCAGACTGCAAAATCTAAAAATGCTTCCACATATCAGAACCTGTAAGTAGCTAGTTGCCCAATCCTGTTCCTGAATACCTGTCAAGCTTCCCTACCAGGCTGAGTCTGGGAAAGCAACTCCAGAGCCCTTTGTGACAACTCTGCTATAGTAATTGAGGCTCGTTGAGACCTCAAGGATGAGCTAATCTTAGCAGTTTTCCTACCACAGCAAAAGCAAGATAACATTGAGGTCGATTACACCCCCAGTATGTCTTTGGACTTCTGTTGAAATCTTGAAGGAAAACTCGGTCACTGTCAAGTGGCTGTGCTGACACCAAACGTGGTGAGACCACTCAAATGCCAGGAAAAGACCATCTAAACTTGGGGTCCTGGCCAAGTGAGCACCTGCTCCCCCTTTCCTCCCACCTCCTGTTGGCCCAGCAGCTGCCTGATTATGCCACTGTGCCTCAATCTTAGGAGGACCGTTGATCTGCAGGTGATCAAACAACTTACCTGTGCTAAATCAAGACATTGCCAATATTCCCGGCACGGGGAATGCATTTGGCAACTTGTCAAATGCTATGTGATAGTTACGACTTCAAGGGGAAGAGACTGTGGGCCAGTGCTACTGGACTCTGGTTTTTCTCAGAAGTCAGACTCTCGGAGTATGGAGGAAAATAGCTGCTTTCAAATTAAGAAGGATATCCTGAGTAGTAAGGTAGCTGCCCAAAGCAGAAGTTCAAGGGTAAGCAGAAAGTTTAAGTCCATAGTCCATTTGGTTCCAAGAACAAACAGGAGGCTTCTGTACTGGAGGCTTTGTGACAACACACCTTGGTGTGAAAGATGAACTTACAAATAAGCTACCTATGCCAAATCCTGACTCCTGTGGATAAGTTTGCTCTCCTAAATGGAAGAGCTGTCTAAACGGGTCTGGGTGGAGGGGAGCTTCTGGCTTGTGGTCTAATAGGTGAGGAGCTGGGATGTTGTCACTCCCATCCACACAACTAGGAAAAACTAAGAGCCATCCTCAAATTGAGGTCACAGAGCAAACACAGCTGCCCTCAAAATCGGAGAGCCAGACAAGCAGACACAGAGTAACAATCTACCAAAGCAGAAAGCACTAGCAGAAACTTCTTCAGGACCCAGTACTGGGTAGGAAACCTAAACTGTGACTGAACTTGCTAGAGGCTCAGTATGGATGAGTTTGAGTTGAACTACAGTTTTGGGGGTGTTGGAGGGAGAGGAAGGGCCACACTTTCATGAATTTTTACCTCTAGAAGCCCTACTAGGCTATCATAGGCTATCTTCAGATTGGGGGTGGGGGGGGCATATTTTTGAAATATTCCAGGGCTGCCTTCTTAAGGCCTGCCTTCAGAAATTACTCTACCAAGGCCTAAACTAGGGTTTTCAGAGCCTGACTTGGGGAGAAAGGAAATGTTCAACTCCAGCCTACTCTAGCCTTTTGCCTCTACGTTAGAAAGGGAAAAAAAAGCCACTGAGCACGTAAAGATCACAGCCCAGGGGGCGCAGGCTCACTGAAAGATGTGACATCCGGGAACTCCGTAATGCCACCTCCCCTCATACCTCACAACCGAGTCACTAGCTTGCCCATGTATTTTCCTAACGGCAGGGAAACGCCACTGAGAACTGTACCTCGGACCGTGCTTGAGACACTTATAGGAAACTCCAAAGTCAACAGGGCAAGTAAAAACAAGGGCACTGGAGTGAAATTTCTCCCAATATGTTGCTACAGCAGGCGGTAAACCCAAATCCTCACACCAAAAAGCTATTTACCTCAGTTCCTCTTACTCAGTTCATAACAGCCAGCTTTTGGCAAAGCTTTTCCAGAAAAGCGCACTAAAAGACAATATAGCTCAAAGAGGCAGAGCAGACATCAGAACCAGACCAGCACATAAGTACACTGGAATTAATAGACCAAGAATTTAAAATCGGGCCTGTAGAGGAGCACAAGGGTAAGAATGACATCAGATTTCTCAGAAACCATGCAAGCAAGAAAAGAATGGAGTGAAATATCTAAAGTGGGAAGGGAGGAAAACCTACCAACCTAGAACTCTGTATCCCAACTTTATCCTTTAAAGATGAAGAAATAAAAACTGAACTTGTTGCCAGTAGACCCGTCTTGCTGCAAGGAGTCATCCTTTTTCAGACAGAAATGATATTGGTCAGAAACTTGGATCTACATAACACTAGGGAAGGAATAAACTAAGGTAAAACACTAATGGATTTAATAGTTATTCAAAATAGCAACATTATACTTGATTAGTTTATGGACAAATGAAATGAAAAGGTAAAGGAGGAATTAAGAATGCACTGTGGTAATGTAACTGTACTACTTGGAAATGGTACGGTGTTATCTGAATGAGAACTTAGACTAGTTGTAAGGATTTCTGTAGTCTAAAGAGCAACCACTAAAAAATTGATTGTACTAAGAAATGCAGGTCATACAGAATGCTCAGTTAAAACCAGAGAAGTCAAAGTAGACAAAAGAAACAACAAAGGACAACTAAGGCATTAATCAACCATATTGATCACCTTCATTATCAGTGGTCTAAATAACCAATTGAGACCCTCAAAGCAAATCAAAACACAAGACCCAGCTGTCTACAAACCCACTTTACATGGGCATCTTTCAGTCTGTATTCAAAACACTAATCTGGTTATGCTCAGGTTTGTTCCTGCCTATTTCATCTCTGTTAAATGGACTGTCAGTCCTGTCTGAGGTTTATTCATAAACTTGGCAAGTCTGACAGAACCAAGCGTGTAGTGGGCAGTTCTAGACTCGGGGTCACTTTCTGTTCACTAAGTCAAGCTTTTGGTCTCCATGCAGCAATATGCCAACAAGTTTTTTAAAGGCATGCAATTATCCACTGTGGATAGCAAAGACCTTGTTCCAAACTCATGCCTACTTCAAGACAAACTGCACGAGCACCTTTTGTATTCATCTGATCATTGTTTGGCTACTACTCTTTCAGTTCTTATGTGGAGTTATAGGTTTAAATTTCTTCTAGAAACTTGATATTTACTCAAAGGCACTAGTCTCCATGAAAGAATAGTTAACATGTGGATAGCCAAATAAAAGCCAAGCTCAAGTGTACTCATACAGGGTAGAATGGCTTAAGGTTTATATAAGAAGTAACACTGCACAGCACTGAAGACTAGTTCTAACTAAACAGGTTTGTCTTGGATTGTTTTGGTGAGGAGTCCTCTTTGAGGCTGCCAATTTTAACTTCACCTTGGACAAATACCACTAACAAGCCAAAATTAGGAAGAGGTACTCCAAGAAGATGCACTGATAAATGATTTTGGGAATATTAGTCCATTACGGCTGGAAAGACTTGAGTGCCAAGAGACTAGTCTCCTTTTTTATGGTCCAAATTCTTGCCTCTTGGGGCCAGAAGAGGGAAGCTTTGCATGAAGTGTGATGGAAAGTCCTGAAGATTGAATCCCATTTGCACCTTGAGTTTTTGGCTCATCCTTAAGAAGGATGGAAAATATTATCCACTGCTTTCATGCTCAGAAGGCAGATTACTCCAGGATACCAAATTCCTTACTCGTAAAATGGAAATGGAAGGCCCCTAATAGGACATGAGGCATTGTCTGACATGTAGTTCACATAACAATGAACAGCAGCTGACTAATCGGTTCACATGCAGACTGTCCCCCTAGGACTGACAGTGATTGTAATTGGTGTTCTTATAGTTCTGGGAAGCAGAAGACTGGATGTTTCTCCTCAAATACTTATACCACAATAGAAATACCAGTCAAATATTGCAAGTTATAAAAGATAATGTAAAACAGATGCCCTTACCTTTTGGAAGTTTAACGTGGCTTTGATCAATGAGCTTATCTTAAGCTCAGTGGAAAAGACATGCAAATGTTTAGGCTTTTCTTCGTGACTACCAAGATTTTTTTACTTAAAGCATTGTCTAGTCATAACAAAGCAAATGTTTCTTAGAAATACAGGGCCTTAGGAATATTAAACAAAAACTGACAGAGAACCTTATAACTATGCTTGGAACAATGAGCATCTGCCTATGGATCTCCATTTATGTGAATACAATTCTAGACTCTAGCCAAAGGGTCTACAAATTGAGTTATTTGGGAAATAAATCGTCGTCAGAACTTGAGTTCCTCTGAGTTACTAGATGAAATCTTAAGTGTGAGTCCTGTAACTTGGCAGCACGAGCTTAGGATTAAATAACAGCAGATAACATCCGAGTTCTTCATGCCCAGCACTGTTAGGCACTTCATATGATATCCTCACAAACCCATGCATGGAGTACTTACTATTACACCTCAACAGATGGTTAAGTTGAGGAACAGAAAATATCCTATTCTCACGTTGCTGAGACTCTTAAACCTATGCAATCTGCCTCTGAAGCTATTTCTCTTGTTCAATCCAGACCCATGTCGGAGGCATACCAGTGTCTGGAAGGTTGAGTCATATAGTTATTCCTTGTGTATTTTGAAAGCAGGGTAGATAGGAAGAAACCTAGTGCTGTCTCTGACTGGCACTTCACTCCTAAATTGTGGACGTATGGAATTGGGATCTCATTTATAATAGCATAATGCAGTGACTTCCAAGAGGGATAGTGTCATCACCCCTTACCCAGGGCATTTGAAAAACTTGAGGGCAACAGTTTGTTGTCACAACTATGGGGGGGAGGTGGTCGTCACTACTGGTAATTAGTGGCCTGGCTCCAGAATGGTCAATCTCTAATTGACAGTCCAACACAGTGCATAGTTCACATTGCAGGTGAAACTACTTAAAATCTGAGCCTGGAATGTAACTACTACACTGGTTAATAGTTTTCCAAGAATGTATGTCAGTAAGATTGACTTCTGATAGTCCTGAAAACAAAGTATACCCATTTCAGAAACTGTCCTAAAGACAATACCACTTGCTCTCTGGCCACTTCAATGCACTTGTATTGGTCTGCATTTGTAGTCATCACCTTGTGTTTCTATGTACAGGGCCAAGTATCTGACTATATTATGTGTTCCAGTATGGTTGTGCCCAAGATATAAAATGTTTAATTTCATCTCAATGTTAAAATGTATTGGATAGAGAATACTTGGAGAGCAGGTGTCAGAACATCTTTAAAAAAAAGATTCCAGCATGTCCAAGACATCAATTTCTTCAAACATCACCAAAATACCCACATAAAAATGCATTGAAGATTTTTATGACAATGTAGTTTAAATACCCATAAACCATAATAGCTTACCAACTGACTTTAAGTGTGTTTGTATAGTATCAGCAATATTGTACTATACCAGATTTGAAATTAAGGTCCTTTTAATGCTGGCAGAAGAGAACTGAGATCCATGGGGAGTGAGGAGGGTAAACAATCATGAAAAGTGGAAAAAATGGGCCATAACAGTGTCTACATGAGAGATATGTCTGAGCTTACTGGGAGAATAAATGACTTGTATGCAATTTCTGGCTCTTCAAGTAAAATACTTATCAGAGGTTGAGTTTGAATATTGAGGAAGGCCTGTGCCCACTGTGAAAGCATTGGTCTTTTTTTGAAGGTGGGTTAAAATGTTCCCTTTCAGACTAAAGGGGACATAGAAATTTGTTTCCTCCCACTGCACAGCAAAAGCATCCCTGAGAGGAAAACTTAATAGCCTTAAATGCTCTTTTCCCCAGTGTACGTTGTCTGCTTTGCCAAAGATCAGTTGGCTGTAGGTAGGTGCCAGGAGTTATGACTCTCCCAACAAATCAGGTCCCAAGCAGGAACATCCCAAGAGATTGGAAATAAAGGAGACAGAGGCAAAGTATAAAGTGATGGGGAAACCAGCATTCCCGTGAGCCAGGAGACCGTAAGTAGAGTCCCGCATCAATATTTATTCTTTCAGCAAACATTATCAGTCACCAATTTACATGTACATATAAGTTTAAGCTTCGAGATCTCCCAAAGTAACAATAAACTAAGTATATGCAAGTTAAATATAAAATCATGAGTCAGCAGTGAAGCGTTATAATTCAAATGGGAACAAAGAGACCACCACGTACTTTTCTACATTATCTAGTTCCTCATTTACTGAGACATGAACTCAGAGGAACATTGCCTCAGGCTTCGAATAGCAAACTGCTCTTATCTGCTAGGCTTGACATCCTTTGATCATTCTCTACACCTTTTGTATTTCCAACCTGGGTCCGTTTGCAGACATCCAGGCTGTGGCCCTCAGGCTTCAAGGTGGGGTACATTTGCAGACATTCCTGATTAGTGGAATGTCCTCAAGGTCGAGCAGCTTTTGCTCTCAGTGAACTGACATGTCCACAAGTTGCTCTTAGGCAAAGTCCTGTCCCACTCCTGGGGTTCTCGTGTCTCGACCCTAACCCTCAACAGGTAGGTGGTTTTACATCTGGATTTTCCTTTTGTTCCATTGGTGTATGTCTCTTTTTGTGCCCATACCATACTGTTTTGTCTACTATACCTTTGCAGTATAGTTGAAATTCTGGTAATGTGATGCTTCCAGATTTGTTCTTTTTACTTATGATTGCTTTGGCTACTCGGGCTCTTTTGTTCCAAACAAAGCATAGAATTTTTTTTCTAGATCTGAAGTATGACATTGGTATGAGGGATTGCTTTGAATCTGTAAGTCACTTTGGACAGCATGGACACTAACAATGTGCCAATCCATGAGAATGTTCTTCCATTTGTGTCCTCTATTTCTTTCCTCAATGTTTCATGGTTCTCCTTATAAAGATCTTTCATCTCCTTGGTTAGGTATATTCCTAAGTATTTTCTTTGTAGTTGTGAATGGTAAAGTCTTTGATTTGACTCTCAGCTTGACTGTGGGTACATAGAAATGCTACTGGTTTATGTACTTTTTTTGTATTCTGAGACCTTGCTGAATTTATCAATTCCAGGAGTCTCTTGGTGTGGAGTCTTTGGGGCTTTCTAGGTACCAACATCATGTCTTCAGCAAAGAATGATAGTTTGACATCTTTCCTGATTTAGATAGCCTTGTTGTCTGATTGCTCTAGTTAGGACTTCTAGCACTGTTGACTAGAAGTGGTAACAGTAGGCACCCTGTCCTGTTCCAGTTCTGAGGGGGAATGCTTTTAACTTTTCCTCATTCAGTACAGTGTTGGCTGTTTCATATTCCATGACAGGAGGGACTTCTCCCCAACTCATTCTATGAAGCCAGATACTGGTATCACCTGATACCAAAGCCAGGAAAAGATGCAACAGAATAAAAACTACAGACCAATATCCCTTGCAAATATAAATGCAAAAATCCTCAAAGTACTAGCAAACTGAATTTCAGAACAAAAAAAAATCCACCATGACCAGGTGGGCTTCATCCCAGGGGGATGCAAGGATTGTTTAACATATGCAAATCAACAGATGTGATTCACCACATAAACAAAAGCAAAAACAAAGACCATATCTCCGTAGATGCAGAAAAAGCACTCAACAAAATCCAGCACACTTTCATAATTTAAAAAAAAAAAATTCAAACTAGGCATAGAAGGCTATCTTGTCTACATACAACCTGTTTAGTGTTGCCACCTCTTAATTACCTTAGCTAGATCTTCTGAATAACTTGCTTTACTTTGCCCTCACATTATAGAGATGGCTTCTTTCCTTAAACCTCATTAACCAACCTTTGCTAGATTGTAACTCTGCAGCTTCCTCACCTCTCAGACTTCACAGAATTGAAGTTGGGGCCTTGCCTGGGATTAGGCTTCCAGTTAAGAGAATGCTGTGACTGGTGTGATCTTCTATCTAGACCATTAAAACTCCCTCAGTATCTGCAACAGGCTGTTTCGCTTTCTCATTCACCTCTTCACTAGAGTAGCACTCTGAACTTCCTTCAAGAACTTTGCCTTTATGTTCACAACTTTAACTGTATGGTGCAAAAGGCCTGGTTTTTAGTCTATTTCAGCTTTTGACATGTCATCCTCAGTTTAAGTCAAAAGCTGGAAATGATTAGTGAGACATGTTATGTTTCCTTTTATTTGAACACTTATAGGCTATTGTAAGGTACTTAGCTTAATTTCAACAGTTTCTTCAGGAAATAGGGAGGCCTAAGGATGATAAACAAGAAGGGCTGGTCATTGGAGCAGTCAGAACATACAACACTTAAGCTTTCTGTCACATGACATGGTTTGTGGTCCCCCAAAATAATCCTGGTAATAACAAATCACTGATCAGATCACCATGACAAATACAATAAGTTTGAAACATTGCAAGAACTATTAACATGTGACAAACATGAAGTGAACACAAGCTGTTGGAACCAATGGTACCACTAGGCTTGCCTTACCCAGGGTTGCCATGAACTTGATGAAAACCACAGTATCTGCAAAGCATAACAAAGCATGATAAAATGAGGTATGCCTGTATGTGATCATGCCACTCCCTAGTCATTCCGAAGACAGCACATGCTTCCATGTATTTCCAAAACTATTAGTGGCTATGCTGACCCCACTGAGCACCAGGCTCTAAGGCATGCGTACCTGTGTAATTGTGAAGTTGGCACCTGAGTACAGTTCTAACCTACTTCAAGAAGTGAATTGGCTCTCTGCAAACATGCCTGATCATCCTTGAGTATGTTTCTAAAGTTATACTTGTTATTTCCTACCTCAATACCTGTAGTTCTACTGGGCCTGATTCTTCGGGTTCTTGGTTATAGTGTTTTTCTTCAGGCTTTATCTGTAGGAATATCTGAGATCTGTGTTCAAGATGTGCTTTTCTCCAGCTCATATCTGCATTTGATTCCTGCTGGACCTAGGGGACAAAATAAAAACATGAACGACTTCATTTTTATGGGAGAGGGGGTGGTGGAAACCAAACTTGACTCTAGTTCATTAAAGAACTAGAGCTCTAGCATAATCAGGTTTATAAAGTCTCTCCAACTCAACATGATAAACTTGAAGAAAAATCATAAAAATCTCTACAACATATACCATTTACATATAAAAGTGATACCATACAAACCCAGATGTAAACACATAGAACTGGCCACGTGTATGGGAAGGACAAGTAACATCAGGATAGTGTTTCTTTCTGGGGTGAGTGAGGGGGAATGAGATGGCATGCTTGTGTCTAAATCTTCATTAGTCTATTTCATCACAAACATTCTTCAAATGTTTCCAAAAATCCCTTAGATTTCAAGATGTGTAGGCATCTTATCAGTCCTGCCTAGATTGTTCTTCCAAACAACCTTCTCAAATCATGTTAGCTCAAACTTCTATTTAGTCAGTTTCACTCTGACCCTTTCCTTACTCATTTGCATATTATCCTATATTTCTCAAGCTTTTGTCTTTTAGCATACTATTACCTGATAGTATAATCTCTAAATTTCTCAGGAGAAAGGCTTTAGTATGTATCATCATATGATGGCTCCATTCAGAATCTCTAGGGATTTGCATTTGATTGGGGTAAACATCACTTATCCCCAGATACTTATCAGAAGATGCATCCCTTTGTTCTTTCAGAGACCTTTAAGTTTTATCTACGTTATCCAGCTGTTAGGTTTCACCTGTGCACAACTGAGCCATTTGGATCATGTTTAGTCTTTGCCTATACAACTTCAGTTCTATGTTCCTCAGCCTTTGTGTCTGTCCTTTTTATCTCAGGGCTCTATTGACTCTTCCTGGAATTACTTTCAAGTTTGGTGTCGAATTCTTTCTCCATTGCCCTAAAGAGAAGCGTGTTTTGAACAACTTGCTCTTCAGTTACTGCTGGGGAAACTTCTTGCTGCTGGTCCTGATCATTCATAGTTAATCACTCAGACCCTAGACAAGGTGAAAGTGTCTAAATGCAGACTTCTGATTAACCACTCTCCCAGACATGTGAAACATCCATTTATATGATCCTTGCATTGACTTCCTTCCCCTGGTCCTTCCGGGTCTTAGCCATCTGGGGCTGCTGGAGATTTTGTTATAAAAGGATACTTATCAGAATTTCAATCCCAAATCCAAGTTGGGACTGTTACTTGAGTCAGTTGAGCTGCGAGATTTTACCAGAAGTAGAGATGTCTAAAAAAAATTGCTTCAACTATATTGACTCCTAAAGAATAAGCATAAATACTTACAGCTTTGCCTTTTATCAGTGAATCTAGCCATAATGTGGCATGACCTATTCTAACAAAAAACCAAGCTTCTGTGTTTGGGATCCCAACTGTATTCATTCTAACAGTCTTCTACAAATAGCTTCAGAATGTTCTGTGTTCAGGACCTTATTCTGAAGATCTTAGGTGTTGACTAGAGATGGAAAAGAGCCTATGGTAATTCTTCAAACCTGTTGACTGTGCTAGATGGGCCTTCCAAGGCCACATGGGGACCACAGCCTCCTGAGAAGGAAGGAATGATACCTACAGTGATCCTACCTTCAACTACAATGGCAGCTATTATGAACCCATGGGTGGTAGATTCTTGGTCTTACTTCAAGGAACCCACCTAGGAAGTAGGATATAACAAATAGGATATCTCTTAAATGGAGGTAAGAAATAGAATATAGCAGCTGGGCCAGAATGACCAGGAGTGGAGTAATAGGATGATCCGTAGGTGCTGGGGCCTCTGGCAGGACCCTGAAGACAAGTCATTGTCTTATCTAAGTGTAGTGTGAAAAGACTTAGAACCTGACCGGTCCAAAGGCCACTCAAAGCATGGAAACGGGCCAGGTGCGGTGGCTCACGCCTGTAATCCTAGCACTCTGGGAGGCCGAGGTGAGCAGATCATTTGAGCTCAGGAGTTCGAGACCAGCCTGAGCAAGAGCGAGACCCTGTCTCTACTAAAAAAAAATAGAAATTAGCTGGACAACTAAAAAACACATATATAAAAATTAGCCAGGCACGGTGGCGTATGCCTGTAGTCCCAGCTACCCGGGAGGTTGAGGCAGGAGGATTGCTTGAGCCCAGGAGTTTGAGGTTGCTGCGAGCTAGGCTGACACCATGGCACTCACTCTAGCCCAGGCAACAAAGCGAGACTATCTCATAAAAAAAAAGGCATGGAAACGGCCTTCAATGGAGTCTTTCCCCCTTTTGAAGAGCTGGTCAGACAATACAAGGTGTTCAGATTACCTACGTTCACGAGGCCATCAAATTTGATGTCTGATCCATAGAGGGGATTTCTCATTAACACATGAAGGGGACAATAAAAATCCTGAAAATCCAAACTGAGAATTGACAATCTTCCTAATTCACCAGGTATCCTGAATAAAGGGTGCAGGTAGGGCAGGAGTTGGGTGTTAACCAGAAGCCCTGGATTATAGGGTAAGCTTTCCATTCCAGGCCTTACTGTTGAGGCAGAAAGGCTTGGCATAGAGGTGACGGCTACAACAGGATGGGTTGTTTCCTGCTGTGGAATTCATACCAAATAGAGCCACTTCTTCTTTTCCTCTTCTAAGGAAGTTTTCTATCACTTCAAACGAAGCTTGTTCTCTGGCTCTTTATAAGAAATTGTATCATTCTAATTGGAGTCAATAGGATCCTAGAAATTCATAAACATGTTGACCAGTGGATAACTATCAACATAGGGATGTCAGCTCCAGTCAGACTAGATTACAGGCCCACCTTCAGGAGCGTATGGCTTTCTCCTGGGGGGTGGTCTGCTTCCGAGGCATCCAGGCAGCTTTGCATTCGTCCTGGGTTTGTGGTAGCTTTTGTCATATGGAATATTTCTCCTCATGCTCAAGGCTCCCCATGCCAAGTTTTGAAGGTTCACCTTTCTCCAGATACCAATCTCAAGTGTGTGGTTTAGCCACTCAGTGGCATTTTTGTCATGAAAAGCCAAAGGGGATATTACATGTGATTCTGAATCACAGAAAAGATATCATAGAAACTAACCAAAATCTCCTGCTAGCTTCCCTAGTGCTGTGAGCCAGTGTCTGGCAGTACCAATAAGTCAAAAAACCAAAGTCATTGTCTGGGGAAAGTTATATTTTGTTGAACTTTGTGAAGGACTTAAGGGCAGATAATTCCATTGCCTGAAAAGCTTTGGCATTTGTACCTCTGTCGACTTGGAACAGTCCCTACTCAGGTATTAGAAAAGGGATAGGTAGACCTGCAAACAATGTGTGTATTAGCTCTGGCCACTTAGGGGGAGTGGGACAGGGAGAGCAACTTTTTACCCAGGTCATGTTCGTTATCTCCAGGCGATCAAGTTCATTGGACTGGGGGCTGCAATCCAAACGCCATTCCCTGTGGGCCTGTGTTGAATTTAAGGTTTTGGCTAAGACAACACATGTGCCCATATTCCACCCTGCCCCCACCTAACGGTTTCAAGGGGAATAAAAATTCTTGCTAGTATTATGACTTTTTCTTAGCCAAACTTCAACTTGCATCCATTTCTTCAGATGTCATTTAACCTGTTCTATTCAAAACCTATAAGAAAGTGCTATTAAGAAACCAGCTGTAACTTAAGGCCGCCTTTACTACATTCTAAAGCTTTAGAGATCCCTTAAAATAGAAAGACTGTCACCCTAGAAAGACAACTTTTCTCAACAGGAGTGTTAATGCTTAAGTTTCCCCCTTTCCATACTAGCTGTATGTAACTTACTGTGATCTTGGAGGATTTTGAGTAGAGCAAGCCAATCCTTGCACGTAAAAATGAGTGTCCATGCCAGCCATGAACTTGACCTCGAGTCTAGGGACTCACTTTCCAGATGAAACCAGGAACCAGTTGTCCAGAGTTGATATAACTAGAGACACATTCCTTTTATGACCTCCCATGAATAAAAATCCAGATCTCTATTGGAGAAAATCTTGACTCATCTCAATGCAGGCCTTAGTTCTGTATTCAGTGACAATCTGGTATAAATTCTTGATACTAAGAATTACTCACTTTCTCTTGCAAAGGCTCAGACTATCTTGGCATATAGGTTCTCTTTTTGGATCTTAAAATTCTTCCTCATATATCATCTATGCTTCAGTAAAGTTTTATTTAGCATTACACAAATTTTCTCTGAAGGAGAACTGTCTCTAACTTATGGCTAGAAGCTGTTTGAAACTATTCTTGTTAAGTGGACTAGGAGCACTCTGGCTGCCCTGGAAACTAACCTATGTGACCCTAAGGAAGCCACTCAAAGCCACCTCCTCTAGTGAGATCCATGTGTACCTCTTTTCTGTTTGGTTCTCTGGGATCCTAATCCTCAGAAGGGCCATCTAAGTCTTGGAGTCTTCAATACTTACAGGCTTTAATAATCCAGGTAGTTAGAAAGGACAGGTGTAAGTCAGTCAATGCAGAACTCCAGGCTTCCCTTCTTTTCCTACCTTCACCCTTCTTTGACATTACCTGCTATTTTTAAAATTTTGCCATTATAGTGGATGTGCATTAGTATATAATTTGTTTTCCTCCACATTTTTATGGTTAAAATGCAGTGTAGAAGGTCCACTTATCCGTCAGCATTAGGTGTTGAAAGAAACAATGCAAACATACTTTAGAAGAAACACAAATACCTAGCTTTATCTAGTGACAGAACTTTTAAAAAATCTATGCATGAAACAGTAAACGTTTTAATCCTATATTTAAATCTAGGTCTGAATAGTTAGAAATGCAAGATAATATCTAAGCAAGACTTTGGCACACACCTTTCAGAGCATGGCTCTACGATAAATTCATTTTGCAAATGCCATGCTTATATTCCCTTACAGTGGCTGCTTTTCATTCCTGAGCTCAGTAACAAAGGAATAATTACTCGAAACATAGTGTTCAGAGAGAAGGGGAGAGGCCAAAGTCTGAAGGAGAAAATGGCTGGCTCAGCTAAGTTCCTCCCCCCATTTCCAAGAACATATGCCAAAGGTCAGGGCCACTTGCTAATTTCCTTAACTTCCATACAGGTCAAGCTGTTTTCAGCTGCCCTTTGCACATAGTAAACCAGGGGCTTTGGGAAGGCATTTTTGCCTGACTCTTCATTCACTCTGCTCACGTTCTTCTCGTCCATCCTTCTAGGCCCAGCCCCTACATTCCCTTAAATAACTGGAAGTGATTGACTTGGTAATACCTTAACTATTGAAGACTCGGCCAAGACAGGTAATAAACTCAACCCATTCCATAGATTGGCATCTGTGGTATTATAGATTAAACCTGCAGGTTTATTTGCATTTTCTTAGATTCTAAGGACTCCACTGAAACTGTCATGTTCTTGATGCTAAGAATTACTCACTTTCTCTTGCAAAGGCTCAGACTATCTTGGCATATAGGTTCTCTTTTTGGATTCTGGCAGTCCATTGCCAGAGGAGTACTAGCACAGAGACTAAAGATTCTCACAGCTGCTTCTCTAGCTCTAATATATGGCTTCTTTGTGTACCATTGTCTTCCTTCAATGGTCTGAAGTCCTAGTTCTTTAGTAGTCTGAGAACTTTTTACTTGGGGACAAAATTGCTCTGTCATCTTCATATGGCTCATGTCTCTGGAATAAAAATGGCTTCAACTATGAAGTCTGAGGGCTTCTAGTCTCGTCAATAAACCAGTCAGTTACATCCATGCTAGACTGAATTGTGTCCCTTAACGAGCTACACTTACTACAATGCAAATGCAATCATTTGCTTCAGTGGCTTCTTACTGTGGCTTGCCTGCAGGCAAAAGTTTGACTTTTGCTGGCTTGATGGTATGGCTTTCTCTGCCTTGCTAAGAACAATCAACATTTTAATCCTCAATATCGAGGCGTCTAATGGTTTGACGCGTGGTATGGATAGCAGTTCCTCCAAAACTTCAGGATCATTTATGTCCATGGTATGATTAATGTACTAAGTTACTGGATCCTAAACCTGGGCTGGTAGATACACTTAGGTGTCTTAATCTCACTTAGAAACCCCATGAACATCCTGCATGTAAGACAAAATGCTGCAATTGCATTTACCTTGTACCTTCATAGGATTAGCGTTTGATCTTGAGGTTCTCTCATGCAGATGCTGAATGAGATTTCAATGTCCTTCAAGCCCTTACTACATCTAATGTTGCCAATATACCTTGACTGCTCCTTAAATGAGTAGATGTCCTAAGTGACATTTCTTAGTGCACTGTTCTATTTATGCACATCTGTCCCAACCCAGTCCATTCTCTACCCTTCTACCTTGTTCTATGTTCCAGGAGTCTGTTTCTATGAATCATTCCACAAATAAAGTATATAGTGTCTGCTACCCCTGCCTATATCTTAGGTAAAAATGAAGAAACGACCTGGAACTGAAACATTTTTCAAATGAGATTTAAAGCCTAGCTTTTCTGTATAGCTAAACACAGAATGGAAAGACCTAGTAGGTACACCTATTAATAAACATAACGGGCACCATGGATGAACAAACTTCTGTCTTGCAGCACCTGGAACCAAAGGTCAAGTCCATTCCTACCCTTCTGGTTCAACCACCTTTGCAATTCCTTACTATACCTTTGCACTGAAAGGTCTACATGTGGCCTCTTCCTTAGAGACCAACGGACCAAGCCGGAGAAGACTCTCCATAAGAGCTCATCCTAGGTGGGCACTGATAGGACCCCTCATCTGATTTGAAACAGGCAGCAACAGCACATGAAAAGCCTGTGTCTATGGCAGGAAGCACCTTGTATGGCTTATGCCTCAGTCTTGCTGGGACACCTGCATTCCTCTGTTCACAACTCTTCCCTTGATACAAGCCTTCAGAGTCCTGGATAACTGTTTCTCCTTCCCAACCTCTCCCAGAAGGAAAAACATGGCTTCAGCCTAGAAAGCATAAGGTTTAGCAGTATGTCACTTTGTAAGCTGCTCTGATTCTATGATCAAAGGCTTTTAAGTCCTATGTGGGAACTTGAGGCCCACACTAAGAATCACTAATGAAAAAGCTATGCTTCCTGAGATCCAATGCAAAAAGTCACTGGGCACAAATATACATCAGCTATGTGTTCTGTGCTTACCTGGAAGATTTTTAAAACTTGTAAGTTGTGTGTGTTTAAAAAAAAAAAGCTACAACTACCCTTGTGGATGGAATAATCCTGAATTTGCTACCAGGGAAAAGTAAGTTTCTAGGATCTTACTTGCTTGGAGGAGTCTGTCACAGAAGACTATTCCCTGCAAGTATAAAGGCATGGAGGCCTGAAATGTGCATCTGAAATAAGCTTCCCTGTATATGTATACTATGGTACCAGGGCTATGTCCACTATTGCATAATATCTGCTGTCAAAATGTCTGAAGGGACATGGTATATACCTGGATGCTTTGCAGAATGTTATATTAACTATATCAATGACAACTGGCCCAGATAAACACGAAGTGAAAGATGATGTAGGTGCTTCAGAGGTTCGGACTTTAAAAACCTGTGGAGGTTCACGGGTCTGTCACTTCACTGAAGTCTTTAGAAGCCCAGTGGTCATGGGGCATACCAGGAAATACCCCTAGAGTAAAGGACATCCTCACCATGGGGAAGGAAACATAATGGCTGATGTGCCTCTGCAGGTTTTGGAGGTAGTGTATGCTACGTTTCTGATCTATATACCTGGTGGCACAGAGGCTGCCAGCTTTCATGCCCAGAGTCAGAAAGGGCTCTGGGCTTGGGCCACACCACCTGTCAGATCCTAGGGTATTATGTCCCTGAGATGGAGAAAGCTTTATATGGAGTCTACCCATATTCTAATACAATCCCAACATAAATATTATGGCGTGATTGTGCCTCTGTAGAAGAGAACTACCCATCTTAAAGCTTCCAGTGGCCATTAGGATAAGAGGTTTGGGAAGTTATCACCATGGTATAGGTATCTGAAAACCACTCTGAACAACACTTTTTTATAGTTTATTAGAATACAGGAAAAACGGGGCTGGGCAGCAGTGGCTCACACCTGTAATCCTAGCACTCTGGCAGGCCGAGGCAGGAGGATCGCTTGAAGTCAGGAGCTTGAGAATGTAAGATACACAGAAAGCATACAAATGAGTATAGACCTCAAACAGCTCTATGGAGATTCTCTGGACTTCCTGGTCCATTGAGGCAAACTGGCAACCTCCTTCACTTCTGAAACGTACCTTCTACTCATTACTTAACAAATGGTAACTTCCCTACACCTGATCTGGTTATTTCTTAAATCCTGATCTAGCCGCATTTTCTTTTTCCTCAGCCAATAAAGCAGACACTACTTCTAACATCTCCCAGATTAAACATCTCCTGCAATGCTTTCCTATAGCTCTTGGTAACCTAGTAGGAATCCTTGAGACTAGAAGACTTCTCATGGAGTAGAAGCTAATCATCACGGAACAGCTTTGGTTCCAGCTGAGTATCAGAAGTAACATCTTATCTCTTGCAACAACTGGCATCTGAGACATGTGGCCAGCACAACAAAACTAAACTTCTGTATCTCTGGCTGAAAAGGAGAAAGGGGGGTCTCTCTGAGTACAACTATCTTTTTGTCCTGAAGACCTCCTTGGCAATGAGCAGTGCGTGCATTCCAAGAGCCCTGGCTCATAGGGAGCAGATAGCTTGTCCTGGCAACTAGCTGCTGCCCTCCCACCTGAAATGGCATGGTGGCCACACCTTGGCCCTTACACAGGGTAGCTGCTCCCATTTCTGCTCATAAAGAATTGTTTGACTTGGGCCTTTCCTAGATAAGTCGCTTTCACCAGGGTCTTGATTGCTTCGGCTCCATGCCCATGGAGGCTTCTCCACTGTGAAGGTGAATGAATGTATAATGGAGAATGGCCTGGAAAAGGGCAAAATGTTCTCTTTAAACTTCCCCCGCTTGGGAACTGAGGTCTGTGTTCCTGCCTGGGGCCAGGTAGTTGGGAGGGGCAGGGGAATGTCTTTTCTCCTTTGTGTTACAGGAGATGGCTCAGCTAAACTGTGGGCTCCAACCCAGGCCCAGTGCCTGGCCCCAGGAGGTCTGGGTGGGCCTCCCACTTGGGCAGAGGTCAGACTTTGTCTTCAGAAATGGGATAATTAGAATCATCAATAACAATATCCTAGAACTAAGGGCCTTCCCATTAAAAGTTCTGTATTTCTGTTTATGTTCAGGATTTGGATTTTGAGGTAAGTATTTTTCCTCCTTTGCCAGGAAGTAATAAACTTTCCTTCTCTTCAACTGCTTGTCCTCATTCTCACATGACCTGGTGGACAAGTGCAGAGCTTTCAATAACAAATGTGCAGAAAGCTGGAAGCAGTAAGTCACAGCTACACTAACACCAAGGTAACCTCTGATATTCTCTTGCCCTGCCAACTAGCACAAGCTACTGGAAATTAGTCTATTTATGGCATTATTCAAAAGTTATGCCAGAAGGAAAAGAAATCTTTTCCATACCCAGGACCAGGCATTCTATCTATTGCCAGCCCTGTCGACAGTGGTGCCTCCCTCAGACTCCCCTCCCTCTGCCATATGGCTGAGTAGTAAACCCTCAAATTACTTTTATCATTGGCTCTGAGGGGTAGTGTTTTGACCTTTAAAAGGGAGCCATAGACCTCAGCAGTGGGCCAAGCTGAACCATAGCACCTTCTGATTGTCCATCAGGGAAAGGCTGCTTCGTGATGGC
Organism: Propithecus coquereli; assembly: GCF_000956105.1. NCBI lineage: Eukaryota > Metazoa > Chordata > Mammalia > Primates > Indriidae > Propithecus > Propithecus coquereli. The sequence continues at coordinate 12,472,606 of NW_012138302.1, forward strand.
CTTGATTTTCTTCAGCTATCCTTTTTGAGGGCCCTGGGCTTGGCCTCTGAGCTGCTTTTCTCTGATCTCTCACTTGGAGAGCAATGAGAATGATGCTGCTTGGTATTTCGAACCTTGCAAATTGGCACTCTCCTGTTATGTGACAGGTCTTCGTGGCTGTTTACCAATGAAAAAGGTTTGGCGGTGTTGCCTTCACAACAGCCAGAATATTGTCTGTATGGGATTATATGTACCCTAGATCCTTCTGTGTGAGCCTGGGCTGTGTGAAGCCTAGCACTTAAATTGACCAGCTTGCCTTGTTTGAACTACATACTTGACTAGATCTTGGTACCAAGCAAACTTGAATGGAGTTCAGGAATCCATTGCAAATGGCATACAGAAAGACTGAGAGCTTGATTCTACGCTTCAGTCTCTTCCATGTTCAAGAACTCCTAACACGCCTATGGGTAGGAATAGAGGGACCACGTTCATAAAGTTTAACCAGAGGTGGAATATTAGAAGCTGGATACCATGCTTTCACTTCAAAATGGTGATTATAGAATAAAAGGTTATTAATGTTTGACTTATTTTGAAAGGCACTGGTAACTTATAAGCACGAATATTAAAGTTAAAAATACTTCCATATACAGAACCCAAACTGGTTGATTCTTTTGTCTCTGGTCAATTCTTAGCATCTTTAAGTGAGTATCTCATCTTACCAATACATATTTAGCCCAAACATGTTTCCCAATAATGTTCTATTTGCCTCATTAGTAACTACACTAACTCAGAATAAACGAGTCAAAAGAACCATGGAAGAACACACGGGGATTTGAAACATGCCTTAATGACTTATCTCAATGTTATAGACTAATGCTTAAAGGTTATGTCACTTGCCCTTGAATAAAATCTCTACAGGGTGGCTGATAGCATTCTCTTCCTGGATGTGTATTGGACACAAGAATTTCAAACAGCACACTCAAATTAGGATAACTCGAGGCTTTCCTACAAAGGGACAAAATTACAAAGGGGAATACAATAACCTAGCACTAACAGCAAACAATTACCACCCAAGACCCACAGGGAGGAAAGGAAAGTGTATGTTCTAGAATCAGGAAGGCAGAAGTTGGCTACCTTGTGAGAATGTGACTCTCTGGACACAGCTCACCAGAGGGAGCTGATGGAATAATAGCCCCGATATTCCCCTCTTAGAGACTCCCATTTGACCCAAATCTGTTATCCCAGGAGCCCTGTAACAGTCATACAGATTAGCCTTCTGGGGACAGAAAGCAGAATAAGGGGGAGGGGGAGGGGAAAAGAATATATCCAGCTAGGCAGACACTAGCTTTGTGCTATTGCAAGTCTTGCAAATCAAATGTAACTTCAAGCATAAGTTTTGACCCCACTAAAGACAGCCATATGAATGGACTATAAATTATGCTTCATAAAGCTGTTTTTTACATGTTATTCCAACTTAATTATCTTTAACACTCTATCTAAACCTGCTTTCAAATCCTGTGGAGACTTTTTTAAAAGAACCCACATGTCTGAATGTTTTTTTAAAAAATATCTTCGGTATTTCTCATCCCAAAGTGTTTTATATCTAGAAAAAGTGAAGACTTGGCTTTGGTGCTATGAGGTTCTCATAGTCTCTCATTCTCCACTGTTGTCACTCTTTATACAAAGATCAATCATGTCATCTCCATCTATGACTCTTCTATGATATCTTCTGTTTGCCAAAGCCTACTTCACACCTGATGTGCCTGCTTCTTTCATCTTGTGAAGACTTATTGCTGTGCAATTCATGGCACACGTTGGCAGGTGGTGGGCCAAAGGTTGCTTTGATACAACAGCAGCATCTTGGGTTGCATGTCCCCATTAATATAGCTCATACCAGCCGTGTAGCTGAGTGCATGTAGTAATAAGCACGTGGGAGTCTTGAGCCCTGAGGTCCATTTTGGTGGCTGTCCTAGGGGCCACCTCAACAGAGGAACAAAAGCCAATGAACCATGAAAGTTTCAGGCACCAGTTCCTGTGACAAAGGAAAAAGTAATACCCATTATATGTAAGCTACTACTTGAATCCTGAGGTGCCTGAAAACACTAAGAAAATGTCAGCTCCCCAAAGTTATATTGTAAAATATTAATACCTTAATTTGTAACACGCGATCTTTGAGCATTGGGATCTTGGGTTCTTCTCCTTTCTCCCTCGATACAGGACATCAGCTAATGGTGACCCAGACCTTCTGTTTTCAGAGTGGAGGTAGCTGTGTCTTACTCTAGGACTCCACAGACCATTGAAAGAAAATCTGAGCTTACTAGATTTAAATGTTGCCCTGAAGCAAGTAAGAGCTCATACTTGGTCCTACAGTTCTGATACCTTGATCTGTTAAGGTCAATAACTAGCAAATATCCCTAATAGTCCATAATACGTGAAGAACTCTTTCAACTCTTGTGTAACTGCAAACAAACCCCAACAGAAGCTGAGACTAGCTATGTACAAATTTGGAGAAGAGCACACTTCTGTCAGAGAATTTTCTCTTGCCTGTGGTAGTTCTCAGAAGGGCTACTTTATCCAGTCTCCTATCCCTTGGGGATGTCTTGAAATGCCACATTTAAAGCTGGTATTGCCACATAAATCCATGGGTTTTATCTTAGATCCAAAAAAAAAAGTAATGTTAACATTTTTCAGGTTCTCATTATGGTCCGTGAAGTTCAGTGGTAGTATACTCAGTCAGGACCTTCATGAGGACACTTGAAGAAATTGGAAACTTCTCACCTAATGTGAAGTCCGGCTTACAAAGCTATACTAGACCCAAGATGGAGTTAGAAGCACAAAAGTCTTCTTGGCATTAATACTGATAAAAGATAAAAGGAGAAAAAGGGGTAGGATCAGGCAGGGAAAGCCCATGGACTGTTATGTAGGTCTGGCACCTGTGAGAAGCAGAGGGAAGCACTTGAATAGGAAGGACTTCAGAACTTTGGTACAGCTCTAAGTTGCAGCTAGACCGACATGCTCCAGCACAAAGACTGCTCACAGGAGAGCAACTCCTTGAGTGGAAATGGCCGGGCCCTAGTTTCCCTACCATGCTCAACAATTGGATAAGGGCTCCTAGGAAGAGTGTAGCCTAGTTAGGACACTGGCAGATCTCGAAAGAGCTGCAGCTGGAGGTCATCTCTTTGAGGGGCACTCTGAGGGTGCTGCCATGACTGCCACATAAACCGGGATAGAGAATACCTGATGACCTATTCTGACACTAGCTTGTCAATAACTGAGTGTTTAAACTAGACAAAGCAACTAGATGACAGGGTTACTTGACAGGGTCTAAAATAGGCCACAGGACTTTCTAAACTAAATATAGAACTTAGCCCCAACAAAGCCAGCCTGAGGGAGAAGGATCTCCTAATCAAAATTGCCTGTTCTAGTTGTCCTTCATTGGGATGAAAGGGACAAGCTCTTGTATAAACTCCTTTGCTTCGTCTTTGGATGCAGGCAGACCCTGAAAGAGTGTGACCTTGGATAACAGCTCTCTGCAGCTGAGTCAGACCCTAAAGGAGATGATAGCTGAGTGGTCTGCTACCCTCTCTGCAGCTAGTAGGAAAAGGTTTTTGAAGGTAGGGATCTGGATGGTACATCTGTGTCTACCATGGCCAGTTTTGTATCCATATATAAGACTGACCAAGCTATTCCCTTTTCTTTGGGGCTGCTTGGGGAAAGATTACCCTGGGCATCCTGCCAATGGCCCAGAATAACATAACCTAGGTCCATCCCCAGCATGATGGCTTCTAGGGAAAGTCAGTGCTAAGGCATTTTACAGTAGTTAGACTTCAGTTGTATATCACAAGGAAGCTATACTCTGCCAAAATGTATCCTGTAGTATTGGCTGACTCTCAAGTGGTAGTTCACTGTGGACAGTGGTGTTGCAAAGATACTCCTTGAAGTGTACCATCAGATACTTAGTGGCCTATGAGATCTTCCTTGGGAATTGCTATGTGAATCCAAGTGACTTTAGCCATAAGAGGCAATAAGACCTGTTCTAGTCCAAAGCCCTGGGTATTAGGGATGGTTGGAATAGAATGTCAGCCCCAAAGTTTGGGTGCAGAGAATGTGGGGACTCCCAGCTCACCTATATAAGGGTGACTGAATCTGTGTATTTAGCTACAGACAATGAAGCTGCTCTAAGGCATAGTTATTGGGAGGATAGACTAAGGCATCAGCCTCCTTGGAACTAAACGCTTTGGCTATCCCTTATGTTGAAATGGCATTAATAGCTGGTCAATTCTTGTGGTCTAATTAGCAAGAATTGAATGTGACTGCCTGGAACGCTCAGAATCATTCAGAATGTTACCTACACAGATCTTGCCAGTCTGCCATCTACCTTCTCAATCTCAATTCTGTATGCAACCTAACTACTTGTTCTAGAACATCAGTTAAAGTGACTTTTAGCTATAAGGCTTTTACCAGCCATGGCCACAGAAAAGTATGCTTGATTTTTGTGTGTTTAAAAAAAAAAAAAAAAAAACTGAACCACGATCCTGACCTTTTGAAGGATGTATATTAGTTTAGAATCACAAGTGGTGACCAGAAGGGACTGTGGATTGGTTAAGTCCCTGATCCTATTTGATAACTTAGACCAGTAAAGAGGTACTGGCCAAGCACAATGCAGTGTTCTGCAAGTATCTTCAGCCCATTGTGGGTTCTTATTCTTTAAGTGCCATATTTTTCCTAATTGCTGTGTTCTGTTGTATAAGGTGAAGATCGTGAACTAGCTTCAGACACCATTGTTAGGTCCTAGTGATACTGGTGAATGCAAGAAATATCCCTGCTGTCAAGTAAGCATAATTTAATAGAGACTGTGAACATAAGTTCTCTAGTCTACTAGAAAGTGATCACACTATAAAAATGAAACAGAATAAAGAAGTCAGCAAGGCCTAGGGTGCAAGGATGTAATTTTCAAAGTGGGTAGTCAGGGTTGAGGTTACTGAAGGTGACTGAGCAGAAACTCTGGAGGTGAAGGAATAAGCTGAGAGCTGACAGGAGCCAGGCAGACCCAAGGCAGATCCTGCTGAAGACTTCCTAAGGGGCATGAAGAACAATGCACCCAAATTCCTAGAAGATAGGTAAGTCCTCCTGCCTCCTATCGGTTCCTGTTTCCCACTAATTGAGATTTGTCACCATGTGTTGGCTTCTCAATACAGCCTATAAAAAGCTGAATTTTCAGAAGTTTGGAATCGGTCTTTCTGATCTAAGCTTTCTTCTATTAACTTGCTTTACTAGGCAAAACGAATGTCTGTCATCCTTCCATTTGAGAAACTTGGTTACTTTGAGGCTTGTGCCCAGAGGGAACCAGCCATGGGATTCCATTAGCCATTTATTCCTCAATTCAATTAATGCTTCAGAGTTTGATTTCTGAGGCTGGCTAGGAACCAAACACTTTTCAAATTCAACTTTAAATACACTAAGCATGTAGTATGCAGATACTCAGCCGACTGAATTATCAAGTTCTGCAGATGTCTTTTGTGGTGACTTTGAGGTCCTTGACCTGTTGAGACAAACACAGATGAGCCCCTATTTCTCCACTTTGATCCTGTACCTTCCCTCTCAATTTGTCCAGGCTTGGAGCTTCACCTTAGCTGGTTAGAGCGGCTGGCCGTGCCGGCCACACGGTTTAGAACCTTAAAGTATCGGCTTCCTCGGTATCTTTGAACTAGAGAGACCACCATGCTTTAGACAGAAGATACTAGAAGAGCCTCCCCTCATTCTGATTTGGTGAGATCTGTGTCCACGCTAAGGATTAATGGTTCATAGGGATGTTCCAAGTAGAAACACAGATCAGCTCATCCTGGTGATCAGCATGTTTTGATAGTGGATGGTACATATTTTTAACCCTTTAAGTCCAGGTATTAAAGACAGAAGCTTCCAAATCTTGTTTGGAAGATGCTTAAGCTTACACTGCACACAGCACTAAGTTCAAGGAGTAAAGTTTAAGGCTGTGTTCAATTTCCTTCCAGTTACCAGCCAGTTTAGGCATTTTGAAATTGGTTCTAGCATAAGTGAAACAGAATCACACTGGCGCTGCCTGACTTCACACCTCACATCAGTGCTTCACTTGAACGTGAATACAGTGAGAACCAGAATTCCCCTGGATCTTCTAGGGTCCGGCCTGGTACTAAAGCTGCTTCAGCTCCTGCCTGGGCGGTGGGGTAAGCAGGCCTCATCCTGGCCAAGCTGAGGCAGTGGGTGCTGAGATAAGGATGACAGTGGCTGTTCTTTTGAGCAAGGGGCTGGAGGGGCATCGGGGAGACAGGCCTGAGACTTTGGGGGGAGGTATGTGTGAACCCTCCCATGTGATGTCTGAGACAGTTTCTCGGCAAGCTTCCAACAAAAGCATCTTTGTGTATCCTTGAAGGGACATGAAATCTATCTGACCTGTACCTGTTCCTCTTGATCATAAACCTTGTTCTGAGTATTGAATTTTCCCTAATATTGTAGACCATAAATGGCTGGTTTTGGCTAATGTAGCAACTCCAGGTTTAGTGTGAAGTATGAACATGCTGTATATCTATAGAAACCCGTATTTGTGGGCCAACTGTTGAACATACGCCAACATTTACCTGTGCAGGAAGTGACCCATGAGTCAAGACTGTGATGAATGAGTTAAACATGTCTTCAGTCAAGTCCAGGTAGGGAATGAGATCAGCTGGGTCACCTTAATCATTTTTTGCAGGGCCTCGTAGGGAAAAAAGGGCCTCAAAATGTATTTGCCACTCCTACACTCCTACTTGGCAGGGACCTAGAAAAGAGATCTGCCTCCTGGAGTGGAAGTCCTTTCCTATCTGATCTGTTTCTGCCAGCCTAGAAAACCTTGTTCTAGGAACATCACAGGCACCAAAGGATAAGCTTCTGTGCACTTAACTCTGCCACTCCTGGTCTATCAACATGTCAGTCCAGGTCTTCTGAGAAGGCACTAAAATGGAATTGGGCATGTGAGAAAGTCTTCGAATAAGGGAAAAAGAAGGTAGAACTTCAGATGGTGATGCAGGCTCCCAGGAGATACAGGAAAGGAGGAAGCATTGAATAGAAAGAGCCTCAGACTGAGCTACAGCTTAGTCTCTGCCAGGCCAATGCGAGCTCTAGAGCAAAGACTTCCTGTAGAGCCCTGTATGGGGCACGACTAAGCCTTAGACTGGGAGCAACCTGGGGAGAATGTGGCCTTGGCATGAATGTGGCAGTAGATCATGAAGGTGTGAAGGCTGGAGGGCCACCCACGTATCTCCATGGATGCCACATCAGTATTGGTTTAAGACCAAGTTATGTTAATCTAAGAACAAAACAGGTTTCATCTCATGAGCCAATGGCAATACCACTTAGAAAAACATTAGGATCTCTTGGTAGTGGTCTATGTATCAGAGTGCTGTGTTGAGTTAACCATGCATGTTCCCGGGGAGGAATTTAGGATCAGTGCTATACAAATCAGTTTTTTGCTTAGCCTGTTCTGGAGACTTCTCTCTCAAATTGAGAATTAGACTTGCAAAACAAGTTCAGCTCTTGTCCCAACACTGCTATCAGGTGTTCTCCTAGACTCATGCTGACTTCTTGCCATGTCTTAGAACTGGCTATACAAATGTTATGCCGTAGAAATGTACATTCTAAAGACAGCTATATAACACTGTGGTAGAACACAATGTTAGTATTCATGCTTGCTTCTCACTATGACTATTAACCCAGCAACCAAATTTGAAATTCTTAGGTAGATTCATATACATGTTCTATATTTAAAAAAAAAAACCTAAGTTCTGTTCATAATAGACACGGTATATATTTTACATGGATAAACAATTTAGTATGCCTGATAAGTCACCTATGTTTAAACCAATACTAATCATATTCCTGACTGAATGGTAGTAATATCTGTAGGCTCAGGTTTCCCATCCCTGACTGTTGGGAAATCATAGTACTAAAGATATTAATTATTACTTCTAAGCAACTTTGTAGATAAGTTCTTAAGTTGCTACCAAGTTGAATTTTATCAATCACGTGAATTCCTTATTCTACCTTTCAGCTCGTAAAACATATTTAGATTTGGCAGAACAGTATGATTGTCACTATGTATAATATCAGAGAATGTCCTGACCCTTTTCTAAAGTTAGCAGACATGTTTTACATTAGGATCTCTCTTCAGATTATAAATGTATATTGAAGAAATGAGGTGGTTTTGACTTCTGAGTGCTCTAAAAGTGTCTAGGGTGGCCTTTAGGAAGAGGAAGACCTTGACTTAGACTCAAGTGCTGTAGTCTCTTATCTTGTCATGTCCTGTTAGTGGCAGAGTTTTATTCTGGATGGAGGGAGTTGTAATGGTGCCATTCAAATCTGGGCTGTTGGAGAGCTGAGGTTTTGGCTGGCAGACTGTAATATATCCTAGATAAGTTAGAGATGTACAGGGTCTTAAAAGAGATCATGGAACCTTAATGGTGCCAGACCACAGCCCTAATACTGTTTTCTTAGCCTGTGGGGTAAAAGCCACTATAGTGGAGAAGGCCAAATATTCTAAAATTTATCCTCTAATGGCCAAGATAAATACTGTACCCTGGAAGGAAATGGTAAACACTAGTGCCAAAATCAAAAATTCCATAATTTCGTATCTCCATGAAACCATTGGTCTGGCCACTGCAAAAGTCGGGATCCTGGAGAAAGAACAGTTGTCTCCTTTATTTCTCCTGGATCTATCAGGCAAGTAGTAGATGAGGTGTCCAGGTTAACACAGCCTCAGGGGAACAATATAACTGTAATCCTGTTCCAGGGCTATACCTACCACTATACCTGTCAAACTGTTATCTGAAGGGACATGTTACATCTGGATACCTTGCTGAATATCATTACTCTGGGGGTATCATTGGTATGCTTGGCTTAAAGGACACCCTCACCACGGAGGAGACACGATGGCTGATGTGCCTCTGCAGGTTCTGTACTCAACACGTGCTACATGTGGGAATAGCATTCTGACCTATATACTTGGCAATACAAGAGCTGCAAGCTTTGAATGATGGCCCAGAGTTGGAAAGGGCCCTGCTGCTTGGGCCATATCACCTGTCAGATCCTAGAGTATTATAGGTGTCCATGATGGTGGAAAAATGTTCTGTGGAGTTTGTGGTATGTTCCAATAAAATCCCAGCATAAATCTGTTATAGCAAGGCTGTACTTTCTGTAGCAGAGAACTACATATCTTCAAAATCTGGCATGCTATCGGACCCAATAGAGACAGAGCATCGCATCTTGGAACACCAAGGAAGCCCCAGCACTGCTCGTCCAGTGTTGGGTTCTATTAAATTCACCAAGTCATAAATTCAAGTAGGCCCAGCAATAATCCATCAAAAATGGAACCCAGGATTGAACACAAACCCACAGTACAGTTATCTGGCTCAGAGCACCATGTCATCCACAAAGGTTTTACTACTCCCTCAGCTGACACCTGTGGCCACAGAGGATTTCTTATGCCAAGTGACAGAAGTTAAAACCATCAGGCTTGCCTGTCCATATGGGTAACCTCCATATGTTGGGTACAAGTAAAAAAGGCCTGCTGCTATACTATAGCCCAACTCATCTACTAAAGAGAAGAGTCACCCCAATGGACATAAGTCTGAGTAGTGCACTTAGACATACTTAGGAAAAGTAACTTAGAACATACATGGAATCATGGACAACCTGGCTAGCAGATAAGGGACCTTAGAAGTATTGGAAGATCCAGGGCAAGAAGATCTAGGGAAGAGGCACGTGGACACACATAGGAGTAGGCACGACATGTAAAGACCTTTGCACGACACAATAACACCCACCGTAGGGCACCACGGAAGAGACCACTTAAAGTAGATTACTTCTACCACTTGATGTCAATGCTTTCCCAATAAATAGTGAAATAGCCATGGTGACAGAAATCAAGGCTATAGTCTTAATTGGGTCCCAAACCATTGGCTCCTATTCACCAAAGCTGATCTAGTTACTACTGCAGAGAAACATACAAACTTCCAGTGACTAAAACAAATTCTAAGCCTCTAATTATGGCAACATCTCTGGATAGCTATGTCATTTGGCAGTCCTTGACCAGAATAATTGTATATTCCAAGCATAGGTTTGCCTTCCTGCCAGCAGGGTCTTGAACAGTACTAAGTCCCATAGGATGTTGGTCCAGTGGCAACAAATACTGGAACCAAGGGGTCTACTTCATAGCAATATAGGATGGTGGGGAGCACATGACCATGGGATGTACTAGTCCTGTTCATACTTTAACATTCACAGCTCCAGGCCTGGTTAAATGATAGAACAGCCTTCTGGAGGGAGATACAGTCAAGATTCCAGCATAAAAATGACCATTCTGGAAGGACAGTTCCCCATTATATACAACCTAACTCAACCATATAATGGTGTTATATCACCAACAGCAAAATTACATGGGCCTAGGAATCAAAGGGAAAAAGTGGGCCCAATATCCATTCCAATGACCAACTTTGGTCACTGGCCCCAAGAACCGAAAACCCGGGCTCTGTGGTCTCAGGAGGTCAATGCTTCCATTAGCAGACACAGCAAGAGTCTCAATATATCTCAAGCTATGGCTGCTGTCTAGTTGTTTCAGTGCCCTTGTGTCAAGAGACCAGTAAGCAAGAAGAGTTGTCATCCTAGTACAAGTAATTGCATCTGATCACTAAAAGAGCAGAACTACTAATATAGAAACAAAACATGTATGAAATTTCAACAGATCACTTGGGTGTCTCTTGTTCCCTTGCCAAATCGTGATCACAGGGCAGCTACAACAACCCCCGTCAGGGAAGGCCATGGTGACCAGAGGCCCCTCAGGTCTGTCTTGCCAGCAGGGCCTTGACCAGCGCTACTGCCTTGTTAGGTAAGTCGGCAAGGCCAGCAGAGGGCACTAATTGAGGGTGACGGAAATCTAGACTGGGAGAGGGATGATTATCAATCAAGGGACCTGAGACCAGCTGCAGAAGCTATAGCTCTTCCTAACTTCCCTGGGTCCCCCTAGAAAGCCCAACAGAAACCTGGAGAAACTTCTAGAACTTACCCAATGAGACAAATTCATCCAAGTGGTATGTGGATTGAACTGTACCATCTGGATCCCCATCCCCACTTTGGGATTGAGTGCTCACTTCCTCAGTTTCTGGAAATGTTGGCAGCAGACGGCTCTCAGATGAATCTTACTCCACCTTGCCCTTGGCTGACCAGAACTTCCTGCCCAAGATCTTGCATGCTTCCAGAGCCAGCCCTCCTTGGATGACTGGTGTGGAGAAAAAAATACCAGGACTTCTGCTACAACTTAAGATGACTTTGAAAGGCCATGCCAGATCCAGAGTTCTCAGTAGAATTGGCTGAGGTCTTTGCAACTGCATCATGCATTGTGTCCCTCTGCCTAATCCTGCTTCCTTCACCTCCCCCAGGGTATTGCTCCTGAGAGACTCCCCATTTAATTTTCTGCATGCGAGTCCCCAGCTCAGCCTGCTGTCTTGGGAAACTGACCTGCAACAGCTGTTCATGTTATGCTTTTTCTGTGCATCTATAAATATTTTTGTTGTGGAACATAATAGAAGAAAATGCTTAAAACCAAAAGAATAGTATTTACACTTATCTACTATAAAAACATTGAATAGCAATGACTCATGATATACACATCTTAGGGAAGAATAGTTGGAATGGCCATTAACAATAAAGGTTAAAAGGAATTTAATATGCAACTCAACTTTAAGAAATATAACCATGAATAATATCTCTAATGGCAAATCAGAAATGAAACATACAAGGGGTCCTGATACTGAAAACCAAGGCACTCAAGACAGTTCATTTTCACTAAAGTACTACCTCAGGCACCCTTACATACCTTTAAGGAACAAAAGCCTGTGGCCCAGCCCAGGAGACTATTCATTCCCCTTGGGTAATTTCTACCATTTCAAACATTTCTTCCTACCAGATTGTTGTGAGTCTGGGGCTAAAAACAGCTTTGTTCTCTACCTATCTCATCTCTGCACAAACTCTAAGTACGTCAAATGTCTTCAGAACATAAATCAACTAAATCCACCTTGTAATTCTTATTGGCCCTCTGTTTTAGACCAGCTCCTTTGCCCATATTCCATAGACTAAGAAACCTGTAGTGGAGCCTTGCGGTCCTGTTTAGAAAAGCATGTTCAAGCTGTCTGCATCACTGACTTTGCAGTGTGTCCTATCCAGTAGTCAAACTTCTGATCAGTCCAGACGATACATCCCTGGAGCTGTGTCCCAGATGTACTAATTGAGACCCTGGAGGTTGCGTCCTGAATTCTGCAGTTTAATAAATTCCTCAGACTTTTGTGTGTTAAATGGAATAAAACATCACTTTAAATGTGTGGCTACTGAAACGGATGGCCTTGCAAGAATAACAGGATAATGTCTAATCCTACAGTTTCGCCAGGAACAGTTAAAGATCAATCCTATGAATTCCCTTACTAACAGGTACCCTACGGGAGTTCTGTTTTGCACAACTTCTGACGAGCTGAATGAAAAGATGTAAATCTTTCAATTTTTTCAGAATCTGCTTCTACGGAGTTCCTGAGTAAACAGCAAGAGAACAAGCCACAGCTTCAACCATTCTCGAGGACAGAGTCGCATCTCCTGTGACAATCCCTCCTCCAGGGAAAGGCAGGAAACCAAATCTTGGACTTAGACGTCCTTGCAGTTTTATCTACCTGCTGCTGCTTTTATCAAATGATAGCATCACTATTCTTTCTCTTCTTCCGTCTTAAAATTAGGGAGCGACTTGGCCCCCCTCCCAGCTGGCACCTCCTTTCTCCGGAATATGCTGCACTCTATCCCCAGTCTCTTCCCTTTTCTTTCTCTTATGCTGTCCATCTAATGGATAAAATGAACTTTTAAACTTAGTTTCAGTGTAAGAAATCTTTCTCTAGCTTTGCCATAAGCACCTACTGGCCTTTCTACCCATTGAAGTCTGTGGTTAGCTTGGTGGTTGGCCAGTGGTCAGCTAATGAACAGATTTTTCTTAAATGTATTGTACCATGCAGTCTCCTGATCCTTACTGAGAGGCTTTGTGTGTACTCTGGGACATGCCTTCCATGCTCTGACAAGCAGTTCACAACTCGCCTTAGTTCCTGCTTATGCACAGCGTCAAGGCCAGCCTGAAGGTCGAAATCCAGACCTCCTGGGGTCCTCCGGAGCACACACATGACTCTAGATGTGTATACAGCTCACACATGTGTATGGCCTTCTAAATTCTCAGTATGTTGGAACTTTACCAACCCTTTCTAGAACACGTCATTCCCCAACTTTTCCTTCTAAATTTGTTGGTCAGCTCCTTCTTTATCTCAACTGTTATCACTGCCCCAGGCAGTGTGATGTCAAATGTTTGCTGTTAATTGTCTTTTGGTAAATGCCCTAGGGAAAAGACTTTTTTTTTTCCTTTTTTACAAACAAAAAGATGAGTCAGGTCCAATAAAGACTAAGCCCCGTGATTAAAGATTTCCAGGAAATTGTCAGGTCAAATAATGACCATTGTCTGAAAACTAGGTGCTTCTTGGGAGAATACCAATCCCATTTTGCCCCTTCCAGTGGTAGGCTGCTATTTCTCATGGCTACCATGATTGTGAAGCCCTTGGCTTACAAGAGCGCCCTGGATCTGGAAAACAGGACAGAAACAGTGTGAGTTAACGCATCATAAGTGTTGCTGTTCTTTAACACCCAAACTGTTGCAAGCTTTAATTTCCAGAGTTCTTGAAGTTGACTTTTGATACCTTCTTTGCTAGTGTTCTCATTACTTCTGTAATGAGATTTTCAGAGGTCCTTACTCTGCCATTCTGGAAGTGTTCTTCCAATGAAAAATCTTTAAAGACCTAAACTGACATATACTACAGTCATTAATTGACAGACTCAATATTAAGTTCTCAGTTATGCCCAAATTGACCTATAAACTCCATGCAATCTCAATCATACTGTAGGGAACAAGGCCCTTGGCCTCAGAGGTTCATGGAGAAGTTACTGACATGAGTCATTAATTGGAGAAAGACATACAAACTTATCTTACATGGGAGCCTTCAGGATGAAAACTCAACTACCCAGTGGGGTTTAGAAGCTTATTTGCCTTTCTGGTAAAACGAGTTATACAGGAGGAGGGGAAGAGGAATTCTGTTCAAGGACAATAAAGGATTACTGGGGAAAATGAATGGATGGGGAATAAAGATTTACTGGTAAATAGTGTGCCTCAGACTCAATTCCAAAGAACTATCTTAGAGTTCAGGTGTGGTCACGTTGCTAGTCTCATAGGGAGGGGGAAAAAAATTGTTCCCCTTGCTGGGTCTGGATCTTTAGGCAGATAAACCTCAACTTTGAGAGCTGATGGTAGGGTGGGGAAGAAGGTCAGAACTTGCTTCTTCATATCAAAATGCCATATTTTGGGGTATTTTCTGAACCCCAATAAAACTCACCAGGTTCTTAAATAGAAAAGACAGTCATGTTTATGCATATAAATGAAAGAATAAGCTTATTCTAAGGTTTATATGCAAATGCAAAGGAGCTAAAATAGCCAAAACTGTCTCAAAATCGTAGGATGCAAACTGAGTTCAAGGCTTATAAGTCTGTCACAATCAAGATACTTATCGCACTGGCATAAAAATGGGTCAAAGTGAATACGGATTCAAGGAATAGGCCCACACTCAAGACTATCCTTTTGTTAATAAAATTACCATTATCAATAATTGGTACTTGAAACCATTAGCCACTTAAATGACCCCTATCTCACACCATACAGAACTTAAGTTCGGATGGATTATAAAGTAAACTTAAGTTCAAATTATACTTCATTTAGAAGAAAGCACGGTAATCTACACCTAAACAAGAAGGAGGCCTGTTAGGCAGGATAACAGAATGCAGTAACCATAAACACAGAACACGTCAAAATCAAACATCCTTGTCAAAATACCATTAAGAAAATGAATAGGTATGGCACAAACTGGGAGAAAATATATATAAAACATAAGCCTGACAACTCATATCTGGAATAACTAAAGAATTCCCAAATCCAATAACAGAATTCACTAAAAACTAAAGCACAGTTCTATTCTCCCTGGAGGGGGTTTATGACACATTCTTCTAGTGGCTATTTGACAGATTGTATAACAGAGGGAATGGCCTGAGGAGAGAAAAAACAGCAAAAGATGTTTTATCTCTTTAAAACTTCCCTTCCTGGGAACTGAGGCCTGCATCCCTACCGCAGGAGCAGGTGATCAAGGAGGGGCAGGGGGGAACATCTTTTGATCTTTGTTACAGGAGATAGCTCAGCTGAACTGCCAGCTCCATCCCAGGCTCCGTAGAGGTCTGGGTGGGCCTCCCAGGTGGACAGAGGTCATCGCTTTGCCTTCAGCAGAAATAGGATGATTTAGAATCAATAATAGCCTACAACTGAGGACCCTCCCTTCAAAAACTTTCTGCTTATGTACAGGAATTTGGATTTTGATATGAGAGTCTGGCACTTTTTTTCCTTTGCCAGCAAAATAATAGTCCTATTTCCTTAACCACTTGTCCTCATTCTTCTGATGTGGCCTTGTGGACAAGTGTGACAAGCTTTTGGTAACAATTTCTAATTTAAATCACATTTAAAGGGGCAGAAGCTAGATCTCTGGCAGCCTGAGCAGGAGCTTGAAACTTCCTGAGCCTTCTCCACTGGCTTGTCCCAGCAATAACTCTAGGTTGATCACTTCCTTCTAGAAGTGGTTTGTCCATGCATTGAACAGCCCTACATCTACAGCTCTCGCCTGAGGGGCCTGCATCCTGAACATCCTAGCTCTGGGAGGAGGGAGATTGTGCTTAGAATGAAGAGGTTTAAATGGACACACAAACACTTCCGGGGCTACACCTTTAGGAGCAGTGCAGAAAAAGGGGTTAAAGTGCAGCTTTCCTGTCTCTCCCCAGAAGGGGTTTACCATAGCTCTTCCAGTGGTGACTTTACCTAATTAATGCTAATTAATTTGCATTAGGGGCAGACAAACAATGGACCTCTGGCAGTGTAAAGAATTCAGCATTTTCTGAGCCTTCATCTCCAGTTTGCCCCAGTGATGAGTCCAGATCTATCCATCCTTAAAGCATTTTGTCCACACAGAGTGCCACAACTTCTGCTTTCACTTGAGGGACTGCCTCTTTAACCACCTCACTCTGGAAATTTACAGGGCTCTGTATTCCCAAGTCTTCCTAAATCACAGAAAATGAAAAGATGGACACATAATGAGCATAATTCCAATGGCTGTCTCTTCAAGACCAGAGGAAGAACTCTGACCGTGTGAAGTATAGGCATCTGCCACAGATTCTCTCCCCAGCCTGCTGCAAAGACAGCAGTAAGTAAACATCTGATCTCAGCCTTACCATGAGGATAGAAGGAACTAGGTAGGACATATATCTAATATCCCGGTCTTTCTAATTACATTAAAGGGTCTGGCTTCTAACTCACCTGTCTCCTGGTACTGAGACGATATGGCACATCTTAATCTCTTGGAGGCCGCCAAAAACTGTTTAAACACCTCTTTAAGGTGTCTCTTTAAGAGGCAACTTAAAATCTCTGGCCAGGCAGATCAATGAAATCCCTCTCCTAAATGAGGCCAGTCTAACAAAACTGGTGAAGGCAATTGTCTTATCTATCTTGTGTAAATCATCAGTCAAGTAATGAAGAAACAAATGCTCCAAATAAAGAGCAATCACCAGAAACTACCCTAGTTAAATGGAGATATGATTTACCTGACAGGAAATTCAAAGCAATGGTCATAAAGATGCTTATGGAGGTCAAGAGAACAATACAAGTACAAACTGAGACTCTCAAAGCATAAAAATATCAAATCATAGAGCTGAAGAATACTATAAATGAAAACAGAGATTCAACGGTAGACTATATTAAGCAGAAGAAAAGATCGGTGAACTCCAAGATCAATGGAAGTCAGCCAATCTGAGGAACAAAATGTAGTGAAAAGTATAGCTTAGGGGATTTATGGGACCAGTAGCAAGTAGAACAAGATACATAATCATCATGCCAAAAGAAAGATTTAGAACAGAAAACATATTCAAAGAAACAATTGCAGAAAACGTCCTAAAGCCTGGGAAAGAAAATAGAAATCTGGATCCAGAAAGCCCAAAGGACACAAAGGAAGATGAATCCAAAGACCCACACTAAGATGAATTATAATCTAGTCAAAAGTTTGAGACAGAATTTTGAAGATGGTAAAAGAACAACTTGTTATATACAAGGGCACCTAAATAAGATTACCAGTGGATTTTTCAGCAGATACTTTGTGGCCAGAAAGTAGGATGACACATGCAAAAATCCTGAAAGAAAACTGCCAACCAAAAATACCATAGCCAGCAATCTTGTGGGTTTTTAAGAAATGGGAGATATTTTCCCTCAGCTTTTGTTTGCTAAAATCTGTCACCACTAGACCTACCTTACAAGAAATGATAAAGGGAGTTCTTCAAGCTGAGGGAAGACAGTGCTAATTGGTAATACATAAAATAAAATAAACTCACTGATAAAAGTACATTTTCAAATTCAAAACATTGATACTATAACAGCAGTGGGTAAATCAATTATGTCTATAGTATGAAGGTTAAGACTACTAAACAATAGCTCCAATAACTTAAGGGATATAAATCATAAAAATTGTGACATCAAAAACAAGGGAGTCAGGAGTAAAAGAGTAGTTTGTATATGTGATCAAAATTAACTTAAAATAGCCTGTTATGTATGCCTCAGTATAACCACAAAGCAAAAGCCTATATAATAGAAACACAAAAGGTAAGGCTCAAAGCATACTACAGAAAACCACTAAGCCACAAAGGATCTACAAAACAACAAAGTGGTGCAAGTTCTTACCTATCAATTACTTTGAATGTAAATGGATTAAATTCTCTAATTGAAAGGCATAGAATAGCTAAATGGATTTTTAAAGACCCAACTACATACTGCCTATAAGACCCTCTCTTCACTTTAAAGGACACTCAGACTTAAAGTGAAGAATGGAAAGATTCCTTGAAAATGGAAACAAAAGAAAGCAGGGGGTAGTAGCTATGTTTGTCAGACAAACTAGACTTTAGACCAAAAACTAGTCAAAGGCCGTCATGGTGATTAAGGGGTCACTTCATCAGGAGGATAATACCTGTAAAGGTGTGTGTACCCAACAACTTTCTGGGTGGGGGGGCGATCTTTTACAATGTATTTAAAGTTACTTAGGAGTAAATCTAACCAAGGAAGGAGGGGAAAGGTCTATATACTGAAAGCTATAAAACACTAATTTTAAAAAAAAAATTGAAAATGACACAAATGAAAGATTCTGAATTCATGGATTGGAATTGTTAAATGTCCATAGTACCAAAATCTAGATTCAATGCAATTTCTACCAAAATTCCAATGTCATTCTTCATATGAATAGGAAAAAATCTTATACAGAACCACAAAAGACCCCAAATAGCCAAAGCAATACTGGGGGTTGGGGGACAAAAGTTGGAGGCATCATACTGACTTTCAAATACATTTAAAAGCTATAGTAACCAAAACAGTGTGGCACTGGCACAAAAACAGATGTGTTGACCCAATGGAATAGGAGAGCCCTGAAATCCATGATCTGCAGTCAATTGACTTCTTTAAACAAAGGTGTCAAGAGCACACAATGGGGAAAGGATGGTCTTTTCAATAAATAGTGGTGGAAAAATTGGCTATGCACATGCAGAAGGAGAAAATTGGACCCTTATCTCATCCTTTGTACAAGAATTAACTCAAGATAGATTAAAGACTAGACCTGAAACCCTAAAACTACTAACAGGACATAGGGAGAAAGCTTCATGACGATTGGTCTGGGTAGTAATTTAGACAGACAAGTAGGATTGCATCAAACTAAAAAACTTCTGCATAGCAAAGGAAACAATAGGGTAAACAGACAACTCAGAACTATGGGCAAATTCTTCATCAGATAAGGGGCTAATATCCAAACTACGAGAAACTGAAAATACTCGAACAAGAAAACAAAATAACCCTACTTAAAAATGGGCAAAGAATCTGAAGACTCTCTCAAAAGACATGCAAATGGTCAACAGACACGAGAATGCCCAATGTCACTATGAGGGAAATGCAAATTAAAGGCACAATGAGATCACCTCACACCTGTTAGAATGGCTATTATCAAAAAAATGGAAGATGTTGGCTGGGATGTAGAGAAAAAGGAACCCTTATTCATTCTGAAAATGAAAATACAGCCATTTTGGAAACAGCATAGAGATTCTTCAAAACCAAACTACCATATGATCTAGCAATTCTACTTTTGAATATATACAAAAGAATTGAAACCAATATGTCTATGTCTGCACTCCTATGTTCATCACAGCATTATTGCAACGTGGACTTTGTGTGTGAACACTATGGGTATATGTAAAAGCATTGAAACTTCATCAGTGAACAAAGATGTCTTCATACACACATCCGAAATTTTCGATCTTGGCTCTTTTTGGTAACTGCATGTGTGGTGGTGACTCACTGCTGCCTTTGATCTCATCAAAAGACTTGTTCGTCACAGTATTTCAGATGACAGGAATTATAAACCTGGATGCATGCAATTACCAACCATACTGATACATATTTATATAATTTTTGACCTACTTCTGGATACTGTTTATATACTCCTGTTATATACCTTTATATACCTTTATATACCTATGCAATTGTTAGTACACCTGAATTTGTTCAAACATATTGCCTGTTTTATTGTGTAAAGTGACACATGAAACATGTTTTTCAAATCCCCTTAAAAATCTAAGTATCTCAAAGAATTCCTAAACGTCTTCTAGAATTATATTCAAGATTTTGATCTTCCAAGATTGTGGCTTTTGAGACTTTAGGGATTTTGAGCTTTCAGGATTTTAACATTCAAGATTATGACATTTGAGACTATCTTTTGGGATTATAATTGGCTCCCGCTTGTACAACTGTTTGTATGGCCACAATTGGTATCTGGCTTAACTAGCTTTCTTCCCATTCCATGAAAATCACAACTGCGCTCCCCAGATAATACTCCTTTCCTAGATTTGGCTAATCTATGTGCCACTCCAGATTAATTCAGCCATCGTCTCTTCTCTGAACCCTGGACAGTGGTTTTTGCCCCCAAGCTGGGGCACCCACAGTGAGAGCTTTGCACTCTGAGTATAAGCCATGGGGGCATCACAGCAACTAACCTATCACGGTTCGTTGTCTCTGCTTCCCCCTCGGGCAAGGGTTGGCATCCGGCAAGACCTCTACCTCCCCTCTCCTGGGATGGTGAGCAGCTCCATTGCCCAGATCTGACTGGATTACGACCACGGGGGATCAGGCTTCCCCAACATCCATCCCTAACAGCAGGGCTGAACTATCCAAACCTGGAAGTATGAGGAGTTCACACCCCCACAAGGCACACTGAGTGGTAGGACAACAATAGGAACAACTTCAGATTCATTAGGTCCATATGCCTTTTGCAAGACCTCATCAATGATTAAGCAACCGTCTGTAAAGTTTTCTTGAAGTCGTGGCCAGCTCGGTGATGCCCCATCTTCTTATTTGCCTTCCCTTCTTCCTTTCCCATTCCCTTTACCCTTCATTCTTGCTTCCTTGGGATTATACCTCAACGTATGTGCTTATGTTCTCTAGAAAATGGAGCCTGAGTCAAATCAAATGTTGCTTGTTCTGCAACTATTCATACTGCATTTTGTTCACTTCTCTAGCATTTTCTAAACTACAGAATAGTTCTCCACAACTGAACTGGAGTATCTAAACCAAAATAGGAAATTATTAGATATTGGGTGAACATACTGAAACTTTACTATAATATCTAGAACACGTAAAATTGATTCTACGACTTGATAGCATCTTTATTAAACCTATTCATATATTGAAAGTTTAAGATATTAACAGCAAAAAGACATGGATAGGAACATTCTTAGCGTATAGGTAATAGCCAAACTCTGGAAACAATCCAAGAGTCCAAAAATAGAATATTAAATACATCTTAGGTCATAATTAGATTTGCCAGATAAAGTACAGAATGTCCATTTAAATTTCAGGTAAACATTTTCAGCACATATTTTTAGTATTAAGTTAAACACATGGAACACATGTACACTAAATTGTCTAAAATTCATATTCAACTGAGTATCCTGAATTCTTATTTGCTAAATCTAACCCAAAATATAATGGAATACTATGCAATGTCAAATGAAATATAACTGCACGGAACAACCTGAATCAAGCAATGTTCAGCCAAAGGCATAATTCTCTTACACAAAACTAAAACTCGGGCAAAACTAAACAATAGTTTAGAAATCGAGATAATGATTCTAGGTAAGGGAAGGGAAGAAGGTAGTGATCTATGAGGAGTACGTGAGGGGACTTTCTAGGCTGCTGGTAATGTGTCTCGAACTATGTGGGACATGTAGTTACACTAAGATCTTCATTTTGCTTTAATTCACTGTGCTGCAACTTACAGACTTTGTACTTTTCCTGTACTGTATACATAACTTCGTCATGTCTTAAGGTTAATAGTGTTACTTTGGATCAAACTTTGTGCTTTCCTTTCTTACCTTTAAATCTCAGAATTGGATTTTTATAATGAGAGAACATCGAAGCAATATTGTATGTAATGATGCAACTTAATCTATTTTGGGATGAACAAAAACCTGCCACAAAGTTTGGCTGTTTCAGAACTGAGAACTTTTTTATAAATATCTTGAAGACTTTATTTTTAACGAACATGTCCTCTTATTTCCCTCTTGCGTCTTTTCTATTCATTGATTTTTGAGTATCCAGGGGGAAAGAGACACCCAACTTCCTCCTAGTGGGTTACATAAGTTTTTAGAAACGCTGCGATCCCTTAGAACACTTGTCGAACACCTAAAAATGAACAACCTATTGACACAGGTTCAGAGCCTGGAACTCCGGCAAAACGAAATTTGAATACGGGTCTGAATACAATCGCCTTGGGCAAACTATTGAAGTCCCCTGAACTTGAATTCTCCTTAAAATCATATAAGCCTCAACCTAAGGAGTAACATGCTTAACCCAGAGCCTGGCACAGAGTAAACCTTTAGTTATTAGTACGATAACCCCACAATTGCTCTGTAGTCTCCAGTAGAGGGTTTTTCCTCTAGCCTTGAACTTTCTGTGGACCTAGGTTTGCCTTTTTCCTACCGGCAGCAGGCCTGAGATGAATTTACTTCCAATTTCTTCCCTCCTTAACTTTAGTAACAAATACTCCATGAAAATGGGAGGCTGGTGAAACTGTGTAAGCTGTTTTCTTCCCAAGCTGTCCGATTCATTCCCAGATCATCTGAGAAGAGTGCCTTGTATGCTAGGCCAGCATCTTTGTAAGTCTTGGGCAATGACTGAAACCACCTGAACTACAGGATGCTTATCTTTTAGTAAAATATCTGCTCTGCCCACACCTAATTAAAAGAGCTGATTTCATTATAACACTGTCACTTGGCTGCCCTCCAGGATCTGTCTTTGTGAATATGCTGGGGAGAAAAGGACAAGGGATGTGCTTTATTTCACTTCAAGCTCCCCGGGAAACAGGAAAATGGCAGAAACGGCAGCCTGAGATGTTGGAGATAATTGCTGCTTAGCTCTGGATTTGATGAGTTAATGAGCACCGCACGGAAGGCGTATGACAGGGTCTTGTTTATGCATACGCTGTGTCGTTGTGTATGTTGGGTATGTGTCGTCTGTATCCTTGCAAATTACATTTTTCATCGTAAGCAGTAATCCTGCCAAACAATTACAGAGTTTACAGAATCTGATGTAATCCATCTGGTAAAGGCTTTTCTGTGTTTAGGCTGATAAAATGTAAAACAGTTGGTGAAGACTTAACAAAATTCACAGAACTTGATTTTCGAAAGTCTGATGTTCTTTGTGGGCTATGCAATGGCAGTTCTTGGTGAAGTTTCCAGAATCCTGTTGGGCTCTGACACATTCTGTGGGATAGAGAGCTGGCAATACTTACGGTCAAGCCTCAGCTGCCCTCAATGTGGTACCTTCTCACTAGCAACCAAATACCAAGGCATGGTCAGGTACACTTGAAATACAAAGTACCATTGACTCTCGAATAAGCCATGTTAGAACTGCATGGGTTCACTTATACGCAGATTTTCTTCAACTGAACAGATTGAAAATAGTGTTCTTGGCACTTGAACCCTGCATATGTGGGGAGCTGACTCTCTATGTGGATTCCACGGGGCCAACTGTGGGACTTGAGTATGCGTGGACTTGGGTACACACAGGGGTCATAGAACTAATCCCCTGTATATCCTGACAAACAATTGTATTCAAGGTACATATTCTTAGGCACAGCGGCATGTGCCCATAGTCCCAGCTACTCAGGAGGCTGAGGCAGGAGCATCACTTGAGCACTAGGATCGCAGCTGTGAACAGTC
Source organism: Propithecus coquereli (assembly GCF_000956105.1). NCBI lineage: Eukaryota > Metazoa > Chordata > Mammalia > Primates > Indriidae > Propithecus > Propithecus coquereli. The sequence goes on from NW_012138302.1 coordinate 12,496,054, forward strand.
ACTGTGCTCCAGCCTGGACAACAAAGCAAGATCCTGTCTCTTAAAATACATTAATAGCATGACTCAGAGCATTAGTTGAATATTCCTTCTCCCATGAGGTTTTTCTTACTTCTGGGTTGAGCTAAAAGACGATGAACTTAGATGCCATACAAATGTTAGCTTTTTTGAGACTTATTGTCACTGGGCTCCCCCAGATGCAGGCCCTGAGACAAACAAAAATTTGAGATGAATTTTTGTCAAGTGGTTTATTGGGGAGGTGCAGGAGACACTGGCAGCAGAATTGAGTACTACAGAGAATAGTCCATGAGTACACTGAGTTAGCTACCAGTGTGATGACCAGAGTGTGATCTCAGAAGAAATGGTGTAGCACACACCACTCAGGGTTATCCCAGCTGAGAGGCAAGGGAGCTGGGGTATTCGTATCCCAACACTCATCCATCATTGGCTAAGGACTATTTCTGAGTAGTGGTCATCCTTCAGCACTTCCAGCCTGCCATGCATGTGGCAGCGGAGTGGCTTCTGGAAACAGCAGAGGCACAGACACTGGAAGGTGGAGTAGAGAATGGAACAATAAGTCTGAGAGACAGAGGGGACACAGACAACATCTGCCTCATGCTATTTCAATCTTATATTTGAAGAAATATTAATACTACCCATACTAACCCAAGAGTTCCACTTATGGAGGTCATATGGGCAGTGGAATCTAGTTAAAGGGAGGTACGGTTCTTAAGCAGTCCTGGCACAGCACATAACCTGTCTCGTCCCGGGTGGTATACTTACATGCCGTGGCCTGCAGGGAGAAGGAATCTGAGGATATGGTGGGAGGTGCAGTCCACCCCTTCTAAGCTATGACTTTGTGTTCCCCTTACCATGTATTTCACATGTCCTGAGGATACATCAAGTTGCTTCCTTAAGATCATACAACTAATAAATAATAAAGCCAGGATTTAAACACAAGTCCATCTGAGAATCCACGTACAATCATTGCTTATGAGATACCATACCCCGGAATGGTGGTTTTCAGCCACGGTGGAGATATACATGATAATTTTGCTCCCCCAAGGGACATATGACAATGACTAGAGATCTTCGTCACACTTAGAGAGAGATGACTGACTCTAGTGAGCATAGGCCAGGGATGTGGCTAAGCCCCTTACAATGCGTGGGATAGCCCCCTTAGAAAGGATTATCGGGTCCCAAATGTCTGAGGTTGAGAAGAGCTGCCCTAAAGGTTAAGTGCACAGATTCTGACCCTGCTACTTAGCAGTGGGATTTAAGGAGGCCATAGTCCATTTCCTCATCTGTCACTAAAAGGAGAGGTATAAATTACCTACTTCCTAGTTAAGTGACTTTCATATTTTACTATGTATAATTTTAGGGGGTGCTTAAAAATATAGACTTTGGAGCCCTAAATATTCTGGAGCAGAGTCCAAAAATCTGTTTCTAAAAAGTACTCCCAAGTACTTGAAGTGTAGACCATACTTTTGAGAAACTTCATTACAGGTTAGTTTCTAGAAACTGTTCATCACTTTAGTACTTAACACATTTGAAGTGCCCCTAATGTAAGATGTTATCGTGACTCCTTGTGCCGATTTACTCAGTGGAAAAGCCCAGGCAGAGAAGTTAAAATCACCCAGAATAATTGGATCAGGAAGCAGATAGAGGCAGACATCACAGGCAGGGATATGGAAACATCTGGTGGCTATAAGACTTAATGCCCTACCCTGACAAATGGTTTCGTGACTGTGGTAGACTATGGGACTTAAGTTGCTGCATGAAATCTTAGTTAATGCTGTCTATAAAATGCTGGGAATAGAGTGCTCATAAGAGCAAGATTGTTTGACTTATTTCCATATCCCAAAACACATCACATCAGCCAGAGTCGGGATTTGACAAATACGGTGGTGATTAGATGAAGTGACAGTGCAGGGAAGTAGTAGAGAGATTCTCGTCTGACAACTGGCTGGACTTCTCAGATTTGCAGTTTAGGATGGGGATACCTTCAAGCTTAGTGACTGAAAATCCTCAAGGTATAAGACAAACTCAAGATATGGTCGAGTCGATTGTTGGGGCCCCACCCAGATCTTTCCTGGGCCAGCACATCCCTTACCCAGCTGACATGAGTACAGGCTGCTACCGGCTCAGATGCACACTTCTCCAGAAAGCTGCCTTCAGCTGATTGGAGCCACGTCCTCTGGAAATGCTGCTCCTGGGGTAGCCAAAGACTGATTTCAGGATGCAAAAACACAGATCCTTTGCCTCAGGGTTGGACACTGCTATGGAACCAATCATGTTCCAGAGCCCAAGGGATCATGCCCAAGCAGACTTCAGCTGAAACCACATCTTTGCTTACCCCCTCCCCTCCCCTGACCAGCTCCCTAACCTCCTAGAAGATTTCTCTTGAAAGTACCCCTTCAGTGAATCACTTGCACGAGAATGGCTGCACTTGGGGAACCTGACATATAAGGCATTTGACACCAGGACTGAAGGTCAAATACACATCAGCACATGTGCTTTAGACCAACGGATCCTACCATATAACTCACCATCCAGATGCTGCTGGCCTGATAGAGTAGCAAAGTGTCTCAAAGGTGCAGCTGGAATGTCAGATCAAGATGATACTTGCAAGCAGGATGTACTATTCTGGGTATGGAACACAGCTTGGACCAACAGCTGCTACATGGTACTGGGTTCCCCCTAGTAAAACAAGAGTCTGGAAATTGAAAGGTGGAAATAGGAATGACCCTCTCACCATCATTCCCAGTTACCCATTTGGGGACTTGTGGTTCTCTGTAACTTCAGGCTTTATGCGTTAGGAGGTCCTAGTTCCCACATGGGATGCTTCCACTAGGGGACACAGAGTCCCGTCAATTCTTAGCACTATGACTGCTGCCTGGTCACTTTCATTTCATGTGCCTATACAGCAACAGGCAATGAAAGGAATTATGCTAGAAGCTACTGCTCAGGAAGAGAACTGCCTCACAATAAAGGCAGAGAAGAATGGCACGCAGGTAACTGTGGCGTCTCTTGGTACTGCCATGGCCACTGACATTCTACATGGTCGAGTACAGCAACCATGGCCTCTTCAGAGAGGCAGGTCATCCATCAGTCACACCCACCTAGACAAGTGCAATTGTTTAGCCAAGGGGAAGAAGACTCTAGAATAGGTGGCAAAGGAGGCAAACAAGTATTATGGCTTTTGGACCAGCAATAGCAGTGGAGGCTCTTGTTCATCCCACCAATATTCCCCTTATAAGTTTCTCCAGAAATTGTGACCAACCAGGATCCTAAAGGAACTCTGCCTGAATTGGGTAAACTTCGTATGAGAAGTAGAGGTGAGTTGCAGACTACAGTAAATGATGGTGGTGTCTTACCCAGATCTTCTACCTACTGTGTTCACTGCTTAGAGTGCTCATAGCAGCCTCCTTTGACAAATAACTTCCACCTCTTGCAGAAATGCCTAAGAGGTTACTGGCCCTCCTTAGGGCAGCCTACAGCCAATAAAGGGATACAAAGATATAAATTCCCTCCCCTCAAGGTGGGGCAATTGCTATGTTATTCATACGTCAGTGTTCTTCATAGAAGGAAGGCTGAGAGTTAACTTCAGTTAACATGTCTTCGAACCTGTCCTTCTCCCCTCAGATCCTCACAGGTTTCCCCTATGGGTGCTTCTTGACTGAGTCACTTTCACAAGATCCTCAGGCTGGCTTCCTTAAAAACAAAGTCAAAGACAAGGCACCTTAATCCAACAATAGAGATCTAGTCCTCTGCCCTCCTAAAGATGTAGAAGAATAATCTGACAATTCATTTGCCAGGTCCTAAAACTGAAATCCTGGGGGATGTGGGATTAAGTGAACTACCCAAAATCACTTAGAAGCAAATCTGATCTTGAACCTGGATCAGACTCCCAAAGCCTCTGTACTTTCCACTGCAGTGTTCCTGGTGGCCACTCAGGCCATCTGTTAATAGCCCTGTGACTCATGGTACTACCCTGCAGAATGTCACCACCCTCTCATCTGGCCTGGCTGGAGAGCTATAGGTCTGGTCAGGAGATACAGCATAAGTCAACCATCCAATAGTGTATTGGATGGTCACAGTAAGCTAGAAGTGTCACACTAGAAGTATCCATTTATCCCCAGGCCATGTCCACAGGCTCTGAGCTGGCATGTCCTCCCAGAGCTAGGCACGTCAGGCTGGTGCTTGGATATTTCTAGTTATCCCAATTCCAAAGATGGTATGCACCATGTTTTATCTACTGACCATTCACTTCAGGTTGACTTGGGTCTATTTTACCAAAGTGACAGTCCCTTTTCTAGCCATAACTCTGAAGCTATCTACATTTCTCAAAGTACCATGTTCCAGTCTTAAATGGACTTTGAGAGATGGCAAGTACTTGGAGAACATGGAGATAGAGTATGGCACTGACGGGGAATGTCATGACCCATTTGCAGGGAATGAGCAGACCTGCAGTAAGCACGTGTTGTCTACTTCATTCCTCCACAAATCCAATTGCCAGGCACCCTTTGGGCCACCTATGACAGATCTCAAAGCCAAAGGGGACTGGACTCAGTGTGCCCAGGCTACTCTAGGCCTGGGAGACCCTCTGGTAGGTAACTTGAGGCAGGAGAAGGTATCCTAAAACATACTCTGGCAGCCAATGTGGAGAAATAAAAAGATTTCTGGTTATTCTTTACTGTCCAGTGACTTGTGTTGGACAGATGGTATGAACTGTCTCAGGTTCCCTTGACACCACCTGCTTCATGGACTCACAGCAGCTCGTTCTCTTCAACTTGCCTAACACCCCTAAGACTCGACTATGGCCAACCAGCCCCAGGAATGTGAGGGTTGCTACAGCAGAGCCAGGCCAATCACTGTATGCCTGGGGTTTTGGGTTCCACCTGCTACTTCTAGTCCAGGGTGAAACATCACACCCCAGGGCGCAGGGGCTGGTGGTCCAGGCAGCTGAAAGGGTGCTGGGTGAAAAAACTCCTGTAGGGCACATTTTGACCAAAAGGAAACAGGACATGGGAGGAAGCTGAGGGGAGAAAATCTTCTCCACCATGAATTATTCTCAGGCACAATTTTTCCTCATGGCCTCTCTGGAGAAGTCCACAGATCTTGCAAACACCTGCCAAGCAATATGCTACATCTCTTCTGTTTATCAAAAAGCAGTTGCCAGTGTGACAAAGCAGCACTACTTGCTGCTTCAATCCTTGCCCACTTCCTTTTGCCGCCTCCTTGTCCTAGCTTTGTGCCCCTTAATTAAATCGTGGCCATTCTAATCCTTGTCTTGGGTTCTGTTTTCTAGAGAATGCTGGCCTGCTTGCTTCCAGCGATGTCCTGCCTCCTCTCGGTTTGGTGAATTCCCCACATATCCTCCAGTAACTTGTTTATGGAGTCTCTTCTGTAAAGTCTGCCCTGACGATGACTGCCCCGCTCCTTGCTAATAGTCAAATACCCCTCAATATGACATGACTCCACAAAACTCTGGGTTTTCATATTTCCTAGCCCTCATATTTATTGGCCTTGATATCTAATAAGGTATGACATGCCCAATCCCCTGACTCCCCACCCCGCCCCATTCACCCAATCAGGCTATCTTTTATAGAAGTTCAGTATCTTGACCTTTTTGCTAGCATCTACCACAATGACTTGTGCAGGTCAGGTGCTCAAAATATTTATAGAATAAGCGTGGGGCAAGAATGAAAGGAATATAGCCAAAAGTTACTCTAATTGGCTTCTGGAAACCCAGTTAGCCATGTAAGGGAGCTGGAGTGTACAGTCTCATGTGATTAGGGCAGCTGGTTCAGGAACAAGGAGGGATCAAATAGATTCTGAGCTGGAAACGATCAGGTATCTCAGCACCAGCCAAGGGTGGCCCCAGAAAGGCATTGTATGTGGTTATACATGAATAGGAGCTGCCACTTTAAGATGAGAGGGGAATCCTTCCAGACAACCCCCTTCTGACCTTGGAGTACTGTTTTAGCTGCCTGAGGTTAAACAAGGACTCATAACATTTACAGCCCCACAGGAAGGTGATGTCTGAATGGGCCACCATGAAATGAAAGCTTTTCAAGGGCAGGGGTTATCTGAATATCTCAGAATGTCCAGGACCCATATGTTAGATGGCTCTGATATTTGTCTTGAGTTATTGACTATCAGAAGACTCCACTGACAAAGCTTTAAAACTATTTCCAACAGGCTTATTTGTATACCTGATTTCCTAGTATAGTACTTAAGAGACCATTATGCACAGTCAAAGCTGATCCTTTTCACTAAAAGAAGCTATAATACACTGGAATAGATGAGCCTATAGGGCTGACGAGGGAAAGTTAATGTATAAATACTGACAACCCCTTCACTTCAGCCAGTCACTCTCCCTCACGTAGGTATTCTTCCCAGGAAAATTCAGTTTTGGTCAGCTTGGTTTCTAAAATCTTTATTTTGTAGAATTAGAGTAATTGGCAAGAGAATTGAAAGGTGTTCCATGACAGGTGTAATAACTTCCATTGGAGAGGGCAGGTATTTAGTGGTAGAGAAACTAACAGATCCAGAGAGTAAGATAGATGTGAGCCACTGAAGTCCAGATTTGGAGAGAATTTGCAAAGTCTCAGAGCAAGGGAAAAGAGACTGCCAAACTACTACTATGCATGTGAAAGAGAAATGGAAGAAAAACAAAAAAACGTGGCAATGTCATAATCTTGCTTTTGTGTTTTTAAAGTACTTCTAAATGTGAAATGTGGTTTTTTAAATAGGACAGCATTCTAAGCCTGGACCATTAGGCATCTCGGTTTTACTTGGGTTAAACTACATTGAATATTCTACCAGGGAATTTGGAATCATGACTAGTCTTGGGGCAATTTGAACCAGCATCCACTATCTCAAAATAACATACGACAGGTCTGGTACCAATGGGTGGGGTTATTTTTAACATACATAATGGGTGGATCAGATTCTTCTTGTGGACCTAATTCTTCAAACAAAGTTTTAATTAACCATTAAACAAGGTTAATATGACTTTGATTAGTAGGGTTAGTATGAATGTGATTATTTCAGTGATTAAAATACAAGATAACTACCCTTCATTCGTGATTTGTGATGTCTTTGGCTGAAAGCAATATGGTTTTGACTAGAACTGATCCAGCAGAAACATTTGCTTAATCCTGTTAACTCACTAATAAACCACCCAATGATCTAAAATAGGGCCAATATATCCAGGTGCCTCATCTCAGGTCTGGCTGTTGATATTCTCCAGTGACTTTAATCCCATGTAGCAGCATCAGCAGGAAGAACTGAATGGGAGCCTTCTGAGTATCGTTTCAGTTGCTCACTTCTCTGACAACCAGTTTAAAATGGAAAAGTTGAGTTAAAGCCCAACTTGGGGAGTTCCTTTTTGCTTTTTTCAATTACAGATTTGGAGAATCTTTTGGAAGATTTTGTTGATTAGCATTTCTACCAGAAAGTAAGCAAACAAGTGTGACAAAACAAAAGTCTCAGTAATCAGTCTGTGACAGGCACTGGGCTCAGGAGTAAAATTAAGAATTTGCAATGACTAGGATAGTACAGTGTACAGAAATGTTTGAAGATAGTAAAATCCAGAAATAAGAGTAGCAACATCCTAAAACTAGCTTGGGAGGGATGCGGGAATAAGGAACACTGCACAGAGCATTCCTTGGCCAATGCCCAGAAGCCTGACTCCTAACTACTCATACCCTGGCAGGTCAGTCACCCAACTCCCACTTGACTTGCTTTGCATACTCAATGCATACTCACCGTTAGGATCTCTACATAGCTGTCACTTCTCGGACCTTCCACCAGCCCAGATTAAACATGTCTGTGACACACTTCTCTCCAGTACTGACCCCAGTCCTTGCCCTATACCTACTATAAGGGTTCTTTTCCCACTATGTCACAGTGCCACAAGCAAGGACTCTGTGTCGCGGCCCGGATTGCAGAACGGGGATGGACACAGAAAGAAACACACAGACACACACAAGACGTACAAGACTGAAGTAGACAATTCTACCAGTCGCTTTATTATATAGTTTTTCTATGTCCAGCAGCTACTTCCTGGTACGTGACTACCTTGGGCGTCTTTAGGAAACACATTTTCATTCCTTCCAGACGATTGCTTAAGGGAAGCAGACGTTTGCATCTTAACTTCTTGTATCTTAACTTCTTTATCTCATTACCGTATGCAGGACAATGAGATGCCTTGGCTTGTTTGCAAGACCCCAGGCGCTTGGTTATCTATCATAAAGCTATCTGTCATGAGGAATAGTTCTGTTTGTCCAACAGGCCGTGTGCGGACCTGTTGACCTCTGGCGCCAAGGAGAGCACGCCCAGTTTCCCTGACTCTGGGCTTAAGCCAATTTGCCCAGGGACAGCCCCTATACTCAGGGGCTTGCTGAATGAGTGAATTTCTTCTCTGGGCCTGTGTTTCCCTACCCCTAAAAGGAAAGGGTTGCTGACTTTTAGGAAACTGCTCAGCACTAATGTGATGACTATTTAAATTACAGGAAAGAGATTCATCTGCTTTAGGGCATACCAGCTTTCCATGTCTAAAAGATGTTTTGGACAATCTGGAATTTACAGAACAAAACTAAGAGCTGACACTTTGATTTCTCATGAGGGCTTCGAACACCAGTATTCCTGGGGATCAGAGGTTTGCTGCTAAAACCCATTCTAGAGCTGCCCTGGAAATGTGGGCTCACCTAAGCCATATAGCTTTAAAATATCTCTGTACGAGATGTTTCATGGATGCTGATAGAAATAGATCTATTTTTTAAACCCAAAACATGTTCAAGATGAACCTCAGATTAGAATCTCAAATGGTTCTTTTCTTAGTTTCTTTAAACCTTCTTTTCCTTTTGGTGTGTTAGTGGCTAATGAATTGCAGCAAAGCTTGAGTTTACACTAGCTCATAAGTGATTACACTGGACAAGAAGTTTTTGCAAACCCTAGGGCCCCTTGGAAAATAACCCACATATGGAAGGAATCATTAGACAGAGTGGGCCCCTACCTACCTGCATTCTCTAGCTGCTGAAATTATGTTTTGATAAGATAAGTTCCTTCTTGCCCTGTTTCCTCTTAATAGACTCCTTGAAACTGAAGACTAACGCTCTTCTTGCTGTAAAAACCTGCACTAAACAGGTCAGGTAGGCCTGAGTGACTCTACAGGATTGTTGAGTTTGGCCCTAACCTAGATTTTTAGTCTCTTTTCCCTACCTTTAACTACCCTTTACCCCCTACCATTATATTATAGAAATCACGTGTTTTAGAAGTTCTAGGAGAATCCCAATTTCAATGACTTGGCCCTGATATTTTCATGACTACCTGCATTATTTGGCCAGATGTTCTGAATTTTTGCCTTCTACAGTGTTGTCCCTGGAATCACAGGATGGGAGCTGCAGTTGCAAAAGCTGATGGGAGACCAAAGCTGACCCAGTACAATGGGGCAGCTCTTACTAAAGCCCTAGTCAATCGTTGCCAGGAAGAGAGAGAAAGCAGGCCTAATTTTCTTAGATGTGACCTTTGAAAATGCTGAACACCCAGACTTTCATGGGAAATACTCCAATGCTCTCAAATGTTTACAACTAGTCTTTAAAAAGTACAAGTATGCCAAAAAACATAGCCCTGTTTGTCTACAGGCCTCACCGGGCCATAGCCTGACAGATTGCATCAATCTTTTCCTAAACTGTTTTATCCCTGTCTGTTCTTGGATGTGCCTCTACACCATTTCATCAAATTCTTTTACCTTACAGCTGGTCATGTCCACATTTTCTGTTTGAGGATAGAGGCCTAGCACTCACTTGTCCATGATGGTACAACTCAGAACAGGTCCAGGGCTTGGAAAGGTCTCCTCCAATACCCATGCCCCTGCTCTGTCCCATCATGCCATTATCCTCTGAAACATGACACCTCCTCAACTAGACAGTCAAAACTCCTAGTGGCCAAATGGATAAGACTGAAGAATAAGAATATTTCAATACTCAAGTTGGTACTGTGATTGATGCTATGATATGAAACCCCTCCATCATCCACCCATTTAGGAAACGTCTGGTACTGCCCACAGCTGGTGTCAGTGGCATTGTGACTGAAGTATGGAGTGGTTTTCAGTGTGGGGATGATGCAACGTGGGAAAAGGACAGCATGTGTAAGAGCCAGGGGATTGAAATGGCTTGATTCATTAGAATTAGGAACCCATGGCCATCGTTAAGCAGGAAAAATATCAACCTCTCCAGGACCCCCTCCCATTTAAGAATCCCAAGGAGATTAGAAGGGCAATGAGTTTCTCATCTTGTGAGATAGGAGTTCAAGCTAAATATTTTTCTATCTCAAAGAGCAGAGTGACACATCTCGTGCCTACTTTATACCTAGAAATACATATCAAATAAGTTTTCCATAACCACTCCCACCCACCATGACAAAACTAATTCCTCTAGCACGTACATTCCCATTGTACTTGGTTATAACCTGCATTATGCTATAACTGTATAATCCCAGCAGAAGAAATTGTATCCTCATTCCCATGTCTTTAGTATGTAACAGCCACCTAAATGCTCAGTAATAGTTTAAGATGTTTTAAAATACCAGCATCTCCAAGTTAATAACTACTCATATTATCTGATTCCATCAACTTTTTACACTTAGTAGCCTTTTGTAACTGAATTTAGTTTTCCAGAAGGTACTAATTTTATTACATCCAAAGTGGTCAACTTTCTTCATGACATTTAAGATTTCACTTTTCCTTCAGACTCCTTTGCAGACAAACTGTCAGGATATACACTTGGTAACATAAACCCAAATTAATTTGCGGTTTTGCTTGACTGGGCTTTTTTTCCTCAGTCACACTCCATGAAAAATTCTAACCAGGTGAGGCTGGTGAGGATCAAGGCGTGAGCTAAGAGGATGCAGGTGATTGCTTGGCCTATTTGGGGTCTTTGTCTAATATTGACTTTTAATTATGAAGGCCAAATGTTTTCTTACAGGATCATTTTCTACCCCTTGGTTATTGACACAGTTACAAAGTGAAACATGTTTACCTTTTCTAATGGGAGTAGATGGGTAAGTTTATATTACAGTAATACATTCTGAGTGTCAGCTCTTGTAAACTCAGATCCTACCTCTGTCTTGTTTCTAACCAGATGTCTGGCATATCCTGATCAAGCTTATTAGATTTTTTTATTATACTTTACAAGCTCACTAAAAATCAAGGATATGTCACCTATTCTGAAAAACATCTCAGAAATATGTGTTAATACTTTGTTATTCATTTAATATTGGGACTGGCTCATTAGAGGGGGCTACATTAACTTGTCAAGTGCTAAGCATTCAACGAGGAACAAAAACCTTGGCTCCTCCGTCAAGAACGTCTATCTTCAGGGGTCACAGGCAAAAACAGGCTATTACAGGGAGGATGGTGAGGCTGAAGTGTAGGAATAGGCATGGGATATTTGGACCCAGAAATTTAACTTCTAGGAATCTATTCTAAGGAAATGCTCTAAAATGCAGACACGATTTAGAGATCGTTCACTAGTGAACATCATCGACAAACTGAGTTCATGCCAATATGGTTCACACAGTGCATTATTTAGCAGTGGAAAAATTATGGAAATGGTAGGAAAATTAGCACATTTACTATTATAATAAAAATAACAGAAAGCACAATGTGTTAGCAATTCAGTGCCAGGGAAAGTTCAAAGCACTTAATCTGAATTAATGTATTAACTCTCTTGGAAATTCTGTGAGGGTTATGGCTATACACTGACACCGAGAACTTAAATAATTTGTCCAAGGTTCTTTAACAGGAAGTCATTCAATAGGCAGTGTGGCTCCAGAGTCAGCCTTATGTTACAGCCATTAAAAATGTTTATATTTTTATACTGATAGGGGGAAAGGTTCATGATGTTTCTGTAGAGTTGTATACATACTACTTAGCCTGAGTTCTCCTAGAAAGCAGACTCAGATAAGGGCTTGCTAGCATGCAATTTACTTGAGAGTTGTTCCAGGAAAGAGGAGTTGGGGGATAGAGACAGAAAAAGCAGGAAAGCTGATGCAATGATGCATCATCCAGTTTGTCACCGAACCACAGCAGCCCAGTCCCACTGGGACCTCCGAGGAGCTGTACAGAACGTACCTCACAATTATCTACTCAACTGGCATTATGAATGCTGGAGACTCGGGGAGGAAGGATGAAAAATTACCCATGGTGTATAATGTACACTATTCAGGTGACAGATATACTAAAAGCCCAGAACCTAACACACTATACAATATGTATACGGATAGTGTTCAGAATTCAACTTGTACCTCCTAAATCCCTTAAAATAAGGGGAAAAACATTATCCACTCAATGGGATAGAAGATGGGAGGATGTATCCACTGACTTTTCCCCACTGGTGAGGAGTTACCCACAGGTGTCACCTCCCTCTACATCCAGGTCAGCACAAGCATGAGTATTGAGAGAGTACCCATAGACTTCCTGCTCTGAGGTCCTGGGAAGACCTGGGGCAGAAAGTGAGGAACAGGAAAGTTTTGCCTTTGGTGAAGATAAAAAGTAAGGCTGAGCAGACCGGGAAGGAAGAGCACAAGAGACATCAGACATAGTGCAGGGAGTTTAGCTATGCTCCCTGCAAAAAATCGGGTCTTTTAGGTAGGGGTCGTCACAAAAGACAAGAAAATAATAGAAAATGCAGAATAATTGAAATAAAAATACCCAGGTGAAGGTATAATTTTATAGATTTATAAAGATAAAAGGCAAAAAGCGGGATACTGAGGGGTCCCTATGATATCGCCATTAATCATAGAGCCCAGAATAAAGTTTTACATGGGTATTTATAGGTATAGTGATCAGTTGCCGGGGGCAACAGATTTACATAATAACAGGTAGTTTTTTTTAGGTTAAAAGTCTTTCAAAAGGCTTCTATAGATCCCCTAACTAACTCTGGTTACAAAGTCTTTCAAGGACAAGCTTCTAAGTCCTAAGATAAAGCTATTACTTAACAAAAGGGTTAAACAGAGATATAGTGGCTCCCATATTTCTTTATCTAGTTATTGTACACAGAGACAGGTCATCAGAAGTCAAGCAGGAACTGTCCCTTGGGCTAATTGTTTTTAGCCGCAGGTATCTGTTTCTGGGCAGACACTTTTTGATCAGCTCTCATCCCCTGATTCCATGTAGACCTTGCTTTGTCCTTCAAAGCAAGTGAGAACCACAGGTTGAGACCGCAGCAGTCACCTTGGAAAGTAGCCGCTACTGACCTTTCGAGATGCCCTCCTGAGGTGGAGCAGCTTTTGATATGCAAACTAACATGTTCACATATTCTTTCAGGGCAGAGCCCTGCAAAACTTCTGAGACCATTTCTGTCTCTAATATAGTAATATTAATTTATGGAGCAACAACATAGTCCACCCCTTCTACCGATCATGCCCATCACTTTCTGCTCCATCTCAGCCTTCAAGACTGTTCACATCAAACTCCAAGAACAGGCAGGTGAGTAGATCTCCAATCAGTACAGGCAGGTGAGTGGATAGGGCTACAATCCCCCTACTGCATGTAGTCCCCAGGTCATAGCTGACAACCACACCTCTCCTCTACTACCCATCCAGGGTTTCCTTCATGCTCAGCTTGGACTTAGGCAGGGCCTAGGGAGCTTGTCTGGTGAAATGAAGCTGATGCTCATTACCTAAAGACCAAGGCCTGTCTCCTGAGGGAGTCAGTGTCTCTTCTGGGTGCTGTGGGTTTCACTATTGGGCAGATGACTTTTGATATTGGAGAAGACCTTCCCTTCCATGGTAGCCATGAAACTGGAGCCTTGCAGACCTCTGGACTGTGGTTTAAGCAAGAGAGATCCTTTTTTTATCCTTCGGGGACCCCACAGAAGTATAGCAAATGTTTCCGGTGTCCCGCCCACATTCCTGAACCTTGTGGTGAACCTCTGCACACTCCCAACTGCTGGTTCCATATCTCGGGGCCCTTGTCATTTCATTCTTACCAGCCTTGGGCTGCTAAAGTTGTCCTTTTCAGATTCATCACAGGCACGGAATCCCCAAGAGATGGGCCAGTGGACCCTGGTTTGTGTCCCGCAACAATGGGGATAGGTGAGTTGAAGGGCTGTGAACACTACTGAATTGTACTCTTAACAACAGTTAAAATGATGTAGTTTGTGACACACATCTTACCGCAATAAAAAATATTTAAAAATATAAAAGGTAGCTGATACACTGCTTATATATGTGTTTTAGTTTTTTTGGCTTTGTTTATGTAATTACCTTTTATGTGCACACAAACATGCTATCTGGTTACTTCTAGGTATTGTTATGAGGGATTTCTATTTTCTTACTTACATTTCTATATATATTCCAAAGTTTTTCTCTAACGTTTCTACAATGAGAATAATAATCATCTTTTATAACTTTCAAATCATCCAAAATTAGGTGTTAAGAAATGGCATCTGACCTTCTGAACCTAAAAGATGTTTATAGTGTTCCAATTAACCTTTCCTTTCCATGCTGATATTTTGGGAATAGTTCAAAGGTAAGGAGGGAAAACCGTTTGCGTATCTTAACTGTAGGAGATTCAGACTATGCCCCTGCCAGTGTCTGCCCCAACACCCTACTTTCTGGCCAACACGGCCCTATAGAAGGCTCACTACATTGCTGTGATCTTTGGACCTTCATCATCTCTGTGGTTTCAGCTGTTGCTACACGTGGACTTTCAGAGACCATTAAGAGCAGAGCCAATGGCTCTTAATCCCTTGTGTCCCTTGAGGGCTTGCCCCGTCAGGGCCAACCTCAAGCCCACATCACTGCCTCTGCCCTGCCATCTTGCCTTTTGCCCTGGGGTTTTTGTGTCACATCTGTGAGATGTGAACTGAGCCAACTTCCTCAGTTGAACAAACTAGAAGCACGCCCCATAGGGCCATCTCTGACCAATGGGAGGGAGAGATGAACACTTTCCCAGACTGGTGACACAGCAGCTTCATACGGCATCACTAAAGATGCCCAGTAAGACCAGGTAATCGGCTTGTTGCTAAGCTGTGATAACTCAGGATGCATGGTTACGCTGATTCTCCTTTTGCCTCAATCCTGCTCCCCTGGAATTTTATTCCCCAGGAAACTATTAGCACAAAAGCTTTAGACTTGGGCTAGGGGCCTAAAGTTTCTAGGGGAACTGGGTCAAAACTTTACCCATGTTATCTTTGAGGCCCTGTAGGTAACTTTAAGCAAATTGGACCTTTGAGTTATATCTTATGTGAAATGAAGCTAATGGAACTTAAAGATTGAATGAGATTGTTGTACATAGTAAGAATTGAGCATTTAATGTAAAAAGCTCCCAGCATATTTCCAGACAGAAACAGTATTCAACAAAAAACGCTCCCTTTCATTTTACCCTTGGCTATCTTACAGTTTTCCCTGCTTGTGTGGCTGATAACCTGTTAACATAAGAGGAGACTTGGGTGAATCAAAGTGATAATTGTCAGAGAAGAGAGTAGGGTGTTGGTGACTTCATGTGACACAGGTTCATATGACCCAGGGAAGCAACCACATAACCCACTACAAAATGCACTTGACCATGCGAATCCGGGTCCTGTCATGTAGAAGTCAGTCCACTGGGTTTTCTAGGGGGTAAGCTATGTCAGCACTTGCTTGTCTTGTCCCTATAAAGAAAAACAGCAAAGGGATTTCCTTTCTCATCAGTGGTGTTTCCCACATGTATTCAAGTCACCTCAGCTAAACTTCCCAATTCCAAATAGGCTCATCCAGTAGGGCTGTGTGCTTTTTAAAGGTTTAGACTTGTGTGTATTACATCATAGTGAGGTTTCACATCATAGTGGAGAGAACATGAGTTTTGGAGTCGGATCTGGATGTGAATTGGCTTACTGCTTAGCTGTGTCACTTGGACAAGACACTTGGTCTGTCAAGTGAATATGAGAAAGGTTAATACCTACAACTTAAAAGCTGTTGAGAGAATTGTGACCCAATAAGAGATTTTACTTAACATAATGCCAAATGTTTAGGGAATATGAAATCCTTAGGGAATGTTTTCTATTCTCAGGTTATGAAATGGTTGGCATTACTATTAGCAACCGTATTTTGACTTCAATTAATCCTAATATCTAGTCACTACTTTCTTCTGTCCAAGATGCAATCATACAACATAGCTTTTGTTTTCCCTTTGAGATCCACTCTCCAGACTTCCTATTTTGCTCTCTGCCCAAGGGTATCTGGGTGAGTTCAGCCAATGGGGCAGCAGACAGGAGAAAAAGAGAGTTCAGGATACCTACTCCCCTAAATCTCTCCCTGTGAAGTTGCCTCAGAGTGGCTGTGTCCCTTTTATCTGCACTATCTCCTCAAAAAAACCACCAACAACCACCCCCCCACCATCATTCAGCAGAAGAAGGATCAACAGCAACCAGACCACAGCAGCAGCAGAACACATGATGCCTCACTACTGCAGCACCAATAACAGCCTCCAAAAAAACAACTTATTAGTAAAAAATAAAAAAATTATAATAAGAAAAACATCAACTATGACAACAAAAAAAAAAAAAGGGGCAAGGTAATTCAACCAATCCCAAGGTGGCCAAAAAAAAGGGGGGGGGGGAATCCGGTAACCCTCCTTAAACGCAAAAGGAACTACTATAAGCAGCTGGATAACTTCCATGAGAATACCTGGGTAGTCAGTGGTGGTAATGGGACCTGGTTAGCAGCCTCAAGTACGAAAGTTGCTTCTTCAGCCACTCTTCACCAGCAGTGGTAACAGACTAATCTGTACACCTGTAACATTGATGTGACAGCCTCTAGACAGATAACCAACAGGGATCAAATCTGGGAAAGAGTCCTGTAGTCAAGCTGAGGGACAAGACCCTGCAGGGTTGCCAAGCAAGGCAGGGAGAAAGGGGATGCAGATCTGGGCAGAGACAAAGCCCAGTGCCCAGAAATTCAGTGGTGGCATGAGGGGGAGAGAAGGGATATGCTTTGATTCCAGAACATGGTATGTTTTTCTCACTGGCCTGATCTATTCCATCACTACTTAACACCATCCTTCTAGTCAACCCTACAAACCCACATACCCACAACCTAAAGGTAACTGCAGAGGTGTTCGTACCATTATGGCAATTATCCTAGAGGCCCTTTGTTTTATCACATTATATTTATGATCCCATCTGAAATTTATCATCTTGAACTTAACAGATGGGATAGGGACACTCAGGTGGATGCCTCTGAAGATTTTGGTTCCCTGACCCCTATGACCTTCTGAGCTTGCAGATGTGGCCCTCTGCTGCTTCAGAACTAGCACCCATCTCCTCACCAAATATAAACTGCCGTAAGACATTGCAGAGGCTTCACGATCTGACTGCACTACTTCTCTACTCCTGGTGACTGAGCCTATGGTTAGATTTAACTATAGAATAACCCACCTGGAGACATGGATAGAAAGTATACTCCTAGCTAATCTATACTTACGGGGTATGAGAATACACGAAGAATTGGCTTCTGAAGTGCTTGATCAAGGAGGCTGAATAAGAAAGTTTACGAATTGGGAGTAATCCCCAAGATGCAGGATTTAATACCATCCCAAGGATCTCAGGAAATGGTATGAACCTGCTATTATGATGGTTTCTAGCATCATGGAAGTCATAGCTCATGCTCAGCAAAGCTAAAACACAATTGCTGTAGTAAACAGTATAAGAAGATATTAAAAAGCTTGGTAAAATGGACATGCTGAAAGTCATATAATCTACGTGACTAGAAGACCTAACAGTTGTATTCCACAGGAAGATACCGAGGGCACATCACTTACAAAGATGACAGAATGTGCTGGTGAGTGGGACGCCAGTGTCACTGTCATAGTCGATGGGGGCTCTTGCCTGTCAGCCACATGGCAGGGACAAAAATATATATCCACTGATCTTCCCAGGGCTATGTTAATTTTGTGTTATCAGAGTTTGAAGCAATCTAGACCATCTGCATACCCTGCAGAACATCACAATCTATTGTATCAATGAAATCCTGTTGACTGAGCCAGGTGAGCAAGAGTTAGCACACTGGCAGCCTTGGCACAGCACGTAAACTTCAGAATATCTAGAGGCTTGCCATAATCACAAAATTTTTAGAAGTCCAATGGTTAAAGGTATTCTGGAATTTCTCTAAAGTAAAAAAATTGCCACTTGCATCCCCTGCTATAAAAAGGAAGCACAATGCGTGAGGGCCTCTTTGAGATCTGGAGGAAGATCACATACTGGGGAACTGCTCTGGCTTATATACCAGGTGTTGTGAAAGCCTGACAGTTCTGACCAGACCCAGAACAGAGAAGGGACCCAGTGCTTGTCCAGGCCATAATGCAATGAGCCCTGTTGCTTGGGCCATATGATCTGGCAGGTCCTATGGTATCAGAAGTATCTACTAGAAAAAGATGCATGTGGGATTCATGGCAAGTCCCGGGGGAACATTCACAGCACAGGCCTCCGGGGTTTTTGAGCAAGGCTGTGACACTTCAATAGATAATTCATATACTTTTTTACTTAACCAATTTGGAACTTATTTTAAAGTAATTTACATAAGGTTATTGAACATAATAGTTCCTCATAGTTTTGCTTCTTTATTACTTCCCTACCTGTATACTAATCCCTTCTAGAACTTATTGGGAGTTGACATTAAGCTCCTTGGCCTATAGTTTCCAAAACTCTACCTTTTCATTCTTTTCTTAAAGTTAAGGCATATTTTCAACTCCTATCTTATTCCTTTTCTATGATTAATAAAAAGTGTTTCCACATCAAACCTATGAGTTTTAATTACCTTAAGATATGTTCTGAGCCTAGAAAAATTACACATAATTTAGTTTAATTCTAACTTATAATCTAGTTCATCTTACTGTCTTTTCACCTAACTTTGTTTATACCCTCAAATATTTTGAAAATTGTTCTTTGATAGAAAAAGTAGACATTGGGTATTTTTTTACTTTCATCAGTCTTTCAAACTCCATCCTACCACTGCTATCAAATTGTGGCATGGTATAATGCTCCCACAACTGCCTATCGTGAGCTGAACAGATCTATCAAGCCACAAGGCCAGATGGGCCCAACAACACTCCATCAAAAGGTGGAAATGGTACATTAAAGATCAAACATGGGCAGAACTGGAAAGTCCAAGCAAGCTAATGAGCAGACAGCTCAGACTCGCCACTTACGCAAGCAGCATCTTCCCCTCAGCGTATGCCTGTGACCCTGGCTTTGGCTGCGTAAAGCTGGACACAATGAAGGTGAAATACTGAGTCAGTGTTCATATGTATGATTCTGGAGCTTGGGGGAGACGTTTTTCAGACAAATCTTGCTCTTAACCATTAGTAAGTGCCCCACAATTAACATTCTTAAGTTGACTCTGTCTACTCTGCACTCTCAGGGTCACCAAATGCCAAGGTGGATAATAGCAGTCAAGACGTCACTAACTGCCTTGAGTTTCATCCTTCAACTGTGATGCAATGGCTTCTGACTAGGATATGACCTACAACCACTGACCCTTGGCAATTGGCCTTAGTTTCACCTCCCTGGTTAATCCCTTTGCCTCCCAGATATTTGTAGTTCATCCACCTTTCCTGGCTCTGACCTCTGGCTGCTTGTCTTCTACAACCTGAAGTTGATGTACTGCTTGGTTCTCATCATGGGGCAACTGGGCCACAGCCTCTTTCAAAGACTAAAAAAGGTTAAGTGTGTTTTTACTGCCCATGGTTCTAATAAGTGAAGAGTAATTGAATATTTCTTGAAATACATAGATGTTTATCTTCATGTTCATATACATAAAAACAGGCATAGACAGGTCTGCTTTAGTAAAGTGCTGTGAGTGGTAAAAATAAACATCAGATACTCTCACAATTTTAAGAACAAAAAACAGCGGAGCTATCTATAGAGCAAAAAGCGAGTCCAGAGGCAGGGGGTCCCTGCCATTGGAAGCAGTAGCACAGAGAAGATAGACAACTAACAGGGGTATTCTAAAAGTGATGCAACCATTATATTTGGGCAGGAATAGAGGTGGTAGGTAGAAAACAAACAATCTTTGGTCCTTGTACATGAAGGCCATTATTAGAAATTTGATATAGGAAACATAGTAGCTGGTCTAGGCAGGATCCTCATAATGACATGTATGTTCATACACAGTGAGCCCCTAGTAAGCAGAATAGTCTCCTTCACTTCACTTATAATCTCATTCCAAGACGATTTGCCTCAACCCACCCTGTGTTCAGCTTCATTTGCTCAACATGAGCGTCTCCCATGTACCAGTCACTGTTCTGGGTGCTGGAGGTAAGAGTGGATATGATAAAGTTGTTGCCCTCAAGTTTAGTGGAGAGGTCACAAGCAAATAGATGTGTAAACAAAATTTTATAAGTGCCGTGAAGAAAGCAAACAAGGAGCTGAGACAAAATTGGAGTAATGAGACCTGCCTGAGGAGGTTCTTACCCTGGGAATCAGATCCAGATCTGATCATTTAGTCCAGTGCTCTGTTGACCAATAAGTAGAGCTCTCTGATCCAATCTGGGCTTGAACCCAGGCATTTTAAACCTCTGTTGAGCAATGACTTTGACCCACCATCAGAAAGAATTGACCTTAAAAATAAACTTTTGAATTGGTTGTAAATTTCAGTCCGTTGTCTTCTGAGAATGAAGGTGAAATGGAAGAATAAAGGTCCCTCTTATTCTTGACTGACTTGCCTTAAAATGCATCTCCACCGCACCTGCCTCTGATAGTGGGTGCTGCAGGAAAACTAGCCAAGAGCTGACAGCAGGAGCCAGGCAGCGCCTGGAGCCCTGACAATCCATACCCTTTACTCTGGCCACATGTCTGGCCCTCTGGACATCTCCACCTCAAACTCAACATTCCCCAAGCCCAATTCATCTTTATCCCTGGTGTTTACCATTCCTCTCTTAATTGGCTTTTCCTATTTTTGCCTCTATGAAAATAGCAACTCTATTGTTAAGTCGAAAACTTCAGTCACATTGGACTTTTCCTTTCCCTTATCCCCAACTACATTTGAGTCAATTCTCTTTTTTTCTCCCATTGCTCCTGCCAGGACATTTGTCCAGGCTATCGTAATCTAATGCCTAAATGACTCAAGATGCTCCAGAATGGCTTCCTGTCTGTCACTCATCCAGGATTAAGCCTGAAAAGCAACATGGAGATGTGGAAGAATGTTAAAGAACCCCCTAAGTAAGGCTGTCATGGCCCATGCCCCTCCTTAACTCTTCTAGTCTTGTCTTCCAAAAAGTGCCTCTTCCAAACCGGCTCTCTACATGCTGTTGTGATTCTACACCTCTGCACATGTTCTATATAGGATGCCCTCAATCACCTCTACCCTACTTCTTGTCTACCTTAGGTCTCCCTTCAAGTGTTATTTCTGAGACTCTTCCTGAGTCCCCTTAATGAAGAGATCCTCTTCACCCAGGTCTCCCTGATCCATTATAGCACTTATCAAATCACTCTAATAACTGGCTTACATATTCTAAAAGGCAGGGGTCATATATACTTAACCCTACATTTCAATTGCGTTAGTTTATGTCCAACTAACATAGGGATGCAACAGGAACTTAAACTGGGTCAGTGACTCTAACCTAAGTACTCTTCCTCTGGCTTCTATTCTTTGGCTCAAGTTCCTGAAACCATATCCAACAAATCTGTATATGTTTATGACATCAGGACTCTTTATTTTTGTTGAAACACCAATATGATAGTCTCTTTCACGCCCTTTGTAATCCCATGAACTCATAACAGATGCCAAAAGATACTCAGAACCAGTCCTGGGACTCTAGGGAAGATCAAGAGCATAAGAAAGGCTGAGGATGTGAAAAAAAATAAATGGTTTGTGAAGAGAACAGTTGCTATCTGGGAGAGTCTACCTCTATCCAAGAGAGGAATCGGGGTGGGGTGGGGGGATGCTAATTTTGTCATGTCCAGCCTAATGTCGAAGAAGCTTCCATGGGATCATTTAAAGTAATTAACAATCCTTCCCTGAGTTTGGGAGATGTAAGACTAACACAAGACTTATTCCTAAGAAAGCTAAAGCTTCCTGTGGCTGCAGGACAGGACTGTTCTATGTCCAGTCTGTACTCCAAACTCTGTTGCAACTGGAGATGTGAGAATGTTTTTAGGGGCCAGAAACAAAAGGGAGTTTGAGGGCTCAGGGGTATTTGAAACCTGCCTGAGAGTCTCTGCCAGAGGCTTGGAGGACTTGAGCAAGGATCTGGAACCCAGAGCTGAGGGAGAGGCCCAGCAGCCAGCCAAAGAGGACGTGTCTGGTCCACATGGGAATTGGAGTCTCAGGTGGTACCTGGAAAGATGCTTCAAAGCCCCATGGACAAGCCGTGAGAAAAGGAGTCCACTCCAAACATCTGCCACAATGAGGGTGTGAGGCCAGCTCCATAGGAACTTCCCTATCACCTTACCACCCTCCCTCACTTTCTGAGCCTTCCACACAATTGGGCCCACCCCAAAGAAGGGTAAAAACCTCTAAAGTTTGGAGTTCAGATTAATATCTTGGATATTCTGACTCCTGAATTAAACCTGTTTTAACCTAAAGTGACCATGGGAATAATACTTAAGAGTGACTGGAAAGGTACCTAGATGTAAACTTCAACAGATCTATGACAAGGAAAAAATACCCCCACTGATTATGTCATAAAGGGATGATGAGAGGTAAAAAAAAAAAAAAAAAAGTTTTACTGTGGCTCAGACATAAGTTACTCATTCACTTTCTGAAAAGTCATGGCTTTCATCAGATTTCTAAAGGGATCTGTGACCAGAGAAAAGGTTATCTATCCAACCTTTTTGTATTTTATAGAGCAGGGAAATGAGCTGGAGCATGTTTATGTGTACAGAGGGCCTGAATAAATGTCTCCTGCTCCCAGCCTAGGGTTCTGAGACCAAAGCCTTAGGGTTTTAAACATCAAGTGTAAACACAAAATTCTGCATCTAAGAAGATCAGATTTTATGTACTTTCACATTTCTCTCCTAATGAGCAATTCCAGGCGGCAGACCGAGTGGAAGCATAGGGAAAAGGGGGGAAAAAGGAAGGGTCTGGCTTTCTCCTAGCAAAGCACACAAGGATCGTATGTCTCCATAATGAGACTCCAGTAGTTTCTAAGCTATGGCCTCACTCACTGCCAACCACATCTGTCTGTACACTTGATGGACTGCAGACTTCATTTGTCCAAGAGACCCTGATTGCCCCTGACAGGGCCGGAAACCCCCAAGTCCTTCCAGCTCAGGGAGGCGAGGGTATCCTGAGGGTTGGCCAACTTATGGGGGTTGTCCTGTGCTTTAATGGCCTTGCTCATGGCTAAGGATAGAAGCAGTTTGTGGATGCATTTTTCTTTGAAAAGAGAAGTTTGAGGTCTCTGATAACCACCCTGCTCTTGGTGATAGAAGGGTAAGATTATGCTGAAGTGGGGCGGGGTGGGATGATATAGAAACCTGGCTCATAGATGGCTCTTCCATTCATTGGAAGAGGAGAAATGGTAGTAGAAAGTATCACGACCACTTTCTTTAAATAGATGAAGACTTTAGAACAACAGGATAGTTTTCATCTTCTCCTCTTGCTCATTTATAGCACATTCTCCAATTTCCATATAAACTTCTAGCCACCTTTCTTAATTTTGTTATGGAATGACTTGTTTGTATCCCCTAGTGATCCATTAACTTCTTAGAGATAGTTTATGGGTATAAAAATGAGTAAGACATCACAGCAGCTGGCTTGTAAGTACCCAGTCAATATTTGCTGAATGTATTCTTTCCTGTGCATAACTGAGCACTATATAAAGACACTATACTACAGATACAAAGACTGAAATAATCTCTAACTTCTAGAAGCTCCAAACTCTGGGGAGGACAGACAAGTAAACATGAATATAAGGCGTGGCATGAATACATGGTGCTGTGGAAGCATGGGCAAAGCATACCCAACTAGATCTGGTGAACAGGGCAGCTTCCACAGGAAGGTGATGTGTGAACTGATGCCTAAGGGAAGAGTGATAGAGAGCTAGGCCAATTGCAGGAAGAAAGGGCCATCTAGAAAGAGCACGAGCCAGGATTCATCTCAAGGAAAGAGGCAGGTGTTCAGTGAGACTGGAGCACAGGATGAGTTAGGAAGGAGAGGCTGGAGAAGATAGAGGCCCAATCATGAGGAAGGGGTATTCTGGATGATGGGGGGCTTTGGTTTGTGTTCTGATGCACAATTCCACCTGCTTCTCTTCCTTTATCATAGGAGTTGGAAGCCTGGGAACACCATCTCCCAAACTCCCTTGCCTCCAGAGCTCTGCATCAATAAGGCACTCTTATGAGAACTGGAAGGCAGAAACAAGGCAAAGGTCATATCCTCTAGCAGTGATAGTGGTTATGAGGGTTTCAGCAGATGTGACCTCCTGGCATGGGAACCCAAAGTCTCACGATTCACCTGGAGGATGTGGAAGAATTGTGTAGCCAGCCAAGCTGAGCTAGAGGCAGGAAGACAAGGGGCAACTATAGTCAAAGTGAAGAGACCCTGAACTGATGTTAATACCATGACTGTTGTAATAAAGCAGAAAGGGCAGGTGCAACGTTCAAATTAGCTATTGGGCATGGAAGTGTTTAGAGACACTGAGAGTTGCTATTCGTAGAATAAAATTAGCATTGCCTTAGCAAGAGCAGTGTCTGATAAGACTGTCTAGACAACTAGGGAGCTGGCCTTGAATTATTTCCCTCACATCTAAGTCAGGGAAAGATTCGGAGCATTATTTTGGAGGAAATAAAATCCATTTCTTTGGTTCTTGAGGAATGAGTATGGTTTAGATGATTCCCTCTGTCCTTCCCCTTCCACCTTAGCCCCTGCTGTGTACCTTCTATGTCCTAGACACTGCTGTATTCTTTCATGTGTGTTATAAAAGTACCACCGTAACCCTCAAAGTAGGTATTGTCAGTCACCTTACAAGAAAAGTGTATCATTACATAACTTGCCCCAGGTTACCCAGTTAGAAGATAAAACAGGGTCTCCTGACTCCAAAGCCAAGTACATAGTATTTCTACTCTTCATGTTTCCTCCAAGTATGAGTGTCACGGGAATGTTGTAAGGTCTATGCTGGTTGTACCGAGTAGGTCAGCTAGGGTGGATTGGAGGAGGTAGACAGGCTCCTTGAAGGGGGCATCTCAGTGTGCCTGCAGAGTAATTGCACTGTCCCTACAGCAAAACGATCTACTTTCCCACAGCAACTATGCCCTGTTATATCTGAATTTTTACACTTAGAAATTTGTTTCTTTGGGATATTTGTTCACGTAGTGTTTACAAATAAATACTACAAAGGCCAATAGAAAAATATGCACAGATCAGATAGTTCCCATCGGCCAAGCCCAACCAGAGCCAGAGGACAAAGGAGAGCATGGATGTGGTCCATACCGATCATCCTGCAGGGCACAGAGCAGGGAGGAGATAGGTGGAGACTGGACTTAGAAGAGTAAATGAGTGATACCCGGCATAGTTCCCTCAGTCCTGCAGAGTCCTCTAAAAGAGTCCCTTCGTCAAACTTAGTTATTGTGTGTGTGCTGGGACAGGACAAATGCATATGTAAACTTTGTTTCATGAAATGAGAATGTCTTGAACCTACTTTTATGTAACTTCTAAAGTTTATTGTGTTGAAGGACACACACAACTTACCCTCTTAACCATTTAAGTATACAGTTCAGGGGCATTAAGTATGCTTGCATCACCACCATTCATTCACTCTTCTCTTGCAAAACTAAAACTATACGTGTTAACTCCCCGTTCTCCTTCCCTCAAGCCCCTAGCATTCCACCATTCTACTTTCTGAGTTCGAGTACTCTAACTACCTCACAAGTGGAATCATAAAATATTCTTTTGTGACTGGCTTATTTCACCCATATTGTCTTCAAGGCACATCCACGTTGTAGCATGCATCAATTTCCTTTTCAAGGCTGAATAGTGTATTACACTACATGTACATAATCATTTCTTTATCCATTCAACCGTTAGTTGATACTTGGTGTTTCCACATTTTGGCTATTGTGAATACTGCTATGAACATGGGTATATAAATGAGACCCTGCTTTCAATTTTGGGGGGTATATACCTAGGAGTGGAATTACTGGATCATACATTTCTGTTTTTAATTTCTTGAGGAACATCCATACTATTTTCCATAGTGGCTGCACTATTTACATTCCCACTGACAGTCACAGGTTTCCAATTTTTCTATATCCTTACCAACATTCTGTTTTTTTCATAGTCAATCTAATGGGTGTGGAATGAACAGTACCTCATTCTGTTCTTTGATTTGTATTTCCCTATTAGTGATGTTGAACATCTCCATGTTTATTGGCCATCTGTATATCTTTGGGGAAATGTTTATTAAGGTCCTTTATCCATTTTTAAATAGGTTTTTGTTGATGTAGGAGCTCTTGTATAGTCTGGATATTAGCCCTTATCAGATATAATTTGCAAATATATTTTCCCATTCTATGGGTTAATTTTCTGTTTAAGTCCAGACATTTTAAATTTTGATGTAATCCAAGTTATCTACTTCTACATTTTTTGTCTGTGTTTTTGGTGTCACATCCCAGAAATTACCAAATCCAATGTCATGAACCTTCTTTTTTCTAAGAGTTTATAATTATGTTTAGGTCTCTGAGCCATTTTGGGTTAACTTTTGTGGATTGTATAAGATGAGGGTCTAAAATCATTCTTCGTGTGATGATACCCAGTATTCCCTTCACTATGGATTTCTACTTTCATACTTCTGACTGAAATCATATAAAATCTTCCAATCTTAAATTTAAGACTTGTTTTGTGGCCTACCTTATGGTCTGTCTTAGGGAATAAGAATGTTCCATGTGCACTTGAGAATTTCGTTGGATAAAACATTCTGTGTACGTGTTAGGTCTGATTGGCCCATTGTTCAAGCCTTCTATTCGTTGACCTTCTATATGGTTCTATCCATTATTGAAGTCCAGGTATTGAAGTCTCCTATAATTGTAGAGCTATCTATCTCCCCCTTCAATTCAGTGAATGCTTGCTTCATATATTTCAGCACTCTGATGTTTGGTACGTATGTTTACAACTGTTATATCTTCTTGGTGAATTGAATCTTTTATCATTATATAATATCCGTATTTGTCTCTTGCAACAGTTTTTGACTAAAATATATCTTGTCTAATGCTAGTATTGCCAATTTTGCTCTCTTGGTTACTATTTGCATGGAATGTATCTTTCTATTCTTTTACTTTCAGCCTATGTTTGCGTATCCTAAAATGAATTTTTTTTTAACTCAGGATATTGTGGGGGTACAAACATTCTGGTTACACAAATGCATTTGCCTTGCTCAAGCCAGGGCCCCAAGCATGTCCTTCCCCCATACGGTGTGCCCTGTCTCCATTAGCTGTGAGTTTACTTACCCCACCTGCTCTAGCCCCAACCCCCCTCACCTGACCTGCACCCAGTGAGTATTACTACCATGTGAGCCCTTAGTGTTGATCAATTAGTACCCCTTTGATGGCAAGTACACGTGGTGCATGTTTTTCCATCCTTGTGATACCTCACTTTGAAGGATGAGCTCAATCTCTATCCAGGATAATATAAGAGGTGCTAGATCACCATTGTTTTTTATAGTTAAATAGTATTCCATGATATACATATACCACATCTTATTAATCCACTCATGTATTGATGGGCATTTGGGTTGTTTCCACATCTTTGCAACTGTAAATCATGTTGCTATAAATATTCAAGTGCAGATGTCTTTATTATAGAATGTCTTTTTTCCTTTGGATTAATGCCTAGTAGGGGGATTGCTGGATCAAATGGTATTTCTATTTTTAGCTCTTTGAGGTATCTCCAAATTACTTTCCACAGGGGTTGTACTAATTTGTAGTCCCACCAGCAGTGTAAGAATGTTCCAATCTCTCCACATCCACATCAGAATTTATTTTGGGTCTTTTTAATAGAGGCCATTCACACTGGA
>NW_012138302.1:12526186-12527134 GCF_000956105.1 Propithecus coquereli
TGTTTCTTCATATCCATTGTAATCTTTTGAAAATTGGGCATTTGAAAGAAAAACCACCTTCCCAGTCTTTGCAGACTAGCTCTGTGTAGAAGATCTTCACTAGTTAGCCTAGGGTGAGAGCTTGAGATCTTTTCGGGCCTCTCCTGGACATGTGTCTTCCTTGGACCTGTGTGTATGCTTTTCTCTAATTCTTCATATACATGGCTACCTTTAATTGTATTAATTTCCCTTAGAGTCTTCTCTCTGCTGTTTCAGGGACCTTAGATGCTCTATTTTATCCTTCTGCCCCTAGGCTCTTGCCCCAAGAAACCTGCAGGTCTGCAGTCCCCCTGCAGCTCTCAGGTACCATGGTACCACCACTGCTTTCATCAGCCTCCAACCTGATGTCCAAACTGTGCTACTATTCCTATTGAAGCTCCAAGTCAGGTGAGATAAAACAGTCCCTTGGGTAGCTTCCCAGACAAGCCAGAAGGATGTAAATAAATTTTATTTTCCTTCTGTCATAAGGGATAGAACTGGGAATTGAGTGGCTTCCTCCCAACTTCATTACCATATACATGAGGGGATAGAGCAAGGGTGAGCAAAATGCCACAAAATTTTCCACCATTTTAGTGTGGCTTTTTCTTGGTTGGGCATCCACTTGGTTACTGTAGAACTTTAACTGGTTTCTAGAGCTCCCATAAGCTATTCATTGTGTATTTGGTGTTTCCATTGGAGAAGGGAGAGCCTGGAGCTTTCCTAGTCCACCATCTTGATGTCACTCCCATATAAGTAACTTTATCATAAATTTCTTTCCAGCTATATATGTTTACAATAATTTCAATGAATATATTTATTTATGATATGTCATCTGTATAACCCTGACTGCAAATCTGCTATAACAATTCAGTGTAGAATGGATAACGCACTTTCTTTAAAGCTG
Organism: Propithecus coquereli; assembly: GCF_000956105.1. Lineage (NCBI taxonomy): Eukaryota > Metazoa > Chordata > Mammalia > Primates > Indriidae > Propithecus > Propithecus coquereli. The sequence goes on from NW_012138302.1 coordinate 12,527,109, forward strand.
AATAGATCTGGACTATGACTCTGTTC
>NW_012138302.1:12528319-12546694 GCF_000956105.1 Propithecus coquereli
TAAGGAGAATGAAGAAGAAACTTGAGTCAATTTTTACAGTGGACATGGCATCTGTGTTTATTTTTCTGAACATGTAATAACTCACTGTGGGGGAGACACATTTTTCCTCTGCTTACACCACAACATTCAACAGAGCAAACTTTTATGACCAAATATGTGAGGGTTTCTCCCCACACACCACACACCAAGCAATCAGTTCTGCAGCAGACACCCCAGTAGGGTGTCTTCTAATTCAATTCTGATACTATCTACCTAGAAATAGCATCAGATCCTACAGGTCGAGGGCTTAGTGCCTAGAGGCCCGAAAGGCCTCCCCCTACTCCCTACCAGTCATGAGTCCAGGCCTCTAGAACTTCTGACCAATCTGCTTGATCAGAAATACTCAATGCAGAATTTTTGTATCTCTATGAACAGTTTATACCATGGATGATCAGACCTACAGTGCAGGCTAGTTAATCATGTGTTCCTAGAAGTGAAAGTAGATAGAAACCCTGCTGAACTTGATCTAGAATTTTTCTGCTTATTTAGATCAAGTAAGCGAATCAAACTCAAATCACAAAAACAAAGTCATGGCCTCTCAATTTCCAGGCTTGAGCCAATTTATAGATCTAGAACCCTTGAACGAAGGGGTGGTTGGGTTCCTTCAAGAAAGGACCCCAGTGTACTATCAAACTTACACTGTTAGTCTTTCTCCCAGTCTTCCCCCTGGGGACCTACAGCCTTTTAGTGGGGTAACTGTGCATTGGACAAAAAGAATAATCAGAACTTTCAGAGACTACTTAATACTGGTTCAAGACTGATTTCAGAAGCCCAAAGTATCACTGGCTCTCCAATCAGAGCGGGGCTTATGGAAGTCAGAGGATCAATGGAATCTTGATTCGTATCTATCTCACAGTGGATCCAGTAGATCCCCCAAACCCATCATGTGGTTATTTACCCAGTTCCAGAATGTATAATTGGAATAGATACAATTAGCAGCTGGTAGAATCATCCCCGTGTTGGTTCACTGACCTGTTCAATAAGGGTTATTACAGTGAGAGAGACCAAATAGAAGCCATTAGAACTGCCTATACCTTAGAAAAATAACATATCAAAAGCAATACAGCCATCCCTGATGGAATTGTGGAGACTAGTGCCACCATTAAGGACTTGAAAGATTCAGGGATGGTGATTCCCACCTCATTCCCACTCAACTTTCCTACTCAGCCTATGCAGAAGACAGATGATGGATCTTGGAAAAGAACAGTGGATTATCATGAGCTGAACCAAGTTGTAACTCCAATTGTAGCGGCTGTACCAGATGTAGTTTCATTGCTTAAGCAAATTAGCACATCTGCTGGTGTTTTTGATGTGTTAATGCATCCCCTGTTATGCAGTTACTGACGTAGCAAATGGCTCTTTCTCCATACCTATCAATGAGGCCCACCAATATGTTTTCAGCTGGGAAGGCTAGCAATACACCTTCAGTCCCACCTCAAGGATAAATCAACTCTCTGGCCCTACGTCACCATTTAGTTTCCAGGGATCTTGACCACCTTTCCCTTCCACTAGTCCAGTACATTAGCATGCTGACCTAGATAGCAAGAGGTAGCAACTACCCTCAGCTTACTGGTAAGACATCTGAATACTGGCAGGATGGGGAATAAATCCAACTAAAACTTAGGTCCTTCTACCTCAGCAAAACTTCTAGGGGTCCAGTGGTATGTTTGGATAACCCTTCTAAGGTAAAGGATAAATTGTGTTCCTTTCTTGGTTCTAACAGGGTCCAGATACGACACCACCTAGTGGGCCTATTTGGATCTTGAAAGTAACACACATTCCTTATTTGGGGATGTTACTCCAGCCCACATACCACAGGAACCGAAAAGCTACCAGTTTTTTGAGTGAGGCCCAAAATAAGAGAAGGCTCTTCGACAGGTTCAGGCTGCTCTGCCACTCGGGCAGTGTGTCCAGCAGATGCAATGATGCTTGAGGTGTCGGTAGAGAGATGCTGTTTGGAGACTTTTGGCAGGCCCCTGTAGGTGAATTGCAACATAAGCCTTTAGGATTTTAGAGCAAGGCTCTGCCATCTGTAGATAACTACTCTCATTTGAGAGACAGCTCTTGGTCCGCTACTACGTCTTATTAGAAGCTGAACACTTGAGCATGGATCATCAAGTGACCCTTGGACCTGAGCCACCCATTTAACTGGTTAGCCGACCCACCAAGGCATAAAGGTGGGCATGCACAGCAATACTCCATCAAGTAGAAGTGGTATATATGTGACTGGGCTCAAGCAGGCCCTGAAGGTGGCACAAGTAAGTTATATAAAGAAATGGCCCATATTTCCATAGGCCCAACTTCTGCTTTACTGCCTTTTCTCTATCTGCATTTATGGCCTCATGAGAGTTCCTTATGATCAGCTGACAAGAAGACAAGACTAGTACTTGGTCTATAGATGGCTCTCCATAATATGCAGGCACTGCCTTAAAGTGAACAGCTACAGCAATACAGCCCTGCTATAGAATATTCCTAAAGAATAGTGGTAAGGGGAAATCTTCCCAGTGGGCAGGAATCTGGACAGTGTACCTGGCTGTGCACTTTGCTTGGAAGAGGTGGCTAGATGTCTATTGCCCATGAATTGGCATATAATAGCACAATTGTTTGGCTAGATGGTCAGAGACTTGGAAGGGATATGACTAGAAAATTGATATCAAAGTCGGAAGAGGTATGTGGATAGACTTCCATGTGAATTTTCACCAAAGGGTGACCTCAACAGAAGAAGATTTTAATGATCAAGTGGATAAGACAACCCATCTATGGATACCACTCACCTTCTTTCCCTAACCACCTCTGTCATCACCTAATGTTCTCATTTAAAAACCATGGTGGCAGGGATGGAGATTATGCGTGGGATAAGCAATATGTCTACTTACCAAGGTTGACTCAGGTATGGCCACAGCTAAGTACCCAATATTCCAGCAGCAGAAAATGATCCTGAGCTTCAATTTAGCACCATTTCCCGAGGTGATCAGCCAGCTACCCAACGGCAGGGTTTAATACATTGAATTACTTTCATCATGAAAGAAGCAGTATTCTTTCTTACTGACAATAGACACTTACTCTGGATATAGATTTGCCTTCCCTGTATTCAGAGCTTCTGCCAAAATTCTCATTTGTGGACTTACAGAATCCCTTATCCACTGCCATGGTATTCTTCACAATGTGGCCTCTGATCAGAGCTCACGTCTCAGAAAAGCACAGCAACCCTAAAGCAGCTGGTTTGGTAGAGTGGTGGAATTGCCTATTTAAAGCTCAGTTATGTGCCAGCGGGGCTACAGTACCTTGCAGGGCAGGGGCAAGGTTCTCCAGAAGGGTTAGGGTGTCTCTTACCATGCCCTATTATTAATATCCGTGGAAAACTACAACAACCCAATCCAGACAGGATGAGTAATGATGCAGACCTTTCAGGAATAAAGGTTTGGGTCACGCTACAAAGTAAAGAACCATAACCAATTGAGGTTCTTGCTGAAGGCAAAGGGAAATACAGAATGGATAGTAGAAGATGGCTATAAATACCAGTTATAACCAGGTGACCAGGTAAAGAAATGACTGTAATTGTCATAAATCTTGTTGTATATACACATTCATGTGTGTGTATATATACATTAAGCAAATATCTCTTTCCTTTCATTCTCATCACACAAGATACACCAACTTTGTATTTAAGTATTTTATATCACAGTATTTAAATTATGGGGTAATAGAGTAAACATAATTCAAGAACCCTACCTCCTTTTCTGGAGAAGGCACTAGTAAATTCTTGGTGATACACAGGATAGTTGTATCATGTTAGGAATTCTGACCTTATCTTTATTTGGAAACTAAGTATGGTGTAAAGAAGATTCCTGTAAATGCCAGGTTGACAAGGGGTAGACTTGTGGTACTTAATTTCATGTGTCATCTTGACTAGGCTAGAGGATGACCAGATAGCTAGTAAGATACCTCTTCTGGGTGTATCTGTGAGGGAGTTTCTGGAAGAGATCAGCTTTCTAACTGGTGAACTGAATGAAGCAGATGGCCCTCCCCAGTGTGGTGTGCATTATCCAAAAAAAAACGTTACAGAGGAAGAACAAACTTGCTCTCTGCCTGAGCCGAGACATCCATCCTCTGCCCTTGGACACCGCTCCTGGTTCTCCTTTGGACACTCCATCCATCCCTCAATTCACAGGCCTTTGGACTCAGACTAAACTGCACCACCAGCTTTCCTAGTTGTCCAGCTTGCAGATGGCATATCGTGGGACTTCTTAGTCTCTATAAACAGGTAAACCAATTCCTATAAAAAAAAAATCTCTTAAATATCTCCCCATATATCCTATGGGTTCTGTTTCTCTGGAAAACCCTAATACAGCCATATATTACATTTAAATTTCAAATCAAAGTCACGGTCATTTAGAACATGTACTCTGGTTCCTTAATCAGCAAGAGATCATGAAGAAACTGACAACTGATAAAAGAATGCTTCTTCTGCAAATATGGTTAATTCTGCACATCAACTTGACTAGTCCATGCGATACCCAGATATTGTTAAACATTATTCCTGGGTATTTCTGAAGGTGTTTCTGGATAAGATTAGCATTTGAATTGGCACACTGAGTGAAGCAGGTTGCCCTCCTCAATATGTGTTGGCATCATTCAATATATTCAGGGCTTGAATAGAACATAAAGGTGGAGGAAGGGAGAAGTCTCTCTGACTGCACGAGCTGGGACATCGGTCTTCTCCTACCCTGGGACTGGAACTTACACCACCAGTTCACCTTAAGTCTCCAGCTTACCAGCTGTGGATGGTGGGACTTCTTAAACCCTGTAACCATATGAGCCAATTCCTTAATGAATTTACAGTAGAGGTTAGATACGTATCTCTCTCTCTATAGAGAGAGATTTTATTGGTTTTTTTTCTGAAGGACCCTAACACAGCAGGCAAGATTCTCACTCTAGATAAGATTTTTAAACAAGTAGAAAACAAAGGTGACAATAATGAAACCAAAAAATTGAACTTATTTGAATGTTTTTTTCAAATATTGAAAGTTTTTTCCCTGGGGAAACATTTCTGGGATTTTCGTTGTAAAATAGTTCCTTTAACTTCAAGTCATCCAACCCTTTGCTTTGATCTGGGTTTTTCTGCATCAGAATTACAAGAACCATTAAAACCAAAGATTACCATGTCCTCCTACCTGTTCATTCAATATGAAGTTGCTATTTTTAATATTCTATTTAACATGCAGATTTAACTTAAGTTCTTATGAATAAGTTTTCTTATTGTTTTTATCCAATTCATTGGAATGGTGTTTAACATTAACTTGATTTTTTACTATGCTTATAAAAATTTTATTTTAAAAATATTTCATTATTTTTGCTTTATATTATGAACATGCTTATGAAACACTGTTATTACAGCATTCCATTCCATTAAAATAAAATCCTTAAATATACCTATTTTAGATTTTTCTTTGAAATTATAATACTAAAACATATCATCTCTTCTATCCGGGAGTCCATGACTTAGGAGATCTCTACGTCTAGATTGCTACTAGAGATCGAGCTTCAACCAAGTCTTGAAAGATGTAGAAGTTAGATGAGTGACATCCCAGGAAAAGGGGACATCAGGGATAAGTGCAAGGAGGCAGCAGGCAGGAAAGCAGACATGACTGCTGGAGCAAAACTAGGAGGCAGGTAACAGCAGGATCTACAGGAATGGGCATACACAGAAGTGTAGTCAGGCAGGGTCTGTCTCCAGCTGCCAAACAACGTGTTCTCCCAACACTCACTCCTGTTTCCTCTGCTGCTAGTTTTTCCTTAAGCTGTGATTGAGAACAACGCTAGGCTGCAAATGTGCATGTATGTATGGGAACCATACACATATGTGGCTTGTTTGAGTCTTGCCTAAGTAGCTGACCCTCAGGCCTCTGTTTGATCATGATTTTTACATTGTACAGCAGCCCAGACATCCGGGAGGTATGCTACAGAAACTAAAGAAAAACATGGATAAAAAGAGATGCTTGGCCTGTGGGCCAAACTGAATTTCATAATGGGTATTGAAACCAGGCCCCAATCAACGGGTCCACTCTCCAGGCCAGGTGATGAGATGCTAATACATGCTCTGCTGCAGTCCAAATAAACACAAGTCTGCACTGCATCTTCTTGATATCTACTCATGTTTGAACCACTGCTTTCCCTCACCCATGTGTGTGAGTGTACTACACACATGCTACGAAGGACTCAAGCCGATTGCCAACAAGTTTGTTTTGATCTTGCTGCAGTCATATACCAGAAAGTAAAGGGGAAATGGTGAAGGAAGCTTGTGATTCAGTACCAACTATATTCAAAGGCCCATGCCGTGTGCTTTGCATATACTGCCTCAAGTCCCACTATTTCTACTCTTGCTGATTCCAGTTGATAGTGGAATGAACTAAAGTTTGAATCTTGGTACTGTCACTAATGACTGGCCTTGGGAGAGTGAATGGTGGAAACAGGAAGCAGCTTGCTTTGTGGTAAAAATGTAATATGTGTAAAGAATTGATACATACACTTATTGCAGACCCAGGCTTATAGTAGAATCATGTTATGTTTACTTAGGTCTACGTCCAATATAACACGGTTATAACCTTATTACGCCCCTGCAACAAATCCAGAGGACCTTGTTTCTTAACCCACATTAAGAAACTTAAAAATAACCCTCCCATTGCCATACATCTCCCCCAACCAAGGGAGGCTCCAAAATGCAGTCTTTTAGCCAGAATCCAGTCAGTGTTCTGCTCATAAGAAAGAAGGAAAAAATGGATAAACTAGCAGTTTCTACCACAATGTTTCAAAGAAACTTCAATATCAACTATGCTTATAATTCTGTTTTTTCAGGATTGAAATGTAGTGTTCAAAATTTCTATGTCTGGTATTGAACATGAAACATATAGAAAAATACTAATACAATGTTTTTGAAAACTCTATAAATAGTAATACAGTATTTTTGAGAACTTTAGGAATGTCTGTATATGCTGCCTACTTCTTCTAGAATGACCACATGAACTTCTTCCTGCCATCTCCTCAGAACCCAGGTCTGCGGTCTTCTCTTTGGAAGGCTTTATTGAGCCAGTCAAGCAAAGTCGACTATGCCCAATCATGTACCAGTGTACCGGAGCGTAGAGTTGCAGCAATAATCACACTCTAGCATAATTGGTTTAACATCTACTAAACCCCAACCCCCGTGAGGACAGTTGTTTTGTACCATCACCTTGCCCTGTTATCTAGTACAGCAACTGATACACAGTGGGTGCTCAACAAATAGTGCTGAATTGAGTTAAATATCATTTTTGTGTCCTAGACTGGGATTTTTTGCATTTAACAAGGTACCTAGCACAGAGCAGGCACTGAGGGAATGAATGAATGTGTAAGGGTGAAAAACACATGAATAAGGAAGCGAACAAAACCAATCCACACCCCTTTATGTTGGGATTATCCTAATTTCACAGGTAATGGCTATCAGAAAGGTGAATAGTTTGCCCAACAAATACCAAGCTTACAAGTGATAAGGACTGAGATTTAAATCCAAGGGTGACTGGCTTTAATATGCCATGTTCTTGCCTCTTCCTAAGACTTTTTTTACCCGAGCTCTTAAGATTCCAAAACATGGATAATCGCAAATGTGCTTTTCTTTTTTTTTGAAAAAATATATAATTCAAAAGTCCCTTGAATAATCTGATATTTGCTCATCTTCAGTATCTGCCTTGGGATGTTTCTCAGCTAGAAAGGGAGTTGAAACTTTTGTTACAAAAGAAACTTATTTTACAAGAGGCAGTTAACAGAACGTTACCCTTCCTGAAGGGATCTGGCTGTAAAAGGGTTAAAAACCATGAGGTTCACCGTGTCCTCCTAAACAATTGCCCCAGCATGCCCCCGTCCCCCAGGAATAACTGGTACAGCAATTACTCTAGGGTTCAAGGATATATCCTTACTCCCTCTAGAGCCCAGCGGCAATAGAGCTGTTTTCTGTAAGAGCACAGATGATCCCTTTATACTTGCTGTGACCCAAGTAGACCATTCACAATGTCAAATTTGTGGGCCCCTCACGGTGACCTTTGAGAGTCAAGGTCAGAATGTGCTTGCTCCCTATGAATGCATATATTATGGTGGGTGCTCCAACATACAAGGTCTCTCAAAGGTCCTCATTTCAGAGTATCTCTCTGCCACACTCAGGAATCAGTCTTTCAGCATCATTAATGATCCTAGGACAGCCAAAATATAATGGGTTGCTGGGAAGCTTAGACTGTGAGGCCATCTGGAATGAGTTTGGAGCCAGGACCCACCTGTGATGCATTAGGCCCCAACCCCAGACTGGCTCAGGGAGAGAAACTGCTGGGGCCTGCTAATCGAGGAACCTGGGGGAGTGTAATTGAAGAAGGGTGATTTTGGAGCACAAAGCTTGCCAGGATCTTTGTGTCTCCTGAGAGTGTGCAGGCAGGCTGTCTGCCGAAAGGGTTTAAATTTTCCACTTTGTGGAAGGAAAAAATGGCTACCCATAGAGATGGTTTGTCTTTTCCCAGATACCTCCAGTGACAGAAAGAGCTGCCTTTCAGGTACACCACTGGGTGAAAGATGTTGGAGCCTGGCAGGTTGAACCTGACTGAGGTTGTGGGTCAAACAGGCTAAGTTCTAGTCATGGCTCTGATTTAGTTTGCTAGGTGATCTCTTTCTCTTTCTGTTTTCTCATCTGGTTTGTAATAACCACTGTCTTAGTTTACTCAGGCTGCTATAACAAATTCCATTGACTGGGTGGTCTAAACAACAGGCATTATTCTTCACAGTCCTGGAGGCTGAGAAGTCTAAGATCGAAGTGCTGGCAGGTTAATTTCCTGGTGAGGGCTCTCTTCCTGGCTTGCAGATAGCAGCCTTCTCAATGTATCCTCATATAGCAGAGACAAAGTGAGCTCTGGTCTCTTCTTAAAAGGTCACTAATCCCTTCATGGGACCTACCCTCATGACCTCATCTAAAACTAGTTACCTCCCAAAGGCCCCACCTCCAAATATCATCACATTGAAGGTTAGGGCTTCAACATAGAAACTTTGAGAGGACACAAACACACAGTCCATAACAGCCACCTTGTAAGAACATACTATGTTCCAGGTATTTTATTTGCATTGGTTCTAATATTAATAATCTATAAGGGAGATATAAACTATTTTACAATTAAGAACTTAAACCCAGAAAGGAGAACTTGTACAAAGTCACACTGCTATAAAGAACTTGAACCCAAATCTCTCTTGCTCCAATGATACTATTAAATAGGCTAGATTACATAACCATGGTTTGTCATCCTTGAATTTCTTGTAACAAAAAGTCTAACTGCATTAGAATGGGCTGATTTTTGTTAGCCTCTTAAAATGGGTTTCCCTTTAGGTAACTTTTTAAAAAATTTTGGACTATAACAACTAGAAGGGCCTGCAGCTATGATGGGTAAGGAATTGGCAATGCAGAGAATAGAAGAAACATGCGTAAGTTCACACTACATGGTATAGCAGATTTAAAACTTAAGTCCAGAAGTCTTGGATCCCTTCCCAGCTCTTTCCCTCAGATCTATGACTCTGAATTAAAATTGCTAAAAGACATGTGTTTTTATTATTGTTTAATGCAAATAGGCAAAACATGCAAACATCTAACAGGTCAGAATATACCAAGCTGGTTTGTTTTCCAGGTTTAGGGTTTTAACTTAGAATTGTGAGGGAAAATTTCAACTTGAAATTCCTAAGAACCTTAGTCTAGATTCTGTTTCCCACCATATGCTCCAACTTTGACAATAGAAAAAAAAAATGAGAACCAGACTAGATCAGACATAAGTACCCATTGAGTAATTTGGCTTGGAAAGAGTATACAAATAAGGTCTACCTCAGGTGTCCTTTCTATAACTAGCTGATCTCCCTCTAGTCCAAAGTAAGCACTCCCAAAAACTTATTAGCTGCACCAAAATAAGCAAATTATTTCACTTTGAATCTTGCTGCCTTACCTGTAGTATGAGAATGATACCTGCCCTGCTCATCTCAGAGGGTTATGAAGTTCATATGAAATCATGGATATAAGTGTACTTTATAAACTACAAGAAACTGAGCAACTATTTGATTAAGGTTTTAGAAAGGAGACTTACCACCCAAACCCTAACTCCCAATCCTTCCTCTGGGGTTTCCTAGTAAGGTCCTATGAGAGTCCATAAGCATAGGAGTCAATAGCCATGTTTGAAACAAAGTATTACATGTCTCACAAATGCAGAGCTTTCAGGTAATGGGAAATTGGATTTTCTACATAAATGTCAGCTACCAATAGAGACAGTTTTCTTATTTGCTAACATTTATTCTTTATTTTTCTTGCCTTATTGCAATGGCTAGAGACTGTAGTATAATAATGAATATAACTTGTGAGAGTGACATCCTTACCTAGAATCTTATGGGGAAATGTGTTCAATATTTGATCACTAAGTATGAGAACTCCAGGTTTTTCATAAATACCTTTGATCAGATTGAGCAATTTCCCTCCTACTTAGTTTGCCAAAACTGGTAGCTTTTTTTATAACTTAATTTCTACTGGGAATAAAAGGAAATAGAAAAGACAAACTAGAAACTAAATGATATTTGGGAAATCACCAGAATTTTAATAAAGCAAATATTTTCTGAAAAACAACCCCCTTATTTGAGAGAAGCATAACATCTAAGTCTTTAGATTTCTACAAAAAGTAGAAATTCTAGTATATCTCTGTTGTCCCAGCATCCCACCAGGTTTAGGACTTATCCTGGACTTTTCATTTTTAAAAAAGTTAGTAGTAGTAGTTTCATTAATATGCCCTAGGATGAATTCTGATAGAAAACCATTTTGTTACTTCAAGCTTCCACCATGGTTTTGTAGAGCATGTGTGAGAAGTTTTCACATTAACACACGGTAAAATAATTATATGGGCTACTGTGAGTAACTTTTTCCTCTGACATTTTTCAGGCCCAAGGTAAATAAAATGTTCTCTCCCAAGAACAGCTTTCTGGGTACTCACTGATAAAACCAAGTATACTCAGGTATGATTGGATAGGAACAGCTAACTCCTTTTGGTCTTAGGTTGTAGGAGCAAAAGGAATTCATCATGCTTCCCCCACTAGCTGCTAGATGTACAAGTTAGTTGTGCTATGGCTCTTGCCTTGGGCTTCGAGATGAACAGAGCTTCCAGGCTACCAGTCAGTGGGGCCAACAGGTAACTTGTATAATCACAGATGAAGTAAATGTAAGTGAACGAGTGCAGGGGAAAAAAGAGGCTGAGGTAGATGGTGTATACAGGAGTTCAAGCACACTTGTTACAATGGTTTTGTCATTTGCATTTTGTGATTAACACTTCAGCAGCAATAAAAATGCATGTTTAAGGAAAAATCATGTATTAAATTTCTATTTCTCTAAAAGTTGATGAATGTGTAATTTTCCCAAACACTTTGCAACATTTCTTTTTACCGTAGGAGACATAGTGATGTCATTGATCAAATGAACACCAGAACGTACAAATTTGCAAAAGGGTTACAATTATTTCAAAATTCAGGCTTCTAGGAAGATATTTAAGAACCTCTGCCTGAAGTTGACATGGGCAGCTATAGAAAGTGCTTTTACAGACCATTCTGCGAAACATGTCTTTTCATTTAGATCGAATGTCTCTTAAGGTAATCTCATTCATATTCAACTCAAGGTTTTCTTGTACTTGTAGAAAAGTGAAGTGAAAACTTAATTTGTTGGCTTCATTAGCAGAAGAAAAATTTTGCAAATAGTCAAATGATGCCAGTTTTATGTCAGTGTGATGATGCAAATAGAAATGAATAATTTCAATAATGGGCATGTTTCATCAAATTCATAGAATCAAACTTTTTGGAAGTACATTCTGACAAAAGTGAAATATCTAATGTCCTTTTATAGACAAAAAATTAAATATTGAAGATAAAAGTATTTTTGTGGTGGTGGTAATAAAAATTTCGGTAGAATACTCTTGTGGTAAAAACAATATTTGTACTACAAAGAAATCTGTGAAAGTATACAAATGTACTTGGAATTGGTTGTGGTACACACACAACCTACACTTGTATACTAACTCATTGTCATAGCCTACAATTGAAATAGAATCTATAGTCACCAAAATCATGAGTTGTGTAAGTTATCAATTGGATTTTAGAGGTGTTTGAACCTGGAAGAACTGCCAGGTAAATCAACCTGTGTCATTTGTAAATGAGTACTTATTTTGATTGCATTTTGTTCATAATCTGTAATTTTTCATATAATCATTTGAAAAAACATTGAAGTCAGCTTTTAAAACTTTCAGTGAATTGCAATGATGGAAAATAAAGCTTACACGCAGGAAGGGATTGAAATTTATCTCTAAGCCAGGGAGAAACTGAATAAATTAGACAATGAGCTCAGTCTGCAACCTTTAACTTTAAAATTCTGTAATTACACTTTGGAGTATCTTGGAAAGTATTTTTTGAAGCTACTATTTCTAATTGGATAAATGTACACTCTGTGCTAAAATAAAATTATTTAATACCTATACTTTTGAAACATCTAAATGTAAACATTTTGGTGAAATAATTAAACACAACTTATTGGATAGGTTTTATCTTCTAAAAAATACTTGTCAAAGATTTTCTAAATGGGGCAAAATGTAGAATCCATGAAAACATTTGGGCTACACACATTTTAATACACAAACTCTAAATATACTCATTCAATAGAAGTTCCTCTGAGCTTACCGGATACTGCAGCATGTATAAGTAATTTTATCAATTAAAATGTAGTCTTAAAAGTTAAGTTGAATTTATTAAGCCAAAAATACAACTTTAAGAATACATCAAGTGTGACTTAAAAAAGTTAAAATAAGACTATACTAAAAAAAAAAAAAATCCTTTAGAGGGATACCATGAAGAAATTGATTAAAATATGTGGATATGTACAATTATTTTGTTACTTTCCAATGTTCACATTAGCAATATGAGGTTTTCAATTAGAAATGTCCCTCTTTTTAAGAAATTTTATTTTTGAAAACTTGTGAATACAGTTACTCCTAGGTGAAAAATGCTAGTCAATATTTCAAAAAAGTATGTAGTATGTTTTATTTCAAGTACTCAAAAGTGTCCCAATTTGGTAATAACTTATTGTCACTTTACCTACAAAGACAAGAGGAGAAAGCCTCTGGCCCATTCTGTGAATAATACAGCCTCCTGAAAATTAGTTCTGTGGCCCCTGAAGGTTAAATTTTATACTGCAAGAATAAGCCTCATTCAAGAAGGCATTGCTGATAACAGGGGCATATCTGACAACTCTGAGAGGCCAGAAATGACATCTTCCCACTCAATCCCTTTGAATTAATGGACCAGGACATCATATTTAAATTTCCTTTCATAGGAAGACTCCCAAATCCAGGAAAATAGCATAGAAGGGACTTCTGCTCCAACTAGACCTAGTGTTTATCCAGTCAATAAGTCACCACTGTGCTCAGCCCTCTGGGGTGCAGAGATAGAAAAGTCAGTCCCTGGGCTCAATCTATTGGCATGGTTAGAATACTAGACACAATGAACTAATGCTAAGTAGAGGATCATGTCAAACGTAGTGCAAGCCAAAGGAAGCAGCAGTGAATTCTGACTGGGAGACCAGCTGTGGTGACTTTGAACTGAGGCTTGTGCGATTTCCACGGTGGAAACAGGGTATCCAGAGCTGAGGGAACAGTAGGAGGAAAGGCAAAGAATGGCAGTGCATCACGTAGCTCATGTCCACAAAATCAAGTGTTGGGATGAGAAATGTCTCTTTAAGAACAGGTATGAATAACACATGAGCACTAGCAATAATCAGCAGGCAGGGTGTTGTGGGATTTTGAAAGGGAGATCCAGAGCAGGAGGTGCACATCTGGTCTTCACTTTATGCTGCTGGAGGGCCCATGAGAAAGATCTGGATGAGAACTGATGAGGCTCAACTGACACTGCCACAGATATCCCACGGGCTGGCTCGAGACAGCACGGAAGATAGCGGTGTTTGACAATAGGGATTTTTATTCCCTTCAGGGGAAAAAACTCCTGTACTCTTTAGCCCTATTCTCCCACCTACAAAAAGTATGCTCTGGTCTATCTTGCCTCAACTGGACACTTATGGTTATATAATGGTCACACATCCCAATACTGTAGGTAGCTCCTCCTGGGACAGAATACGAGGACTGGAAAAGAAAGGAAGGCTCATGTTCACGGGAGGAATGTAACTTTCCCTTCACCCCTTTATGTACTGGGTCATGACATAAACAGCTGAGTGACGTGAGAAGAGCACAGTTCTCAGAACTTTGGCTTTTTCCTTGTTTTATAAGTTTTTATATCCTTCTACACACTAATATTAAAAAAAAAATAAGGCTAACAATCAGAGGGCCCCAAATGTCCTTATAAAGAGTCTTAGCCTATTCAGACTGCTGTAAGAGAATGACTGGGTGACTTATAAATTTCTCACAGTTCTGGAAGCTGAGAAGTTCAAGATCAAGGTGCTAGCAGATTCATGTCTGAGGGCTCACTTCCTGGTTAATAGATGAGATGTCATCATCTTGCTGTGCCTTCACATAGTAGGAGGGAGGGGCAAGGAACCTCTCTGAAGTCTCTTTTTAAAGGGCACTAATCCTACATATAAGGATCCCACCCTCATGACCTAAGCACCTGCCAAAGGCCCACCTCCTAATACCCTCACATTGAGTGTCAGGATTTCAACATATGAATTGGAAGAGGAGAGGTAGGAGACAAAAATTCATACCAACCATCAGATTCAGAGATTTTTAATGAAGTAACATCATTCAGTTTATATTTCTGGAGGATCACTTTGGTAGCAATGTGAATAACTGGAGAGGAGATTGTAATTGTTTGATCAGGAGACTGATTAAAAAGCTATCATAACGATTCAGTGTCACACACCTCTGTTAAGGTAGTGAGATAGCAGACTCAAACTGTTTCTAAAGTCAAATCAGAAGGTAGTGACTAATTTTATTTGGAATGTCGTGGAAAGAGTAGAGTCAAGGATGATGACAAGAATTCCAATTGCATGCATGGGTGGACAGTGGTAATAACATAAATTGAGTATCTAGAAGGAAAAGAGGTGTGGGATCTGAGGAGTGAGAGAGGATGAATTTTGTTGGCACTAAACTGAGTTTAGTCCTGGTAGACCTCCAGATTGCAAATACCAGCAGATATTTTACATACATAAATCTAAAGCTCAGAGTATCCAGGACAGTTGGGCTAGAGCTGTGAGGGAAGAGAAAACACCCTCCTCTAATTATATTACTGACTTCCAAAACTTTAAAGCTTTTTGTCCAAAAATCTGGCAGTCAGCCCAGAGAAAACTCAGTAGCTAGATGGACATTCTCTGCAGATGCCCAGAAGAAAAGAAATTCTGGAAACGCCAATAAAAACAGTTCCATGCCTTGATCTTACAAACTTATTTCATTAGTTAGCTGCCCCTAACTTTGCAAAACCCTGTGTTAGTGCATGTCTGTTCTTTCTCTTAATAAAGGCAATTATATTTTAATGCATTAGGTTGAAATACTGCCAAGAAGTTGCAGGCAACAATATGCAACTGTAACTGAAAATACCCAGCACCTACTTGGCCAAAAACAACCCTGCCGGGGACCACCCACTCACACAGCAAGAGCTCTGTATCATGCGTGTTCTGCCCCATCCATTGTTCCAGTGGTCCACCAGGCCTGCTAGAAACCAGGACACTATTTAGGGAGATGAGGAAGAAAAAAGAATACGTCATTTGGAGATCGGGATGAAGGGATGGGATTTGGAAACTCCAAGCTTCGCTTTGTTCCTGGACAGACTTACCCTGAACCCAGGGCTCCTTCCACATCCCCTGCCACTGTAGGAGCAGGCTTGGCAGGACCTGGCCTTTGCTAAGCCAACACTTTAGGAATGAATGTGGGTAATATCAGGACAATTTTAGGTGCCTGAGGTATTGGTTAAGGTTCTTTTAGTTGCAAATAGAAACCAACTAGCACTGGCTTAGTGTTTAAAGCAGCTTTTTTTGGAAGGATATTGGGATATCATATGAAATCCAAAAGAAATTAATAAAGCAACAGAATGGACAAGAACAAGAATTTCTCTAGGGACCAGCAGGAGTTTATAGGCCTTTGCTGGAAGCTTTTCAATATATATTAATTAACTCTCAATTTCTAGGCTCTAGGCCTTGGGTAAAATTCTCAAAGAAGAGAATTGGGTGCATTTTGACTAGCTACAGCCAAAGGGTGCTGTATAGATATAATATCAATATGGTTTTCACAGCCCTAAGCTAACCTTCTTCTGGAACAGAGAAAAGTGGCTGGGAATATATTCCAGTACGTGTCTACCACACTGGGGTAGTGCCATCAACTGAGGTGTTCAGTGTAAAGATTTCAGGCATTTTTCACTAGGTTATTCCGTGATATCATAGTGGTAACAAAACTTACCTTATCCTCACAATACATGCTGACTTCAAATAAGCTCTGGCTCCATTTCAGGTTATAGGTCAGCTGCAGCTTTGTTTTATCACATGTTGTCTTATTCTGGGATCCAGGCTGAAGAAGCAGACCCTAACTAGGACATGGCATTCTTGTGGCAGAGATAAATGAACAAATATTGAACCACAGGATGGCTCTTACAGTTTCTGCATGGGCATAACTATGTCACTTTCTATCACATTCCATTGCCTAAACCAAATCGCATGGCCAAGCATGTGTTGCTGGGAATTCTATTCCTCCCATAGGGAAGCATTGCAAGTCCATGGCAGCAAGTAGATACATATAATCCTTTACGAAGAGGTAGATATGTATAATTTATAAGGGGAGGGAATAACCATGATACCACCTACCATAGGTGATTTAGGTCTTCAGATTGAGGTATTCGAGTCAGCCTAGCTTCTGATGCCACACAGAGCTGCTACACAAGGTATGGCCTTGATCACTAAAATAAGTATAAGCCACATTACTCAGCCTTGTGCCTAGCTCTCGTCCTTAGAGTGCAACCAGCCACAGTGATAGGTACCCTACGTTACCAGCAGGATCCTACCTGGTAGCCCTGTCACCGACTCCCTATGCATTTAGGCCAGGCTGACCCTCTTGTATGGGACACATCTGGCAGCTACTAAAAGGAAATGTGAGAGCAAATTGATTGTGTTGTTCAAATCTTCTGTATCTTTATTTTCTAGCCATTATATCAATTATTGAGAGAGGATTATCAAAATCTTCTATGTGTTAATTTGACTGGGCCATGGGCTGCCCCAGACATTTGATTAAACATTGTTCTGGGTATGTCTGTGTGGGTAATTCTGAATGTGATTAACATTTGAATTGGTGGACTGAGTAAAGCAGATTGCCTTCCCCAATGTGCCTCATTCAATCAAGTGAATATCTGAAGGGAACCAAAAGGCTAAGAGGAAACTTTGCCCGCCTGCCTATTGTACTGAAACATCGTTCCTGCCCTCAAACTGGAACTCACACCATCAGCTCTCCTGGGTCTCCATCTTGCCAACTGCAGATGTGGAGACTTCTCAGCCTCCTTAATCACATGAGCCAATTCCTTATAATTAATATATGTGCATATATGTGTACATGTGTATACATCTGTGAGATATATATATATCTCCTATTTCTGCTTCTCTAGCAAACCCTAACCAATCTGTGAATATAATTTTCTCAATTATTTCCCCTTTCAATTAAGTCAGTTTTAAAATGTACTTTGGGGTTCTGTTTTTAGGTGCACGTACGTTTATAGCAGTTGTATCTTCCTGATGTGTTGGCGTTTTTATCATGAACTTATCCTCTTTGTCTTTAGCAATATTTGTCTTGAAGTCTATGTTCTTTGATAAAAATAACCATAAACGAGTTGAAATGGCTTTATTTGCATGATTTGTCTTTTTTTCTTCATAAATATCAACTTATTTGTCTTTAAATCCAAGATTTAGAGGCAGATCTTGAGTACTCATCAAGTCTGACAATCTAAGTCATTTTATTAAAGTACTAAGCCCATTCACATTTGCAGTTATCAATATGGACAGATTTGTCTACCACTTTGCTATTTTGTTTCATGACTTTTGTTCCCCTTCCCCTCTTTATTGTCTTTTCTTGTGTTATGTAAACATTTTAGTATACTATGTGAATTACTGTTTTAACTATATTTTTCAAGTATAAGGGATTGCTCTAGAGACTATAATATTTATCTGTAACATCACAACTTAATACTGACTTTATTCCAGCAAAAGATAGCAAGTTTAAACCAGTATAGCTCCATTTCCTTCTCCTACTTTGTGCCAATATTGTCATATATACAACTATATGTGCT
>NW_012138302.1:12558039-12559142 GCF_000956105.1 Propithecus coquereli
AAATATTTTAATAACTTGGTAAAATAGGTAATGATTAAAAGGATTCATTGAAAAATATAAAAATCAACAGAATTGTTCAGTATTGAAGCCTTTCTATTTTATGGCAAACTTTATTAGCAACTCTGGATAAAGTTCATTTTTTTAAGTTAGAATATAATTAGAAATGGATTTTTTCCTTCATTAACAAGCTACAGAATTAAAGTGTCAGCGTCATTATCAACCTAGTGGCAGCTTCCTTTAATTGCAGAAAGGAATTCAAATATAGAAACATTAAAAACACAGGCTGCTTCTGTGAACTTCACACTCATTTTGGGGCTTAAGACCTATGCTAGTTCCTTTTCTTTGGAATGTTTCAGTGTCAAAAATTAACTCAAAATAATTTGTATAAAACCAACGCAAGGACAAGAGGATTCTGGGGAGATGGTGGAGTAAGTAGCACCAGGAATCTGTCTCCTCACCTAGACCATAATTGCACTGGCAGAAATCTGTCTGATGCAACTATTTTGGAACTCTGAAGTATATTGAAGTCTTGCAACTTTCAGGGGAAAGCTTGGTCCATTTTGGCTCTTGGGACAATACCTATCCCCACCCCAGAGAAGTGGCAGGCAGCTGTGCATGCATTCCTGAAGTAACCTACACACAGCTTGTAAAATGGGTGGGAGGGCAGTGGGACCCTGTGCTTCAAATAGCAGGGATCTGTGGTATAATTTCCACTTCTGATCAGAGGTGCAGGCAAAGGGACCAGTGGCCATTGTCTTTATACCTCCTCTCATGTTACAAGCCCCTTCCACTCAGGCTGAAGTGACTTCTGGGGATTTAAAGGATCAGTACCCCTTCTCTTTCCTCTTTTGTCTTTCTTTCCCTTTTTGGGAACCAGACTTCAAGGACTAGGACATTCAAAAGCAACTACATATACGGAGAAAATTAGAAAGTGTGCAAACCCGGGGAAAGTTATGGGCTCAGAAAAGACCTATGAAGACCTTAAGTTTACATCTCAGGCTGATCCCTGCAGGCACAAAGACAGCCTACAGCAATAAAATAAACAAAAATAACAAAACCCAGCGAATCCTGGAGAAGTAGGGGAATATGATTTCCAGAATTAC
>NW_012138302.1:12568101-12570105 GCF_000956105.1 Propithecus coquereli
GATAGACACTTAGGTTGATTCAATATCTTTGCTATCGTGAATAGTGCTGCAGTAAACATGGAAGTGCATGTATCCCTTAGATACATTGACTTTTTTCCCTTTAGATAAACACCCAGTAATAGGATTGCTAGATCTTAAGGTAGTTTTAGTTGTATTGAATAAATCTTTATACTGTTCATCATAGTGGCTGTACCACTAATTTATATGCCCATAAACCATGTATAAGGGTTCCCTTTTCTTCACATCCTCACCAGTATCTGTTTTGGGGGTTTTTTTTTTTTGTCTTTTTTTTTTCTTTTTAACAATAGTCATTCTATCTGGGGTAAGACAATATTTCATTGTGGTTTTGATTTGCATTTCCCTGATTAATAATGTTGAGCATTTGTAATATACCTGTTGGCTAAATGTATGTCTTTTGAGAAATGTCTATTCATGCCCTTTGCCCATTTTTTAATAGGATTTTTTTTTTTACTTTTGAGTGAAGTTCCTTATATATTCTGGATATTAGTCCCTTGTTGGAAGGGTAGTTTGCAAGTATTTTCTCACATTCAAGAGGTTGTCTCTATACTGCTAATTGTTTCCTGTGCTTGCTTTCTTGTTAAAGCATAATCTTTTTAGTTTAATATAGTCCCATTTGTCTATTTTTTGTTGCCTGTGATTTTGATGTCTTGGCCCTGTAGGGGTGGGGAACCTGCATCCTTACAGCCACATGTGTTCTTCTAGATCTTTAAGTGTGGCCTTTCAACTAAATACAAATTTTATAGAACAAATCATTTTATTAAAAAAGGTGCAGCAGAGAAAGATGATTTCCTTGCCTCTTTTGATGCTTAAAAAAGAACAATCTTGAAACATAAGGCCTCAGATTCCCTACCCCTGCCGGGGTTGATCTTTGTGTAGTAAGGGAAGAAGGGTCTTGTTTCATTCTTCATATGATGTTCCAATTTTTCCAGCACCATTTTTTGAAAAGGGTATCCTTTCCACAATGTATGTTCTCATTGGCTTTGTCAGAGATCGATTGGCTTAAATACATAGCTTTATTTCTGGGTTGGTGGTGGCTGCAGCCCATTGGGTGGGCTGGTTTCCAGACCTGCAGGTGGCATGTGCAGGTGGTGCCAGCATGGTGGTAGCCACAGCAGGTTGACTGCACCTGACCTCAGACCCCAGAAAGAGTGCACAGGTGCCACTGGTGGTGTACTGGGCTGGGTCATCCCCAGGCCCCTAGATGGTATTCTCAGCTACTGGGGCTCTCAGAGCCAGGGTGGGCTGTACTCTCAGGTCCCCTGGGGGTGTGTGCTGAGATGGCTATGGTAGGAAGGGGTAGGGTGATCCCCAGGCCACCAGCAGAATGCTCAAGTGGGAGTGGCAGTGGCTGATGGCATCTCTGCTACTGAGAGGAAGTCAGGGTTGCTTTCCCTAGGAGCAGCCATAGACAGGCAGGTGGGGAGTGCTAGATTTGCCTGTACCTCAGTCCAAGCATTCTGCAGCAGCGGTTGTAGGCAGTGGAATGTGTCCTCGGGGCATGTGAAAATATGCAGCCACTGCTGTGCTCCTGGCTCCCACCTCACCCCCAGGAGAAGGGCAGGAGACACCATCCAGTGTGGGCTGGGCTCTCAAAATGCTGCCATGCTCTGGCCACTTAGGCCTCGGGAGTCTGTGGGACCAGCATGAGCTTCCTCTGGACCATGGCTTTGGGAGTGTTCACGGAGCTCCTTATGTTAGCCTGGGGCCCACAGTTGTCAGAGGGCTCTGCCAGGGCTAGAACTGAAGGATTCCACGGTGGGAATGTGGACTGCTGGGGGTCTCTCACTTACCTTTTCCCCACATTCAGAAGCCTCGCCAATCTCTGCCAAATAGGCTGCCTCACTTCCCTCTCCTTCCTTGGCTTTTGGTGCTTCCTGTCATCACCTCTCTGTTGAATTCCAGTGTTCTCTCAAACCTGTGATCCCCGGCCCTTGTACCGGCCCATGGCCTGTTAGGAACTGGGCCGCACAGCAGGAGGTGAGC
>NW_012138302.1:12570155-12571447 GCF_000956105.1 Propithecus coquereli
CATCTGGATTATTGCATCTACTCCCAGTTCTACATGGGTTGGGGAATACGCTCAAAGTTTTAGGCAATTCTCAAATCTCCCTTGCCCTTCACTTTTATCCAAACTCTTTTGTTTCTTCCATGTACGTGAGTTTTCTAGACAACAGGAAAGCATGGAAAAGCTTAACTTGGGCTTTCCTTGGCTTTCTCCTTTCTACAATCTCTCCATAAAGTTTCTGTCTGGTTTACCACCTATCCCAAATTGGAATGGCAATCTTGGTCTTTCAAGGCTTTGGGGTTTTCACATCCATTCCCAATTAAGTCTGCCATTTTAGCTAGCAAAATCAAGTTTTTGCTTGCTGCCCCAAATTGAAGTCATTGCTTTTGGCAGTAAAGTTGCTGGATTTTTGCAGTCAATTCCAGGCTGACAAAGCTACTGTTCCTCTCAGCAATCTGGTGGAGGGAGAAAGGAAGGGAGAAGCCCCCAGCAAGAATACTAGAGTCCTGTCATTCTTACCAAAAGCTTTAGCAGTTTTTCAAAAATAAGTGTCCTGAAATAATTTCTTTTGACAAGTTTGTCCAATTCTATACTTTTTTTTGGTAGAAGGAAATCGCCAACTTCTTTGATTACATTACTGAGAGTCCTTCTATTTCCTTGTATAAACTGGAGATAACACCTACCTCAGACTTCCAAGTGTGAAATTAGATTACCTATATCAGTCACGTAGTATTCCATTACTGACTTACTGCACTGAGAATGCAGGTGTTCTGTGCAGGTCTAAAAGGAAAATATATCTCATCTTCCTGATAAGTAAAATGAAGCCATTGCCATTCAAAGATGGTTTATGCTAAAGAAGACTAAAAAGTTGCCTCTGAGTCTATAATACCAAGCTTTACTGAACATAAGAATCCATGTACAAGAATCTATGCTCAGTATTTGATAGTGGGTAAACAGTTATGAAAAAGTCTTCAAAGTAAAAATAAAGGAAATATTCTTCCCAAATCTTAGAAAAACTTGATTATAGATAATTTAGTTTTTGAGTGGGAAGAATTCTATTAACTAATTCTATTAATTAGTCCTCCATTGGGTAACACTAATATATGTCACATCTTTTATTGTATGTATAAAAGGGTGTATGTAAAATAAAACCATGCAGTTCATAAATTTCAAAGTTGTGTACCACTTATTGTAATACTGCCTGCTAACTCATATTCCCAAGCTTTCCTATTTTCCTGGCTGTCTTTTTCAAGTTTTCATGACTTTATTTCTTTTATTTTAAAATTTTTGTTATCTATATTTCATTTTTTTATACA
>NW_012138302.1:12575177-12575480 GCF_000956105.1 Propithecus coquereli
CTGCCTGAGCTCCGCCTCTTGTCAGATCAGTCACTGTCTCCCATCACCCCCATGTGGGACCATCTAGTTGCAGGAAAACAAGCTCAGGGCTCCCACTGATTCTGCATTATGGCGAGTTGTATAATTATTTCATTATATATTACAACGTAGTAATAAAAGAAATAAAGTACACCATAGATGTAATGTTCTTGAATCGTCTAAAACCATCCCCCCACCCCTGGTCCATGGAAAAATTGTCTTCCATGAACAAACCGGTCCTTAGTGCTAAAAATTAGAGACCACTGTCTTAAATGATCTATTCAC
>NW_012138302.1:12575872-12577161 GCF_000956105.1 Propithecus coquereli
TAGAAAGCCTAAAATGAAACTAAAAAATTCTGGAGCCAAAAAGTAGAATAACTGAAATGAAAATATCACTAGAGGAATTCAAAGGTAGATTTGAACAGATAGACTAAAGAATCAGTGAACTTGAACATAAGACAATGGAAATTATGAATTCCAAGGAAGAGAACAAAGATTGTAGAAAAGTGAACATAGTGGAAGGGACCTGTGGGACTCCATCAACCAGATCGACATATGCACTGTGGGAGTCCCACAGGAGAGGAGAGAGAAAGGAGCAGAGAAAATATTTGAAGAAATAATGACTGAAAACTTCCCAAATTTAATGAAACATAAGCATAAACATCCAAGAAGCTCAGCAAACTCCAAAGAAGATGAACTCAAAGAGACCTATACCAACACACATTATAATCAAACTATCAAGAAGACAAAGAGAACCTGGAAAGCAGCAAGAAAGAGTAACTCATTGCATACAAGGGCTCCTCATAAAATTTTCAGCAGATTTCTCATCAGAAATTCTTGAGGCCAGAAGGAAGTGGGCCAATATATTCAAAGTGCTAAAAAGCAAAAAATCTTGTCAAGCAATAATCTTACATCTGGTAAAACTGTCATTCAAAAGTGAGGAAGATATCAAATCATTTCCAGATAAACAAAAGCTGAGGGAGTTCATCACCACTAGACCCTCCCTACAGGAAATGCTCATGGGAGTCCTGCAGGGTGAAATAAAAGGACACTAGATGGTAACTTGAAGCCATGTAAAGAAATAAACATCTCAATAAAGGTCAATACATGGGCAATTATAAAACCTAATATTATTGTAACAGTTTGTAACTCTTTTTGTTTTCTACATGATTTGAATACATTTTTCAAAAGTTTACATTTCTAGAAAATTAGTCTAAAAGCTATTGTCAAGTTATAAACCAAAGTTACATCTTATTTTCTACATAATAGACTAATGCATTTCAGTAAGTTGTTAGTTTATGTTTTGGGGCACACAATGCATAAAGATGTAATTTTTTGAATTCAACAACCAAAGAGGTAGGAACTGAGCTATAAAGGAACAGTTTCTGTATGTCATCGAAGTTAAACTGGTATAAATTCAAATTAGACTATTATAACTTGAAGATGTTGAATTCCTGTATAACCACAAAGAAAATAACTATAAAATATACATGAGGAAATGAGAGAATTTAAACATTTCACTACAAAAAATTAACAAATCACAAAAGAAAACAGTAATGCAGGAAATGAAGAACAAAAAAGCTATAGGGCATGTAGAAAACAAATGGCAAAATGAC
>NW_012138302.1:12578391-12612511 GCF_000956105.1 Propithecus coquereli
TCACGAGTTTGTGGAAATTAAGCATCACGCTGTTAAACAACTGGATTAAAGAAGAAATGACAAGGAACCTAGAAAATACTTAGGTTGAGTTTTCATTTTTATTCATCTAAAACATGAAACACAGTGAAAGCAATTCTAAGGGGAAAATTTGAGAAGCGATAAGTGGTATATACATGCAATGGAATAATCAGTCTTAAAAAGGAAGGAAATTCCGGCATATGCTACAACCTGAGTTAACCTTGAAGACATGATATGCTAAGTGAAATGAAATTATCACAAAAAGATAATTGCTATACAGTTTCACTTATGTGAGGTACTTAGAGTAGTCAAACTTATAAAGACAAAGCAGAATGGGGGTTGCCAGGGTCTGGGGGTGGGGGGAGGGGCAGTTATTGTTTGATGGGTGTGGAGTAGGTTTTACAAAAGAGTCCTGGGCATGGATGGTGGTGACAGTTGCACAACATTATGATTGTATTTAATACCACCAAACTGTTCACTTGAAAATGGTTAAGATGATTTTATGTTACATATATTTTCACCACAATAAAAAAAATAAAACTTGGCAGGGGGGGACAATATCATCACCGAATTGAAACAACAAAACTATTACGTTCTGAAGATCTGGATTCTAGGCTTCTTTCCACGTCTTGAGAACAATCCCTTTCTTACCTCATTTCTCTATTGTACTTATTCTATATTATAGTTTTATCTTTTCCTTCCACTAGATTATGATCAATTCAAGAATATAGATCATGTCGTATATTTCTAGATCTTTAGAATCTTCCACAGAACCTGAAAAAGTGCTCGATAATTCAAATATTTAAATGTTCAATCAATTCTTTGTAGACACTACAAAGATTATGGCAGCATTATGAGCTACAATAATACACATGCTCTCATTAAAATGCTTAGAAATTATGGACTAAAAATTAGTTTTATTGTTTCATAAGAAATAAAGGAAAATACCATGTCAGGAATGAAGAATAGTCACAAAAATCAGCACTGATTCTGTGGCTTGAGGCAGTTAACATCAGGGCTTGGGTTTAACTGCCACAGAAGAAAAGGGGAAAGAGTTAGAAACAAGACCTCTGCGTAGAACTGAGACTCTCAAAGATGCAACATCAATGAAACAAAAAAGTATGCCTACCAGAAGAGGGAAATGGCAAAGAAGCTTGCCTGCCTCTACCTGAACCCTGAATGGGGAAGAAAAGTCTTCCTGAAAAATTTACAACACCAGGCTGTGTCTCTCTTATAGAGTCTGAATTTTACTTGTTCATGGGGTTTAGGAATCACTACACCAGTCAATTAACATAAAAATGATTATTGGTCAGTAATATTCTTGGAGTGTATGACAGAAAGAAACAAACAGAAACAACAAAATATTCTAGGGATATACTCTGAAAAACAAAACCAAATAATAAGTAGGAAAAAACAGCTAAAGATCAGGTTGTACTAAAGTTTTAAAATGTGAAGAAGCAAATGATTATGGAATAAGAATTATTAGCCAGAGAAAAGATAAGAAAATGCCTTCAAAACTGGAGATAATTAAAAATTTTAAATTTGAAAGAGTAAATATAAATGTGTATATTAATATAAAACATACAGAAATCACAACTAAAAAGAACAAAATATATAGCTGACTTTGGCATTATATACCAAAGTTCTCCTCCTCTTCCTAATCCCCAGGAAGGATGTATTTTCTAGCCACATTATAGATGGGTGGAAAAATGTGACTCATCCTGGCCAGCAGTCTGTTACGAGAAGCAATGTGTGTCACTTATGGACCAAAGCACGTTAAAGCTGTTGCATGACTCTTCATGTTGTATTAGTCTGCACAGGTTGCCGTCACAAAATACCACAGACTGAGTGGCTTAAACAACAAATTTATTTTCTCACAGTTCTGTAGATGGGCAGTCCAAGATCAAGGCAGATTTGGTTTCTGACGAGGGTTCCCTTCCTAGTTTGCAGATGGCCTACTTCTCACTGTGTCTTTACATGGTAGAAAGAGAAAACAAGCTCTCTAGTGTCTTTTATAAAGCCACAAATTCTATGACATGGGCCCCACCATGATGAACTCATCTAACCTAATTACCTTCCAAAGGCCCCATCTACAAATATCATCACATTGTGGGATAGGGCTTCAACTTATGAATTAGGGGAGGGGGCACAAATATTCAGTCCCTACACCTACTTTCTTCCCCTGACATGATGACTGAGAAACCGCATTTCAGATTATGTAGAAACAAAATGGTGGTGGTTCAATCAGCTTGTATTCGTGAGTTTGGGGTCGTTTATTATTACAGCATAACCTAGCCTAATCTAAGACGCTGTGGAAGAAAACACCAATGTGAAAGAGAAAGAATGAAATAGAAGATTACAAACACAATGAACAAAATAGAAAAATACTCAAATGAATGAGTAAACTAAAAATCTGACAAATTACTCAGAATGCCACAGAGAAATTATACTAGAGGCCCTACACAGAAATAAGTCAATAAAAACAAATATAAAATATCAAGATCCAGGAAAATAAGGATATATCATATGCAGAGATAAAATTATCTACTTGAAAAATCCAAGAGAAACTACAGAAAACTTAGGAGTTCATCGTGGTTTCAGGTTACTGTATCAATAAAAATGCAATTATTGCTGTAATACTGTAACAATTCAGTAAACACCATTTATGATACAACAAAAATACAAGGCACTTAGGCGTGAATCATTCAAATCATATGTATCCATTATCTTTACAAAGGAAATTGTAAAACTTTATCGAACATAAAAAGGGATCTAAATGAGGAAATCATGTTTGTATGAGGAAAGACAATCATGCTGATATTATCATATAAATACAAAAATTATAACTCAAATTTTAAATCTCTACAATGAAATTTTATGCAAATTACGATGTTGATCATAAAGTTTTACAAGAGTGAAGAGGCAGGAATAACTAATCCAATGCAAGGGGAGGGAGATTTACCTTACCAGATATGAATATTTATGAAAAAACTATTACAGTATGGTAGTGACAGAGATAGGCAAACCATGGAGAAAATGGTGCTTAGAAATGGATCTACACAAATATGGAAACCATGGATATAACATGGGGCATTAAAAGTTGGTGGGAAAAGGAACCACTAATCACTAAATGATGTTGGGGAAATGGGCTATGTGGGAAAAAAATAAAATTAGGATTTTTCTTCAAAACTCATGAAAAATTCTAGAAGGTTCAGAGCTATAAAGATAAAAGCAAAACTTGAACTATTGAACTATTAAATGTTAGAAGGCAACAGAAAAATATAACTTCAGGGTAAAGTTTTCTTAAAACACAAAAAGCATATCTAAAAATATTAATAAAATAAAAGCAACCGTTCAATGATAGCATACTTGAAGTGGAAAAACAAGCCATAAATAGAGGACATTTGTCTAGCAGATGTAGTAACAGTTTTAAAACGTATGGGAGTGATACCAACTTCAGGAGTGCTCTGACCTCAGAAGGGTAGAGGAGTGGGCCGGAGCAGTCAGGCTTTAGTTGAACATGATATAGTTGAATTCTTAGAGATGTGGCCAATTGTACAAGATGATGACTATTAAATATGGACAATGAATGTACTTGGATATCTATTTTCTGATTTTTGTATATTTTGAATACTTTTTAATTAAAAGAAAAACCACCTATGCCTGTAATTATCCCTTCTACCTCTGTGCTACTCTTGCACTTGGAACACACTTTCTTGTTACACACTGCTTCTGTGGACATAGGACTGATTTACAGTCTCTTCTCATTTCTAAGTTGTTTAGCGTAGTGGGCAGAGTTTCCCACAGTGGGTTCTCGATAAATGTTTACTGAATTGATAGAATATACTTCTTTACTTCCCAAGATTTTCCATGCTCTCTGAGACCCTGTACTTTTCCATTTCGGCCAACATTTATCAACTTGACTATAAATGCTCAGTTAATATCTGTCTAGCACTGTGAGGGCAAGAAGAGTATCTATGGGCTCCAGAGGTAGGGAACCATGTCATGTTGGAAGGCCACATTAATTTAGCTGTAAATCAAATAAGGCCATGTTCAAGAAACTTCAATCAGATATACTTAAAATAGATATTATTTTGTAAAAATCTATGTACTTAGTTTGTTTTTTAAAATAATATGTTATTTGTTAACTTTAAAGTTAACCTTTTGATGACTTTATGTCTGCTTTTTGTTGGAAAATATTTGAATATTTTGTTACAGCGTGGAGGTCCGCAGTTCTAGTTGATCCTCTAGATGGGAATCAGCCATTCGTGACCTTTAAGGGCATCTTGATTTGGGTTAGGTAGGAGAATGTGGATTTTCAGCAAGGAGTGGTTGAAATGCAAGAAAGCATTTTTGGGGCATGTTGCTAAAGGAATGGGTATTTCTACTACATTTTTCCATATTTCAGTTGGATCTTTCTTAGCATCAATGACTTTAAAATGTCATCTGAGAATTCAGTCAATTTCATCTGTAGATTTTTTTTAGGTACCTTGGTGGTATCAACTAGGTGAGGCCGAAATGCTAATTTGAGTGTGATGTCATGATTCTCAAACTTGGTGTTTGGCCCTCGGTTCATGGGCCCTTCTCGGGTACTCGTAGCATACACACTTGACCCTTCCCCCTTTTCTATCCTTTAGCATCTCCCAAAGTTGCCATAACAGTGGTGACCTCACTCATCCACTTCTGCACATAGGGAGTGAGCACAGCCACCCATGGGCTTAAAACGCACCTCGGGGAGCTATGGCTAGGATCAGGTCATGCATGTGCATAGCACTTCTCATCGGGCCCCACCAGTTGTTTGTCATAAAAATGGCTTGGCACATCCCCAATTCCTACAGCTCCATGGGTGTGTAAGCAGAGTATGAGGCATGCTCCGTCCTCATATATTCCTCCACAGGAATATATTCTGGGTGTTGATAGCCTGTGTGGCCTAACCCTAACTACCTCTGTCATAACTTCCTCTGTTTCACCTCCAAGTTAGGGTTGTGAAGCCAGTGGTGCGTGGCCTCTCCTATCACCTACCACAGGTTTTGCCCACACCTTGTCAAGTGGTATGCACCTGACAGTATCATTTGCCTGGGGAGCATGAAGAAATTTCACAAACCATATTGCAACTAGAAAAGGCTGGCATAGTGCATCCTGCTCACAATCCATTCAACTCTCCTGTTTGGCTGGTTAAGAAACCAGGTGGAACTTGAAAATGACAGTGGACCATCAGGGACCGAATAAAGTGACTCCCCCATGGCATGTGGCAGTGCTGTCCATACTAGATCTGATGGATGGATTGACTTTGGTGCTGGGGCAGAACCACTATGTGGTGGACCTGGCCAATGCCTTTTTCTCCATAGACATAGCTGTGGACAGTCAAGACCAGTTTGCCTTCCTGTGGGAAGGATGGCAGTGGACGTTTGTAGTATTGCTGCAAGGTCACCTCCACAGCCCAACCATGTGTCATGGTTTGGTGGCACAGGACTTGGCCACATGGAGTCGGCCATCCTCAGTGCACTTGTTTCATTATATTGATGATATGTTAAACTCTGATTTCCTTACAGATCTAGAAGAAGCCACTGCCAGCCTTCGAACCTCACTGGAGCAATGCAGTTGGGCATTGAATGACTCCAAGATGCAGGGACCTGGCTTAT
Organism: Propithecus coquereli; assembly: GCF_000956105.1. NCBI lineage: Eukaryota > Metazoa > Chordata > Mammalia > Primates > Indriidae > Propithecus > Propithecus coquereli. The sequence goes on from NW_012138302.1 coordinate 12,584,052, forward strand.
TGGTCCAATTCTTTGGGTGTTGTCTGGTCAGGTAGAATGGAAGCAATCTTTGATGCAGTCATAGATAAGATTCACGCTTTCCCCTGACCCACTACAGTAAAACAGCTATAAGTGTTTGTGGGGCTCTTGGGGTGTCTGTGTATATTCATTCCCCACTTGGCCCAACTGTTGTGACATTTGTATGCATTATGTAAAAGGGGACACAGTGGGACTGGTCCCCGGAGGCAGAGGCCTCCTTTATGGCAGCCAAGAGGGTTGTCACACAAGCCCAAATGCTACAACCAGTTGACCACTTACAACCATTTGACCTCGATGTGACAGTCGACTCAAAGAATGGGCTGAGGTTTGTGGCAGCACCAGCATGAGTGGCGAGTCCCTATTGAATTTTGGTCCAAGACTTGGAAGAGCACTATTCCTTGGTGGAAAAGCAGCTGGCAGCTGTGTATGCCTCCATTCAGGCCTGTGAAAGCCATAACTGGGCAGTCTAAGATGTTAGTGGGCACCAGGTATCCCAAAGCAGGATGGCTGAGGTCATGGATAATGAGCCCACTATCAGGAGTAACCCAGATGCCCGCTCTGGTGAAGTGGGGCGCATATCTGGAGAAATGAACAGAGTTCCGCTCCAGCCCATTGACTGCAGAGTTGCAAACAGTATGGGCCCTGTCGAATTTCTGATGCTGACCCTCAGACTATAGTAATACCCAGAAAAGAAAGCCCGTACCTTGAAGGACGGGGACCCCCTCCTGTGGAGGCATGGATCATGATGAAATTTGGTTTGAAACGAAATAGGAACAGAGCAGTCAATGGGCTGAATTGTGAGCCATGCTTGTGCATGAGCTGTCCCCTTTGCATGTCTGCTCTGATAATTAGGCCATTTTTAAGGGCCTCACTGTCTGGGTTACCCACATAAAAAAACCACATAAAGATTGACTAATAGGGCACTGCCCAGTATGGGTGGCTTTATCTTCCTGCTCATTGGACAGAAAGGTGCACTTGGGGACAGCCATATGTCCTGAGGAAGGTTCTCCCCACCTTTACTGAGAAACCACATAATTGGGATGCCGTGTTCTCCCACTGGCACTGGGTGAAACAGACTCCATGGTGGTGCCATTTTTTTCCCTGGGGGTGGAGCCATTAAGGTAGAAATAGCAGTGAATGCCATAGCGGAGCATACTGCTCAGTCCCTAAATCAAACCAGACAGGCCTTGACCCTCCTGGTGAGCGAGATCACCCAAATAAAAAAAGTCCTTTTGCAAAACCGCATGGTCCTTGATCCTCCTTACTGCAGCCCAAGGGGCACGTGCACATACATACTGAATGCTATGTGTACATACCTAATCACCAGGAAATATCTCCTCTGCCTTAAAGTTGATGGCAAGATACACGCCAACAGTTGTTGCAACAATGGTGAGGACACCTCTCATTGTCCTGGCATTGGACCCTCCTAATGTTAAGAGTTGTTTGCTGTAGTCTGGTAATACTGTGCTGTTACCTATATTATTGTTATGGCCTTTGTGCCCAGAGGGCCTCCCTATGAGCCCATGTGTTGGCTGCAAAACCTGTTGCCTAGAGGGTGGAATGTAAGGGAAATCCAGTTGTATAGGCAATAGGTTTCTTAGGCCAAACTAAAATTATTGCCCGCATGTCTTCCGCCAGCCTTCCAGTGAGGCATGAGTCAGCACAGTTATGTAACAAAGATATTTTTCTCCTATGTGAACCCATGTGATTGCGCCTTTGCTTGGCATGTTGCCACTATCATTCTGAGCCATATATAAGCGCTCGCCATGTTCTTGCTGTGATGCTGCATCCCCCCAACAATAAAGAGTACATCTCCTCTGCCTGCTGCCGCCTGCCTCTTCTTCCAATGTCTGAAGTCTGCTCCGGTACACTTGCTGGCCACATAGCCCCCTCCCACAGCACCTAACTCCTCAACCCTTGCTCTCAGATTCCCCCTGGAATCCTTTTCATTTATCCTCTTGATTTTGGCCACCCAGGCAAAATGGCTGGACTTGAGGATAAATTTGTGCTTCAACAGACATTAGTATTGGGCCATCTGGATTTGGCAACCTGCAAACAAAGAAACTATCACTCAGACACTCAGCTAAGCAGGCCCTACCCATAAGAGCAACAAGAAAGCTCTCAGAATCCCTCAAACTTGAATCAATCCCAAATCGCCAGCCATATGGAAACTGCCTGTACCTAGAAGTGACTCTGGGGCTGCCTGACCTGGTGCCCAGGAGCCAGGCCCTGCATGGGGCAGAGTCAGCCTTGTGGTAGTCACATAGTAACCACAATGATTGCTGGTGCTGGAAACCCCCTGCACTGGGCTAGCAAAGCTGGGCTTGGTAAAATATGCTCTATGGCACTCCCTTCAGAAATGGATTAGACTAGGTGCTTGTTTTGTTTTCTTTCCAGTAGCTGAGGTTCAGACACTCCCATCTCCTAGCACTTAACATTCCTACCCTCGGCAGCACTACTGCAATCTATCACTTACACTCCCTGCTGACATTTTATGGGGAGGGGTTTAAAGCAGCAGATGTGTGAGATACAAGCCATTGTCAATCATTTCATGAAAAATGCTCCACCCTTTCAAATGCCTAATCAGGGGTTTGATGGGTTGCAGCTGGCTGCTAACCAGCCAGGATTGGAAGCTTTCAAGACAAATAGCACTGCCCCAATTGGGGAAGGGGGAGAGAGGGAGGAAGGCTGGGGAAAGGGCTGGAGAGAAGCTGGGTCTGGGTCAAGACCAAGGCACTACAGCCTCACTCCAGGCTGCAAGTGGTGGAAGTGCTCACCAGTTAGCAGGAAGTTGGCAGGATGTTGATGTCTTGCCTCCATACTGTTGCTGTTCACATGGCAGTAATCGCTTGTGGGGCTCCGCTTGGAGGGAAGCAGCCCTGTGCAGTGATTGATTCCCTATTTAGATAACCTGGGGGCAGCTGCTCCGAGGGTCTTGCTGAGGTCTAGTCTCTTCCCAGAGGTGTATTAAATGAAAGAGGAGTAACTGACACTTCATATTAGGGTCCAGATAGGCTATGGGATCACTTCAAGTTTGTGGACTAAATTGAGTTCATTCAGCTTATACTGAGCACCAACTCCCTCCTACTTTTTCTTGGCAAAGCTTTTGGGGATAGCACCATAAGCAATGCCTGTTGGGCCCTTCATCAACTCCAAGAGCCCACTCAATATTCAATTTATTATTTCAACAATTTACACAGTCTTAATCTCTTAGAGTACATTTGGAGATCTTTTTTTGTGAGTCCTGTTTTAATCCAGCCTGCTGTCCCAAACTCTGCCTATTTATAAATACCACTACGTACCAACATGAGGGTACCATGCCTTTTGGGCAAGCCAAAGAGCTGTAGGCATATGTGGCTTTGGCCTCATGTTAACCACGACAGGATGACTGCGTGCCACTGGGAAAGGTTGAGTCCTTGTCAATTCTAGTTATAGATTTGCCTCTCAAATCTATACCAGCTATCCTTTCTGTCCCTTCTTGGACTTCCTGTCTCCTTCCTCCAACTTGGGTCCTGAACTCAGTTTGCTCACTCAGCATGTCCTGTGCATGCCAACTGGTGACCTGTCTGTGACCCAGACCTCTGACCTCACATGCATACCCTGTTCTCATCTTTCAGCAGGCTGTGGCAGCTCATGGGAACTTTGTTTATGAATCTTTTATCCCCACTCAATACTTTCTGGAAGGTATGGACTGCCTTTCAGCCATACTTCATCTGTACTCATTCAAATACAAAGTGGATTGTCTGATTAATTTCTGCACTACTAGTCCTCAGACCCCTATTAGAGCATTAATCCATACAGGATCCAACTTCAAGGAGCTCACAGTCCAGTATGAGAACAAAATAAGCAGACTTATCTCAATGAACTGCATAAAAAATGCCACAAAGGATGTGTGTCCTAAGGATACTACGAGGGGGGCAGAATATTATGGGAGAGGAAGATGCTAATTCTCACACAGGGATCCAGGAGACCTTGCTTAGAACCAGGTGATGCTTACAAAATACTACAGAGACTAGTCTGGCTTCCACTAGCTAAAGCGCAGTTGATGCTAAAAAGACAAGGAGAAGCTAACCTGTGGAAGACTGTGAAGGCCAATGTAAGGAAATGTTGTAGGGAGATGACCTCACTGAACACAGAACTTCGTTCTTCTCCCCCATGGTCTGTTCACACCTGCTCTGTTAGACGACTGCTTCCGTGCCCTCTGAGTGAAATCTAGGGAAATTCCCTGGATCCTTCTACTCATTCCTTTTCACCTCAGTAATAAAAATGCAAACCCCCCATATAATCAAAAATTCCTAATTTCATTGACAGTTAAAACATCTTTCCTTTCACAGATTTGAGGAGTTAGCATCTTTTCCTGCTTTATTTTTCTCCCCAGCTTGCTAGCCCAGGGTGTGGGCAGGGTCACAAGAGGGAAAGACATGAAAAAAAGTCTTTCCAGATTGGTACTGCTGTGACCTGCGGCTGGTGCCCTCTGGAACTGGTGAATGTTCACAGCTGGCCTTGTCCTCTGATGGGCTGCTTTTCTGGACACTTCAGTGATAATTTCTTGGGAACATTTGACTACAACTTTAATAGGAAGTATTTGTTATCTATTATCACATAGGTATATATAAATATCCCCAAACTCAGCAGTTTAAAACAATAAACATTTATTATATCATGGTTTCTGTGCTCAAGAATTCAGGAGGAGCTTAGCTGTGCGGCTCTGGCTCAGGCTATCTCACGAGGGCTGACTGGGGCTGGAAGGTGTTTCTACAATGGCTTCATTCAATGGCTGTTGGTTTGAGGGCTCAGCTCCCAGCTATGTGAATCTCCTCTTAGAGCTGCTCCAGCGTTCTCATGACATTGCAGCTGCTTTCTTACAACACCTTCCCCCAACCCCAGCATGAAGTCCTCTTGAGTGAGGTCTCTTTTAAAAAAGTCCTCAATCTGGTCATTCCAAAAGAACACATAGATAGTTGATGAGAAACATGTAGCTTCAGCCTTGATACCAGGAAAGTGCAGCTTGCTCCCCAGATAGCCCCTTATCTTTGCTCCGTCACTAGGGAAATAGCAAAACTTCTTGTCTTTGAGACTTCCCAGATGTGAGTCAAGGACAAAGTTCAGGGAACATATGCACGTCTCTTGGATGGATTATTTGTAGCCCCTTCTCACTAGCTGCTATGATTTGAATGTATCCCCTCCAAAATCCAAATGTTGAAACTGAATGGCCAATGGAATAGTATTAAGAGGTGGGGCCTTTAAAAGGCAATTAGGCCATGAGGGCTCCTCCCTCATGAATGGGATTAAGGCCCTCATAAAAGAGGCTTCACACAGCCTTTGCCTCCTGCCCTTTTGCATTCCATGTGAAGACACAGCATTTCTTCCCCTCCAGAGGTTATAGCCACAAATTGCCATCTTGGAAGCAGAGAACAACCCTCACCAAATAACTGAACCTGCCTGCACCTTGGTCTTGAACTTTCTAGCCTCCAGAACTGTGAGAAATGTCTTTATAAATTACTCAGTCTCTGATATTTTGTTATAGCAGCATAAACAAAGATACTAGCCTTCAGGTGAAAAAACATCCACAGAGGAGACAGAAATGGGAAAACACCACAGCATTATGGAACCTTTCTTCTCAGCCCAACACATACCTAAAGGGTACAGAAACAATTGATGTTCAACAGGCCAAGAGTCACAAAACACTCTTTGGTCACAGTCTTTGTAAGGTCTGCATAGAGTTTTTGCCACTTGTTTTGTACCCAGCTGTTGGAAGCTTCATCCAAAATAAAGAACCCATTCCGTTTTAACGTTTCGTTATTCCAGGATGAGGGTTTCAGCCATATGTCAGCCCCGCTCTGCATTTTGTAAGTCATTTGTCTTCAGGTTTCCCCAGAAGTAGACCCCAAGATGAGAATTTGAGTGCAAGTAGGTTATTAGGGAAGCAATGCCAGGAAATACCTATAGAAAAGTGAAGAATAGAGAGGAAAAAGAATGGAACAGATAAATGTATTATTATCAAATCAGTTACTACTATTAGCAACTGGAGCTTAATCCCATCAAGGAACTCCTAAAAATAGAAGAAAACACACCTACAGTGATCTTTTGTCCACAGGCAAAAAACCTGGGTATTTATCCATCAGCTCCCTCCTCCTCATTGATTGGGAGCTGCTGCCTGGGCATTAACTTTCTGAAGCTTCTGGTTTTCCCTGCTTGAAAGCTGAATACAGTGCTACCCCAGATAGGGTGGCCAACCATCTCAGTTTGCTCAGGACCGAAAGGCTGAAATGCAAAACTTTCATTGCTAAAAGTAGGACAACCCCAGGCACACTAGGATGGTTTGTCTCCCTACCTCTAGGCAGGGAGTTTCGGATTTGGTAGGAGCAGACTTCCTCATGCGGAAGTTAGCACCAAGGAGATACAATCTGGGCACCAGCAGCATCTGCATCATCAAGTGAACTTGGAAATTCTGAAATAAATGTTTTATTTTCCTTATGTTTTTCTTGAACCAATCCCCACCTCCTCCAAATACAAAGGCCATCTTAATAATCCCTTGTTTCAGGTATCTCGGCAGGAGCTGGAAATCAAAGCAGCCAGAAGTCAATGTCTCTTCCGTTTGATTTTAAAGGCCTAAGTCTATCGAAGAGAATACACAGGTATCTCTAGGGAAGAGGAGAGAGGGCAAGAACAAAGAAGGAATTTTGAAGACAACGTCATCAGTTCCCTTTATTAGCAGGCCTTTGTGTTTATTCCATGGCAGAACCCATGGAGAAGGAGTCAGCAAAAGGGCATTGTGTTCTAGGCATGGGAAATGCTTTCATGGAGCTTACAGTCTATTTGGGGAAAGCAGAAATATCAAACATTAAAATATATTAATGTGTGCTATAAAGAAAATCAAAATGATTAATACTGCTGGGTGTCTACCCAAAGGAAAAGAAATCATATCAAAAAGATACCTTACACTCATGTGTTTATCACAGCACTATTCATAATAGCAAAGGTATGGAATCGACCTAAGTTTCCATCAATGGATGACTGGATAAAGAAAATGTGGTATATGTATGCCATGGAATACTGCTCAGCCATAAAAGAGAATGAAATCATGTCTTTTGTAGCAATTTGCGTGAGACTGAAGGCCATTATCTTAAGTGAAATCACTCAGAAACAGAAAGTTAAATACTGCATGTTCTCACTTATGAGTGGGAGCTAAGTAACGTGTACACAGGGACATGCTGAGTGGAATAATAGGCTTTGGAGACTTGGAAAGGTGGGAAGGGGATGAAGAATGAGAAATTACCTAATGGATACAATGTACATTATCCAGATGATGGTTACACAAAAAGCCCAGACTTACCACACCATGTGACATGTATCCATGTAACAAAACTTCACTGAACCCCCTAAATCTATAAAAATAAAAAGTAAAATGGTATGATAAAGGAATAGTGATTACTTCGTATCAGGTGGTCCCGAAGCCTTCTCCAAGAATATTCTTGAGCTTAGAGACCTCATGAATAAAAAGAGCCATGATGGGAATGTCTGGTAAGATGGCCAACGGACAGAAGACACTCCCTGGCCCTTCACTTGCACAAGGCCTGGAATCATTCCAGAGCCTTGGGGAAAGACAGCCCCCAAAATAACTAAGACTCATATTCTTATCAGCTCAGTTGGATAGAAGTGCAATCAGAATAAAGTTGCTCTAAGGGAAAAGAAAAGGCAGGGCTACATTGTTTTGCACACCTGAATGTATAAACTGCTTCACTCAGTAGAGAAAGAAGAAAATTGCATATAAGAAATGTGAAAACATTTAGTGATGGATATATTTAAGCACCTATATTAATCTAACTAAATTGAATGCAATCCTCACTAAAACAACATAAACCTAATATAAGTATCTCCAATTTATACGTAAAGAAAATGAGGATCAGAGCAGTAAAGGAACTTAAGTAACACAGCTATTGAAAGGCCCATTTGTGATTAAAACATAGTCTATTTCTCTATAAAACCCATTCTTTTTTTCTCCATTTGCCTCCCTCTCTTCCTAATCACTAAACCTCTCTAGACTCCAACTTCCTTATACTTACTTATCTATTCATCTAATCTTCGTTGAGCACCTACTATGTGCAAGGCTCTGTATTAGGCACAGATGAGGGCATGTAATTACACATGAACATGATGTAGTTCCCGCCCACAAAGGAGCTTCAAAGCAGTAGGGTAGATATTCCCAAACACAATTTTTTTTTTTTTTTAAATGATGAATGAAGAGTAAAGCTGGGGGTGCCGGGAGATGGCAGGGACTTGGTGTGCTGAGTGTCAGCACAGACTACCATGGGTTTGCTACCCAATTTCCATACTGACTTGGAGCCACATTGAAACTTTTTCCCAGCTTTCAGGGTCCACAGGACAGCTGTTTTGGGTCTAGGAGTCAGAGCAGGCTGTGTTGGAAAGCTGATTTTAAATATGCACCCTGCAGTGCGAGGAGAATTGAAGCAATCCTACAGTGCCACTACCAGTTGCAGGAGGATGCTCTGTTAAACTCCTTAGCCTAATATTGGAAGCCTTCTTGCTCTGACTCCAGCCACCTTTTCCAGCCTTATCTCCAGTTATTCTTTGAATCCCAATTTTCAGACCAACCTAGTTATATGCATCTCCATAATGGCATCCTAAATTGTCTCTTTTCCATGCTTTTCCTCTTCTGTTAAAACCAATCTGCCCTATTCCCTGGAAAAGAAGATAATGCAGCATACTTGCTGGAATCCCTGCAGTCAAAGGCAAAGCAGGGGGTCTGGGGAGGCGTGTAATCTTAAACTCAAAATACATGGACCTGAATTCAGTCTCCTGCAATGAGGCTTACAAGCCACATGCTAAAAAAAAACCTGTCTCTCTGGACCTCAGTTTCCTCATCTGCAAAATATAAAGTAAGCCCTGCCTACCTGGCAGGGCAGCTGCAAGACTCAAGATAATGATTGTAAAATGCTTTGCAAATTGTGAAGCAATCCCGTATGTGTGTTCTTGCTTGTGCAAACGTAAGGGATTGTCATTAGTATTCAGGGTCTTCCTAACTGATGTGTTTTTGCAAGAGTTTGGCTAGAAACCTGATTAAGATATGTCCCAGCTGAGCAGCTTCTTCCACTGCAGCTTCATCCAATAGCCTCAAAGGGGATAGAATAGGCCTTTTGTGATTGTTTTTTACATAGTTGGAAACATTTCAAAGCATCAGATCTTTTTTTAAAAGCAAACTCTGCTTTATTTGCATTCAGTCTACTTCCATCAGTGCCTAAGAAGCATTGCAAGTTTATGGTTTCAAAGTCGATAGTTTAAAATAAAAAGATGTATCTTCTATTTAAAAAAAAAATTCAGAACTTGCAAAGAAGTCCTGTATCGCTGACAATACTGATGAACCACATTCGAAAGGAGAATTGAGGAAGCAATTGTGGTTAAACAGGAAGTTTTTCTAGGCTGGAAATGAAGTGTAAAGCTTTCTCCTTGACTGTTGGAAAAATATAACTTAGATCCAGTTAATTAATCAATCAATAAATCCTTGAGCAAACAAACATAAACCAGAAAGCAAAAATAACCTAGAACTTTTAAGAGAATATTCTTAGGTGGCAGATGCTGCAGAAAGAGCAGGTTGGGGGAGAATATGTTGAATTCATTCTGGAGCCTACTGATTTCAAAATTCCTTTGAGAGAGGCCACGTTGGAGGAGTTTGGATACACAAACCTAAAACTCAAACGTGATGAGTAGAGCTGAGATACAAAGATAGCAGATATTGGCATTATAGATGGATTAAAACCCTGGGAGTAGAGACAACATATGAAGAGGAAGAGTGCCAGCAACTAGGGACAGAAAAAGATGAGAATCCAGCAAAGAAGAGCAGCTAGAAAGGTGATAAGAAAGTCAGGGAAGAGGAAATGAGACAGAGGGCCAGTGGTCAACAGTGATAAGTTCTGCTGCTAAGTCTAGTACAAGGAGAACTTAGTTCTTCACTGGGCTCAGCACCCTGAAGGTAACTCCTGTGAGAGCTATTTTGGTGGCATTATAAGGCAGAACCAGATTGCAGTGGATGGAAGAGGGAATGAAAAATGAAGTAGAGACAGAGAAATTGACAAATTTCTCAAGAAATTCAGCAGTGAATGGAAGGAGAGAAAGGGATCAATATCTGGAGGGGAATGTGGGATCCAGAGTGTCGTTTCATAAATTAGAAGAGATTGAGGTATGCTTGATTATTGATAAAAGGGGTCCACTTGAGAGGGAGAAGTTGGAGATGTAGGAGAAAAGGGGCATAAGATTTCCAAGAAGATAAAAGAACATAGAAACCAAAGCACAGATCAGGATTACCTATTCCGTCTAACAGTCCAGGGAGGAGGTAACACCTGCCCCAAGCCACCTAAAGGATGAGTAGAATTTATCCAGGTAAGGGGAGTAGATAAAGAAAAACAGGGCACTCCTCATCCAGTGCTTTTTTCCAATCTCACCACTGGGGACTCTCAAACTCGCTTGGCTTGAGTGGAAGAAGGTGCTCTGGGGTAACATTTTGTGAGGCTATAATTTTTCTAAACTCATTTTTACAAATAAAATATGAGTCTGCTTACACAAAGCTTATATTGTGTGTCTCCACCCAAGGTATATTTCTCATCTGAGTTATTTCCTTCAGAAAATGTGCAGCCACTAGTAGTGAGTCTTAACTCCCAGGTGCCTGCAACCATTTATATAAGGCAATGGGTTGCCTTATTCCCTGTCACAGTTCCTCTGTATTTCGTAAGTGAATAATTTCCTTATAATCACGGTGTTGCCCAATTAGAACCTGTCCATCTCAGCTGAAAATGAAAATTTGGCCTTTTAGGTGGTCAGGTCTGAACTCACTTGATGAAAGACATATTTTTCAGTGGCGAGAGGGGGGTGGCTAGGGTCTGGATAGGTAAGGAAGCTTAAGATGCAGAATATTCTGTGAGATGCATTATCCACAAAGAAAAGTAATCACTTAAAGATAAAAACCATTTCGTTTTTCAAAGTTAATCATAACACACTAAAACTATGTGCATAGAAGAAATTCAATTCGCAAATGCAGACATAGTATAAAATACAAATTCTTGAGTAACTTAAATGTTTGTTGAATAGAAGTAACATTTTCCAATACTCAATTCACAACATTTCTTTAAAAATACTTGTAACTAAAGTTAGTGAACATATGGTTAAACCAGTATCTTCAATTATTCTTGAGATCAGGGTAAATTAAGGTAATTCTTATGAAAAATAATCTGGAACTATGAGATGAGAGATCTAAAAATGTTTACATAGTCTGATCTAGTAATTCTTCATAAGGGAATTTATTTTACAAAAATCATCTAAGAGATAGAAAATACATATACATGTATATACCTTACATTGAGTCAATTAATCAATAAATCATTGAACAAACATAAACTAAAAAGAGAATATGAAACAATGTATATTTGTAGCAGGTATAAATTTTAGCTCACACACTCAGAGTGAAAGAAGTAGCCTACTTCTATAGCTCAGTTTCTGACTCTGAAACCCATTTCTCCCAGGGTCCTGGACATTTAATCTCAGTTATTGGGGTTTTCCTGAATACCAGGATAGTACAGAATGTAAAGCTTCATGGGGTTGGGAAGAAGTTGGTTCAGTTTTCTGTTCCCCTACCCTCACGAAGCCTTGGGGCTCAGCCTCTCTCTGTCTCTGTGCCATCCATAAGGCAAAGGTACCATTGATAGGGCCGAGAGCCCTTTCCCCAGTGGGTCACACTACGCACAGCCCCTCTTAGCCCCTCTTAATCGTGTCTTGCCACCTTCCCAGTTGTCCTGCCCAGACAAAGACCGTGGATTCCTGCATTCTTGGTATTCTTGGGAACATAGTTTTCTCTCCCCCAACACCTGCCTCAGCCCTTGGGGTTTGGCAGATAGTGCCAAGAAAAGGAAAAGGAAGAGAGGAAGAATCATGCTCTTACTGCTGATTTTCCAAGACACTCTGCCTCTCTCCAGATGCCCTGGCTGCCCTCTCCTTTCAGCCCGCCTCCTCTCTCACTCCCACCTCAAGCTTTTTTAAAAAACAAAAGTCAAGAACAGAAGAATTTTGTAGATAGCTGTGCTTTTAGCCCAGCTCAAAGCTACCTCTAGGCTGGAGTAAGAGCAGCCTCTCTGTGTTTGGATGGGAGGTCACAGATACAGAGGAAAAACCTAACATCTTAAAATATTATCCTAGCATACATGCATAAAGATTGTCATGACAAAAAAAATGGTGAAAAAATTGGAAACAACATTATCTAACAGTAGGAATATAATCTTGCACTAGTCACCAGAGCAGATTTTGTTTTCAAACATTACCATAATTTAATCTTTCTAAGAATCTTTAATTGCATAGAATGTAATCATTAGGAATAATTTTGAAGACATCAACCTAGATGTATTGTAAAGACCAAAAGTCACCAGCAAAAATGAAAATATCTGATGTGTTTGGGTTGTGGGATTTTGTGTGAATTACTTTTATAATAAGGATTATGTAACAACATTTAAAAAAAAAAAAGTAGAAACTAGGGGAGAAAATACTTCTTTCCAGATTTGGAATGAGAAATGAAGAAATCCTTGTAGATTTTGCCTCAAAGAGTATTGTCAAGATCCAGTTCCAAGAATTCAAAGCTATTCCAGCTGTGCCATTGTTGATGAGTTGAGATTGCAAAGATAGTTTATTTCCCTCTTGATTTAATTTTCTCTAATTCATGAAGCCCTATTGTCTGCCTCTGCAGATCCTATTCATCCTTTAGACCCTGGAGAAGGATTTGGAAAGAAATAGTCAATGAGGCTTCTTATGAGAAGTAAGCCCACGCAATGGATTTGCCCTAGAGAAGGGGAAATCACATTTGTTGAGCACCCTCTCTGTTCCAGGCACAGGGGTAAATACTTTACCATTATTATCATATGTAATGGACTCTATTGGTTCCATCTGACTGATGTGAAAACTGAGGTCCAGAGAGGTTAAGTGATTTGCCTAACATGACTCAGTGACTGAGTCAGAATTCAAACTCAAGTCTGGCTGAGCCCACAGCCCCAGTTATTTTCCAAGGCACTGCGCTGCCTCTCCTTGAAGTGGTCTCTCATGGGCAAGACCCTCTGTCTGCCTAAGGTACAATTTTTAAAACATAAAAAGCTTTATCATTACAAACTAGTGAATATACTAAGTAATGTACTATTCTTACTGGGAAGCTGTAACGTCATTAGCCAGCATTTCCCAAAGCATGGTCCATAAAGTGCTCATTGGTAGAAATGTTCCATGGCCAAATGACTTGGGAAGATGCCATAGCCAATAGGCCTCCTCTTAGAAATTCACAGTTTGCTTAAAGGCTCTGAGTAATTAGGTAAAAACAAACAAACAAAAATCCCTCTTTATCTTTTCGAATCCATTGTTTCCCAGGCTTACTGAGTCATAGAATCCTTCTCTTCCTGATACTATTACAGCTCCTAGATCAGTTGCACAAACCTGTGTCTGAGACCATGGAAAGGTCTTCCGGGGGAAGCTAAAGGGAGCTATTTTCACAGAGGAGAGTGCCAAGACACTGGGGACAGCTGTGCTCAGTGAAATTGAATTGTCACAGTAGGAAGGAAGGATGTTCTCAATTTTGGGTAGAACCGGAATGGCCTCAGCACAGTGAAGGCTCCAGGAAACGTGACCCCACTTTGACGCAGCAAGTACTTGTCGCCTTGGCAACATCGGGAGACTGGCAGCCACAAGACACAATGTGAGTCAAGCCCAGCGTAGCCCAGCAGGGATGAGAGTTCCTCGCATGGTATGGAAGCACAAACCCTAGTGAGGGCAGTTAGAGCAAGAGAGGAAGCCCCCTGCCTAGCCCAGAACAGGCACTCAGTCCATCGACGTTTAATGCTAAAGATGACAGAGTGAAAAGCTTCCTTAGTCAGTTTCCCCTGGGACTCCAAGAAGTACCTGGGTGTATTATCTTGGTCTTGGCAGAAAAGGGGTGAAAAATTCAGGGCTTCACTGAACAAGAATTTAATGAGGTAACTTTTCACAGAGACATAGGGAGGGCTAAGGGAATCAAAGGATGGGGTGGCACCCAGAGACTGGCAACTGCAGGAAGGACTTCCCACTCCTAAGTCAGAAGGGAGAAAGAGGAGAAAGGGGTATTATCAGAGGCCAGTGAGAACTGGCACCATCCGACAGGGGTGTGGGGAGACAGAAGAGCCACCCTGATGGGTAAGACGTTTGAGATGAGCTAAAGAGCCTGCAGAGACATATGGGGGCAAAGCCAACCAAATGTGAGTCATTATTAAGGAGACACAATTTGCATCCATAAACTGGGGAGGCTTAGAGACACAAGAATTACACTGAGAAACTAAAAATCTAAGAAGCTCAGAATCTCAGAATTTTAAAAGATCAGAAATTCCTGGTTAGCCTGGAAAAAATTATAACTGGGTGAAACTGAGACTCGCTTTCCCATTTCTGTAGCCCGTTGAACTTGCCTCCCACTCGTTTATCTAAAGCATGCTGAGTTAACGTATGTGTTGCCTTCTTTTCAGCTTTCCTCGGATGGGACACTTAGAATCTGCGGTAGCACGTTTATTTGCTTAAACCTTTCCTGTGAGTGATCCGCCCACCACATCTGGGGAAGAGATTATGCCTCGGGAGGATGTCTCCACCCCAGCTAAACAGAAAGGCTATCAGCCACCGCAGGAACCATTCCCTAGAACACCCAAGGAACTTCTGTTCTTGGGGCTCAGGTCCCCATGTCCTTCTCAAAAATGTGCTTGGAAACCACAGGGATGCCTGGATGACGGCCCAGAATGTGTGGAACGCAGGGCTCAGGATTCCGCTGACCAAAATTAGATGAATAAAGTCAGACTTGTCTCTGGAAGTGGGTTCTGCGTGGAGAAGAGATCAAAGCGTGGCCAGGGGAAGGTGAGGCAACTCCAGTATTAACCACAGCAGAAAGCCACTACCTCCTGCAAGAGTAGACAGAGGAGGGAGCTACTGTTTCCAGAGCTCCGTGGAAGCTGGGAGCTCAGCAGGCCTGCCCTGTGTGAACTGGACCACGAAGAGAGGTGTGTCCAGTGGCAGCCAGAACCACGGAGGAGAGGCAGGCCCTGCTGGAGAGGCCATTCAAAGCCAGGGGAGAAATGCCCTGGCTGGTGTCTCCTCCTTTCTGCCAGTCTCCTGCCAGGGCCGCCCATAAATTCCATCTGGTCTGAAGCCAGTTGGCAAGGGATATTAGAAACGGAATTTCCCTGCAATGTAAAATAGTGAGAAAAAGGGTGGGATGGCTGTAAGATCAAACAGTCAAATGATTGCACACCCTTCTGTGCAAATGTTGGCCCACCACTCCTCTGGACTGCCCTCATCAATATCACCAGTGACCTTCACATTGCCAAAGGCTATGGCAATGACAAATGAGAAATGCTAGTCTCATTTCTCAAACTTTCAGCAGCACTTGAATCAATTGATCACTTCTTCTTAAAGTATTTTCTTCATTTGGCTTCTGGGACACTTCCCGTGGCTTCTGGTTTTTCTCCTACATCTTTGCTACAATTTTTAATCTTCTTTGCTGGTTCTTCCCCATCTCCCCATTTTCTATGTTGGAGTGCCTCAGCATTCTTTCTTTGGTTAATTCCCATTTTCTATCCACTCTTATTCCTTAGGTGATCTCATCTGGTCCCATGGACTTAACTGCCACCTATCTAGACAACATCACCCTGAAATTTCTATCTCCAGCCCCACCCTCCCCAATATGCTGTCACTGGTATACCCAGATGTCTGCTGGAGAGCCCCGGTTGGATGTTAGCCAGCATCTCAAACAGAGTATGTCCTAATTTTTAAAATTTTTTTCTTCCACAAATCTACCCTTTTTCCACTTTCTGAGCTGAGTTCTGTGCTCACAGTAGATGTGCAATGTATATATACTCTAATAGATATTATGGGTACATTTTCCATAATCATTATAAGTATTTTGTAAGCATTTTATTCAATACTGGCAGAGTGCCTGGGCAATGCCAGACCCTGCACTAGTCACTGAGCAAACAAAAGTGAATCAGATGTGGTACCTGACCTCAAGGGAGGGACAGACAGACAGGAAGAATGATCACCTGTGCCTATTTGTATCTATAAAATCATATCCTCCACCCAGCTTTAAGTTCCTTGAGAACTAGTGTCTTGTTATAGTTCGTGGAGTTGAAATATTGGCCAGTTCAAGCATGGAGCAAGATCTTGAGATCTCTTACAGAAGCCAGGGAAGGTAAAATAATCAAACCACAGAGAAGGCAGGGACCTCGTCAGCAGTTTTCAGGCCTTTTCTCTACAATGCTACGATAACAAGACTCAGCTCCAACTCTCGTTGGCATTGGAATAATAGAATGACAAATTCTAAGTGTAAGAACAACAAAGGAGATAATGTTTGTGAACCGCAGCCTCCTCATCTGTGAAATGGGGAGATTAATAACACTTGCAGTGCAGTTATGAGGATTAAAGAGCGTAATACACATGAACCACAGAGCATGATGCTTGACCACAGTAAAAGAAGCTTCTGTTCATTGGGTACCTACTATTTTTCTATTATCATTGTTATTTATTGTAACACCTCATCTTTTATATTGATAGAATCTAGAGCCCAGGGAGAGAAAGCAACTTACTTAATGTTTCCCTGTAAGTTAGGCAGGCACAGAGCTGGACTAGAGCACTGGCCACCAAATTTCCAGCCCCGCACTGCCTCGATGATGTCATTGTGCCCCTTTATAAAGTGAATCCTCTAGGTCCTGGAATCCTAGAATCACCATGTTTGAGGGAATCTTAATGTTCATAAATGATTCATCTTTCATTATAAAACTGGAGACTGGACCTTTCCAAAAACTAATGAGCTCCCCACCAGGGTCCATTTAGCTGCAACTTTTTTAGAAATCTTTTCAAGAAAACTCTATTTATACCAAACTCATAATCTACCTCTCCCAACTTCAGCCTTCTTTGTTTTGCCTTTAGAAGACATTTGGAACTTGAATCAATGTCTGTTTTTTTTTTTCTTCTGACAGCTCTTGAGGTATTTAAAGAAAGATTTCATCTCATTAAATTTTCCCTTTTCCAATGTAAATGTTTCCAGCCATTCCAAGACAGAAGCCTTGTCATTTTCCTGGATTCTGGCCTTCTCATCTCCTCGGCCCTATTAAATACCAAGCCTTTTAGTTCGGCCACATTTCTATTTCTCAGACTCCCCCACCTGCTCCATCTCCACTGTCACCACCTTACTTAAGTTCCGGCCACCTTTCAGCAAGGTCGTTGCAACTGCATCTTTAGCCTGGTCTCTCGCCTCTGCTCTTGCACCTTTTAACTCGCTATCTACACTTGCAGCCAGAATGATTTTTCTAAAATGCAAATCTGACCCCATCACTTGACTCCCCATTACTTACCAAATTAATTCTTAAATCTTTAGCATTGAAGACCTTCAGGATGTGACCTCTGAGATGTTCCACCATTACTATCCAGTGATATTGGACTTTTGGAGGCAGATTTGGAAAGGCTATTTTAACAGTTGAAGTGGGGAATGAGGGTGGTCATAATGTGTGTGGTGGGATTGAAGTTTAAAAACAGGCTAGATTGGAAGGGACTCCAAAGCTAAACTCCAAGGAAAATGGTTGTCTCTTATCTCTGCCATTCAAAGGTGAGTGCCAGATTTCTATTTGATTGAAAAATAGATGCTGGTGTTATTCACTAAGACTCAGACACCCCAGAAGAATCAGGCTATGAGGGCAGGGGGAGTGCAGGTTGGTGAGTGTCCTTGTCACTGAGATGTAGGGACCCATGGCATGCACGGAACCAGGGACTATGGGGGTTATGCTACTGGAGGCTGCACACCAGTAATGCAGCCTGGTATGGAATCAGCTTTTTTGGTAGCCACAAGGCAGGGTTGGTTCTTGTTGAGCAACAAATGGAATAAATTTTGGAGATGAAAGAATAACAAAGTCCTGGCCCCTGTCTGACCTCGGAATGGGAAAACAGCTTCAAAACAGCCGTTGTGTGTGATTGGGGAAGATTGTTTTTATTGTTGTAAGGAAACATCCTACTTTGCTCAAAAGATTTGCTTGTTTATCCTTTAATCATGAAAGATGCCTCTGGCTGCAGCAAGTCTTCATAACTTACGCTTTACTTTCCATGACTAGGAGGTCACCCGTTAAGGGAGGGGAATAGTTCATTCTTTGGCATAGGAATGAGAGCTTGGCCAGAATGATACCTTATGTCTCCAAGAGCAGCAAACCACCATATAGTGACCTCACTGGTGGCCAGTTGAAGAAAAAAGGTAGAGTAATCCATTTTAATAGTGATAACCACCATTTTATTATAATAGGTACTAATACATGATTGATAATTGTACAACAATGTGTTCTTCACGGACACTGAGGTCCAGACAAGTTACATTGTCTGTCTAGGGTCATAATTCTGTTAGGTATAGAAACAGACCTCGAACCCATATCTGTCCAACTCGTTGAACTTGGCCTCATTATGCCCTTCAAAGCAATAAACAAAGCTAGGAGATGGTTTGGCTTAATAAGTAGCTATGTGCAGAGACGTATAGTGGCAAGAGTATGCCATAATTTGCCACCACACCTGGGGTGAGGTGTAGACACTAGGATGACTTTCTCTTAACTGTGTAATTTTAAGCAGCTCGCTCCATTCTGAGTCTATTTCACACCTGAAACATGAGAAGAATATTCTGTCCTGTTTACTTAATGATGTTGCTATGATGTTCAAGCAAGAGCAGTTAAATAAAAATGATGTATAAACTTTAAAGCTTTATACCCATATGCAGAGATATTAGTCATGATCATAATTCTTGCTTATTATGACTGTGATTATTATAATAGCAAAGTCATTTCCTTTTCCTCTGAGCCCCAATTACCACATCCACAAAATGTTTGAAAATGTTTGGGTTTCACCAAATAGTTTCTAGGGCCCTCTGAGCTCTATTAGCAAAGAATCATGAGAATTTTAAGTATAGAAATTAAGGGACTGGAGTGTAAGAAACACTGGGGAGATCTCCTTTGGCTGAGACAATTGCAGTGTAAACTGAAAACTAGTCGGGGTTGTCAAATCAAATGCTAATTGTCAACTTAAGAACCTTGGTTAAACTCAAAGAATAAAACAATCAAAAAACCTAGAAAACCAATCTAGAAAACCAATTTGTCTGATTAGTCTAGAAAAGCACTTAGCAAGTGCTTTGGGGCCAGCTAAATGGGACCCCGTTGGTGTGTGATCAGCCGTGAGCATGAAGCATTAGACAGAGGCTGGCAGGGCGCCCAAGGGGCAGTGCGGCAGGAGACTCCACTGCCCACAGAGCCTCCTCCACCGCCTTCACCCATGAACACTTCCCATTAGGTACGTTCCAGAGACGTGTGTATTTTAAAGACTTTCAGGCATTCTCCTTCCACAAAAAGCCCATGCAACATATTCATCCCTCATGTTCCTACATCTCTGGTCCTCTTCCTAAGCACTTTCGCAATGATTTTCTCATTTGAACGCAACATGACCCTGTGGGGAGTCCTGGGTGAGGAGGGTGAAGGGAAGGTTAGGGCCCAGAGCCTGCCACCTACCTGCAGTGCGGGACCTTGGACAAGTCCAACTTTATTTTTTTTTTTATTTCAAGATATTACGGGGGTACAAACATTTTGATTACATGTTATGACTTTGCCACACCCAAACCATGATTTGGGGCATGTCTTTTCCACCCCCCCCGACAATGCTCACTGTGCCCATTAGTTGTGAGTTTAGCTCAGCATTCCTTTCAGGAGGACTTCCCTGACCGTCACATCACAGGACAGCCTCTCCATTCATTTCTGTAAGCACCAGGCACTCCATTGGGTCATAGGAGGGGCCCCAAATGTGCTAGTGATGTGGTCCGGAGTGCTGGACTCAGGGACCCGGGATTCAAATTCCCGGCATCACCACTTCCTAGTATCATCTTGCAGGAAGTTACCTAGCCTTTCTGTGCTTCAGATTTTTCACGTCCTAGAGGGACAATAATTATACCTATCTTGTGAATGCTCATGAGGATTAAAAGACTAATCCACTGAAATGATTGACATCAGGATTTCTCAACCTCCTCACTAATGGCATTGTGAACCAGACAATTCTCTGTCGTGAGGGGCCTTTCCTGCGCGTCATGGGACGTTTAGCAGCATCCCTGGCCTCTATCCACTAGATGCCATAGCACCTCAAAAATGTCTATAGACATGGTCAGATGTTCCCTGGGGAGGAACAAAATTACTCCCCTTTGATAACCACTAGCCTCGCAATGCCTAGTAAGAGCTCAATTCAGTTTTTAAATTTTAGAGAAATCAAAGAATTTTGATATGACAGATTTGCTGGCTCCAGTTTCCCCATGTGTTAAATGGGGACAATGTCACTGCTACTTAGGCTGGTTGAAGAGTCAATGAGCGAACACAGATCAAACAGCCTGGTGCTGAGTAGGCGTCCAGTGGTCATCACCTGAATTTTTGAATGGTCCCCCTGGGAAGGGGTGCTGTGGGATGAGACCCTGCCAGCATCAGGAGGAAAGAACATTGCTGGGCAGGAGGTCACATGCAGTGCTCTCCTCCACAGAGTAAAGTCACGTTTGGCGGGCACAGCTGGAGGCAGCTGTTCCCATGGTCCCTGAGGACAAAGCTGTGCTCTGTGGATGAGCCCTTTTGGCACCAGGATAGACACAGCTAAGCCCAGCTGGGTATGTGCCAGGCACAGAGCAGGCCTGGCCTTGCCCACACATCTGCAATTCTCTTCTGCTATAGTCCGATTAGGAGGGAAGTAAATTCACCTCTGAGTCCTCTGCCTGCAAGAAAACTCTACTTTCTCTGACTTTCAAAACAACTTGCAAACAAGCCCAATTGTATATTGGTGTCAGACTGAAAGTAGGTATTCAACATACTTTCTAAAACCTTTCACTATGCTGGTTTTACGTGTACTGTTTCGCTTAATCCTCACAATAACCTTTGGAGTCAATAATATTATTGAATTTTGTAGAAGAAGAAATGAAGGCTTAGAGGGGTTAAGTGGATTTTCTAAGGAAACATAACAAGCCAAGTGGTGTGCTTTGCATTTGAACCTACATCTAACTCTGTGCCCTGTGATCTTTCTGACGTCGCACCTGTGATGTACATAGCTGGGGAAGCACAGTAAAGCACGAGGCTGTTTTCTTAGATATGCAAGAGTTTGAGACTCAAGATAAACTTCCATTGACTCTCAAGCAGATGAAGAAGTTGCCCGTTTGCACAGACCCAAATAACAGATTAGTCTCTCCAGCTTTTTTAGAAGCAGTTTTATATCTCTGAGGATCCAGTGTCTCATTTATTCACCCTTTTGCCAGGCAGGCCCAGGGGTAGAGGCTGAGAATTCTGATCTGAAAAACCCAGTTCAAAGACTTCCCTGCATTTGAAAAGCCTGTATGAAAAAGAGAAGAGATTGCCCTTTTGACATTTCTTTGCAAGGTCCCAATTGTGACAATTATTCCCAAGTGCTGTGGGGACACCAGGCAGAGGTGACAGGCTCTGTGGGAGTCAGAGCTTCCCAGTAAAGGAGATAGCTAACTGAATCTTTATTTATTTCAGAATATTACAGGGGTATAAATGTTATGGTCACATGGATTGGTTTTGTACAGCTTGAGTCAAAGTTATAAGTGCCCATCACCTCGATAGTGTGCATTGTACCCATGAGGTGTGATTTCACCCATATCCTCCTTCCCCTTCCACCTGCTTGATTTCTGTTTAATTTTACTTCCATCTGTGCACATGAGTGCTGATCGATTAGCTCCAATTTAATAGTGAGTACACATGGTGTGTGTTTTTCCATTCTTTTGAAACTTCACTTAGGAGAATGGTCTCCAATTCCATCCAGCTTGTTACAAAAGGTATTAGTTCACCATTTTATTTGCGGCTGAGTAGTACTCCATGCTATACATATGCCATATTGTATTAATCCACTCATGAATTCACGGGTACTTTGGTTGTTTCCACATCTTTGCAATTGTGAATTGTGCTGCTATGAACATCCAAGTGCAAGTGTCTTTTTGATAAAATGTTTTTTTTTTTCCCCTTTGGGTGAATACTCAGCTAACTAAATCTTAACAGGGGAGTAGGAATATGTGCAAAATAACTTGTCCCCGAGTCTGGGCCTGGCAAAGGGAACTTCGTGCTCAAAGGCAGAGAGACACATAGAGCAGGGTTTGGGGAAGCAACGTGCAGGGCAATGCAGTTAGATTTTAGGACTATCACTAGGATGTTTAGCCCTAGCTAAACATCTGCCAGGTAATTCACAGCCCTCTAGTATGTCAAATCAAGATAATCATGAAGAAATAGAGCCCAGAGAAGGAACCTGGCCCATTTAGGGCCTCTCCTAATTCCCAGAACAACACCCTCCCCACCCTGGGCTGCCTCTTGCATAATCACCCTCACTTGAAGCAACCGCCTGTTTGTCTCCCACCTGGCCCAGATTCCTGGGGTCTCAAACCACACGAGACCTAGGAGGGTGCATTAGTCATTTGTATTACTATCCGACCAGCATAGTTTCCTGGCCATGAAGCCTCCTGGCTTTGGAGATGCGTAACATGTGCTCATTTCCCTGTGGGGTTCAGTTTCATTTAAGCTCAAACAAATGAGAAATGCTATGAAAAAATGTACAATCCTTGACCTTTGAGCTCTTCCAGTTGGCTGATGGCCGTGGGTGAATTCCTCCCCCATGAATCAGTCAGGAGCCAAGTTGCATTATTTTAAGGACTTGAGGCTCAATGCTTTTCCCCTGTCTGAGATGCTCTCTCATTCCCCCTCAAGTCCTACCGAGTCTTTGAGGCTCAGGCCAAGTGCCATCTCCTCCGAAAGCCTTCTCTGATCCCAACCTCTCCAGCACATCCAGCCCAGAGATATTGCTCTCTTCTCTGGACTCCTAGAATACTGTCTCTAAGATCCATTCCAAACCAGCATATTTTAAACATGAAAAAGGCAAACATAAGTTATGCCTTGTTACCTCCCCATGATTATACGCCCTGAAGGTTTTCCCCATTCCTTTGGCTCGTGTGTCTCAGGCCAGCGGCACGTTGGCTTACTTCTAGCTTGGGGTATCGTTCCTCGCTCCCTGCACATGGTTCTCCTTCTCCCCATCCCAGAGCCACTCCTCTGGCTTGCCACTGGCCTTAGTGAGACTGAACACTTAACCACGGGCCACCAAGTTACCATGTGACCTGAGCTGCCCATCGTGGACTGGGTGTTGCCCAACTCGCCAAGGCATAAATTTGGGTGGGCACAGTGGCACTCCATCATCACTTGGAAGAGATATATATCAGATGGGGCTCAAACAGGCCCTGAGGACACAAGTAAAATACATGAAGGAGTGGCCCAAATGCCCGTGGTCCCCACTCCTCCTACATTACCTTCTCCTAGCCTTTACCCGTGGCCTCATGAGACATTTCCTATGATCAGTTGACACCTTCAATTCCTTCCTGGATGCCTCTGAGGGCTCTGAACTGGCCCCCTGCCTCCGGTCTCTTTCACTTCCTTTTCTCCACTACAAGCTGCCACCATGATCTTCAAAAAAATGCTGCTCTGATCATGTTGTTCACCTCAGAAAGCTCAGGATTTGTTGTCTGCAGAATTCCTGTTAACTCCTCAAGACATTGTTCGTGCCCTACTGCCTCCTGTAATCACTCCCCAGAGCGTACAGCCAGACAGCGCTTCTCAAACATTACTCTCAAAGGACGCTGAGGATGCAGGATGGCTCTGTGACTCTGTGATTGATTAAGTGATCAAGTGCCCCTGAGAGCCCTAAAGGTAAAGCCCAGAGCAGACCTCCGCAAAAGTTCTGCAAAGATGAATGGCTTATCTAAGAATTATGCCAACTTCACCTTCTATTCTATAATATTTCTGAATGCTTTGATATTGCTTAAAAGCTGTTACTTACATTTCCCTAGTGAATTTGATATTCTATGCAAATATGCTCTTTATCCTCCCTCCGACTCTGTATTTAGCACTGACATGCCACCATCCTTCCAAGTTTGAAAAACATTGGTCTTCAAGCACTTTTTTCATACTTCTGCTATCCCTCATGGGCAGTGTTCTGTGTTTGAAAAGTTCCAGGTCTAGTGATGAAGGAAATGTCACACTATGCTATGGTGATATGCACAAAACAGCACTGGGCATTCGGAGGGTTAGTGGATTCTCAGTATCAAAATTCCTTAGACTCAAATTGAAGATAAGTCATGACCACACACAATAATACTATTAAATAGAATACCAGTAGCTACAACTTGTATAGTGCTTACTCTGATCAAGCACCTCTCTGAGCTCTTCACCTTTATTAAGAAATTTAGTTCCAAAAACTATAACATGAAACAGATTCTGCTAATATCCTCATTCCAATTATATATAAGAAAATGAGCCTGACTTTGAAGTAGTCTGGCTTCAATGACCATCACCTAAACCATTCTGTTATGACATGTCTCAACTACCTTTAATTTGCAATAATAGTAATATTAGCAGAGTAATAATAGTAGTAATAGTAGCAGTAGCAGCTACAGTCACAGTGACTCCCTGCTCAAACATACACACCCTTTACAATTTAAGTGAGATGACTTATATAAAATTATCTTGAAATCCTCACAGTACGGATTAGTTCGTTATGAGACCTTCCTAAACAACTGCTCTTTGAGCTCCATCTCCCTTTCCTACCCACAGAAGTTCACACAGAGGTCTCCCAAGATCCCTGTGGTTAAAAGTTGCGGTGAGAGCATGTTGAAATAGGATCGCTGTGTGTACAGATGGAGACAGCTCTGTGCCTGTAAGAGTCATACGGAATAAGAAGGTAGAGGTTCAAAGGTCTGAACTCCTTTGATTGACATTCAAGGACCAACTTTGGTCTGGCTCCTACTAATCAATAGGCAGTGCTCAAACTTAGAGTCCTTTCTCAGAATGGAATTTATAGTCTTTGCATAACAGAGTCTTTTCTTGGAAGTAAAATACAAAGGATCTAGTGGGAGTTGGAGGGCCAATGATGTGCAGCCCTGTACTAGACCACTGTAAATAGCTGACCTCACTTGTTCCTTACAACATCCCGGTGACAGAAATAACATCATTACAGATGAGTATGCTGGTGCTAGAGAGATTATGTAACTTAGCCAAGGTAATACAGAAATAAATGTGCGACACCAGTATTTGGAGTTGTATCCATCTGACCATAAACCTTATTTTCTTAAAGTATATTCTAGGAAGAAGTAATGTTTCTGAACAAGGACATAATGTTCTTTAAAATTTTAAAAAGGGGGTGGCTCAAGAAACACTAGAAACTAAATCTGAGATCTCTGGCTCTTTGTATAAGACTGCTCTTATAAGACACGGCTTCCTAAAAGCTAAAGAACTCAGAATCCCCTTCATTACTGCACATTACTAGGTTAGCAGGTCCCTGGCCTCAGCAGGATGTGGGTGACAGTGGGGTAGGTCAGATGTGTGCTTTTTAGGATCCAGCCATTCCCAGAGCTGAAAGAAAAAGGCAGTAACTTGAAGATTTAACTAGTTAAGAGAAGTGGACAAAATGTGATTTAAAAAAAATTATCACTCGTCGTCTTAGTCCGTTTTCTTCTGCTATAACAGAATGTCACAGACTGGGCAATTTACAAAGAAAAGTTTATTTGACTCACAGTTCTGGAGGATAGGAAGTCCAAGACTGAGAAGCCGCATCTGCTGAGGGCCTTTGTGCAGCATCATAACATGGCAGAAGGGCAAGTGAGCACCAGAGACAGAGAGAGGAAATTGAGCTGAACTTCGCCCTTTTATCAGGAACCAACTCCTGCATTACTAACTCAGTCCTGCGATGATGGCATTAAAACAATTCATGAGAGTAGAGCCCTCATGGCCTAATCACCTCTTAAAGGTCCCACCTCCTAATACTGTTAAAATAGCAATTAAGTTTCAACGTGAGTTTTTTTTTTTTATTTCAGCATGTTATGGGGGTACAGATGATTAGGTTACGTATGATGCCCTTACCCTCCCTCCCCCCCAAGTCCCGTCGAATGGAGAACTATTCAGCTTTAAGAAACAATGGTGATATAGCACCTCTTATATACTCCTGGAAAGCGCTGGAACACATTCTACTAAGCGAGGTATCCCAAGAATGGAAAAACAAGCACCACATGTACTCACCATCAAACTGGTATTAGCTGATCAACATTTGTCCGAGCTTCAAGTGTGTCCATTCCCCCGGAGGTGCGCATCGCACTCATTGTGCATATGCCCGTCCCCTCCTCCCCCCTTCCCCTCCCCCTGCCCAACATCCAATACATGTTATTCTTATAGTGCACTTAAATGTTGATCAGCTAATACCAGTTTGATGGTGAGTACATGTGGTGCTTGTTTTTCCATTCTTGGGATACCTCGCTTAGTAGAATGTGTTCCAGCGCTTTCCAGGAGTATATAAGAGGTGCTATATCACCATTGTTTCTTAAAGCTGAATAGTTCTCCATTTGACGGGGACATTCAAATCATAGCATCTATACTGGAATCTTAAGTCCATACTTAATGATTGTGGGACTCAAAGTTACCCTATAGAGAATAGGTGCACTTTCAATTTATTAAAAGATTCTACTGACTAAAAGCTCTTTTATTTTTGTAATTACAGTGTAAGGCAAAACTTTTACAATCTTCTTATCACATGGTATGTTTGACAGACTATTATACACAATCATAAATATTAAGATTTTACTTCAAAAAGTTCCAGTGTATTGGAATGTTGTTCAAAATTATCATATGGACATGTGCAACCATCATTACAACTTATAAAGAATTGTTAACATATAGTTTGATTGACATTGATGCTTCTGGTTATGTATTAAGGAATCACCTTGAACAATGCAATAGCTTGGTTTTGGAGGACCGTCACCGATTGTTTGAATTCAATACTGCACTTGTATTCTTGACTTTACGGTGAACTAAAGTACCTTTATATCAGGGTAAAGCAGTCTACAGTATTTTATTTAAGATTGTTTTATGGGGCACTGAGTTATTTGCTTTGTTATGTCTGGCACATTTCAATTAGAATCATTTAATATAATTGTACACATGTGGACAAAAAAAAAAAAGGGTAGTAACTGAGGCTGGATTCAGTAAGTGGAAATAGAAGAAACTCCAAGTAGGAGGGAAGCATCTCAGAAGGTCCAGCAGTAGAAAAAGAGAGGCCAGAAACAGACCACTAGTTGGCTTTAGCTAAGCCTCTCAATTAGGGAGATCAGTTAAATGGATGAGGGAAGAGGGGCTAGGGATAGGATTCTAAGATTACGGGAAGGGGAAAGCAGACTTCCAGACTTTAAGTGGATTCTGAAAAAAGCTACCAAAACATGGTATCAGAAATAAGATCAAAGCCTAATTATAGGAACAGGAGCAGAGTCCAATATCAAAACCAGGGATCAAGGCAGGAGAAGGATGAACAGAACCAGTAACTAGATGCAGCATCTATGAAATGTCAACCACAGCCTCCTTATGGTCCTGTGTCTGGGGAAGGCATGTGTAGGATGTCATCAAATGTGGCCATCAGAAAGGGCATTAGAGGCATAGAAAATAGCATGTGCCAAAATATGAAGGCTGAATGTGCATGGCATTTTGGGGAATAGCAAATAGTCCATTGGGCCTGGGATTGAGGGGAAGTAGTGCTTAGAAAATGTCAGTTAGGAGCAGATTACGGAAGACCTTGAATGTCAAATTAAATCGCCTAGAGTTTATTGTAGGGAGTCATCAAGTCTGGCTGATGCTAACTGGTAGATGACATAGGAGAAGAGGAAGACACAAGACCCATGGTTGGTTGGTGCTTAGTAGAAAAAAATGGGTAGTATGCTGAATTTTGCTATAGGATGATACATGCAACAAATAAATGAATCAAAATGTTTAAGCTAGAAGAGATCTTGGAGACTCTCTGTGTAATTTCCTTGTTTTATAGTTGGGGAGACAAGTCTGGAGAATAGACACAATGATCTTGGATAACTGGAACCCAGTGCTCTTTCCACTCCATTGTGTGTTGAGATTGCAAAGTTAACAGAAAAACAATAGAGTTCTCCAAATTTTGACATCACTGATTATAAATATAAGTGGGGAAAAAAATCAGTAAGTTGTTTGTGGCCTGGGAGTGTAGCTGAATAATAAAACTCAAAGCCAACTTTCTGACCTAAATTCAGAGTCCAAGGACTTGACCATGGGCCGCCCTTGGCGCTGCTCTCCAACTTCTGCAGGTTGACCTCATGTGTATTCGATCCCTTGGTCTTCAAGCCTTTTAACTCATGGGTTTGCAATGTTTCATGTAATTTAAGCAAATAATTGCAAGAGATTTTCTGTTTTATGAACTTTGGAAATGAAATCTGATTCCAGGAAAGAATTAGACATCAAATGCCTGGATAGGCAAGATCAATATGAAGATAACTACCCGCCACTGGC
>NW_012138302.1:12615056-12617287 GCF_000956105.1 Propithecus coquereli
GGTGATCTTATGCAGAAGCTGTCATTTCTGTAGTGGTTCAGGGTACTTGGAATCCCCCTTCCTTCTGGAGTAGGAATGGCTCACCACCACAAAGATTACCAGCCAAATAAGACACAAGCATTACTTTTTAAAATTTGTATCATCACCATGTGTATCAGGTAACTTCTGCTACATAACAAATTACCACACAAGTTAAGGGCTTAAAAAAATAACCATCTGTTATTGCTCACAAATCTACAGGTCAGCTGGGCAGTTCTGCTCCTTGGGGCTAGGGTCGGCTGATCTTGGTTGAGCTCATTGATACATTGGCATCAACTCACAGGTCAACTAGGGACTGGCTAGTCTGTGATGGCCTTGGCTGGGCTGGCTAAGATGACTGGGACCTCTCTCCATGTGTCTCCCTTCATGCGGGAGGTTAGCCTGGGCTGTTCACATAAAGGTCACAGGGTTTTAAGGGAGCAAAAAGGAGCAGATAAAATCTCTTGAGGTCCAGGCTCAGAACTCACACAATCACTTCTACTTTTCTACTTTAGCCAAAGCAAGTCACAACACCAGTCCAGATTATAGGGGTAGAGAAGTTGACTTCACCTTTCAATGGGAGAAGATACAAAAATTTATGGCCATTTTGGTAAACTACTATACCCTGCAACTCAAAATTACAGAGTTGTGGGTTAACTGTGTTTGAGAACGGGACTTAGGTTTCCATCTGAAAGTGGTATGACCCACTCTCCCCATGATGTGCCAGCCTGACTCACAGCTGCCCAGTTCCAGGTGGAGAAGCTGGAACACAGAACAGCAGATGGGGACTGTTGTCCAGGGCAGTGACCCCACCCACACTAGGAAGGGGTTGGAGTTTGACTTTCATTGGTGCCTATAGCATTAGATACTCCTTTCCTCGTAGAAGGATATAAGGATCAGAAAGAGTCTGAAGGTGTGATGCTCAGCACTGAGAGGGGAGTAGAATGGGAATTCTTTCCTCTATGGATCAAGGTGAGAATGTGGGAAGAATGGAGGAGAACATTCCTGATCAATAATATCCAAATGCAGACAAGGAAACGGAGGCTAGGAGAGAGTAATACACATGCCCGAGAACACATAGTCGAAAAGATTAGGCATGCTACCCAAATCATGGCACCCAGGCCAGCTAAGATCAGCCCTGTTTGGGTTCCCATTCTTAATAGCTTCTAGCCCTTTGCCCGGAGAGCCAAACAAGGCTTTTAATGTATTGAGCGGCTGTTTTGAGCCAAGCACCTTTCTAAGCACCTTCATATGAATCAGCACATAAAATCTTCACCAATCTGAATAACAAGCATTTTTATCTTCATAATTAGTGAGAAAAACTACATGTAGAAGTAGAGAGATATGTTCAAGATCACACAGTAAGTGGGGTAGCATGGACCTAATTTTGAATTCAGGCTCTCACCAAGTCCAAATGCTCTCTTCATCATGGTGTCATTACTCGATTCCCTTGTCATGCATAGTAGGTGCCAGGCAAACTGGGTTATTTCTCCCCTCAGAAGATTCTTCTTTATTCTTGATATCTTGCTTTCTCTCCACCTTGAATGTACCAGCAACCATGTTCTTATGGTGTGAATCCCCCATTCCCACCCCCGTCTGTTGCCCAAACTCCCCCTAGAAGATCCTATCATCTTTAAACAACCAGTGCAAATTTCGCCTCCCCCAATAACCAAAATTAAGATCTGCTCTTCCCTCATCCCTCCAGTGGGAACTTACCTCCCCCATTCCCTCTGTGCTCCTACAACATCTCACACAACTTTTTGCCATGTATCCACAACTTTCTGTTTACTTGTTTGTGTCTACTATGCCTTAAAACTTGTTAGGCCACAGGACTCATCATTGTAACTTCATTATCCAAAAGGAGTCTTGTCATTGCCTGAGGAGACCAAAAAAAGCCACATTTTCCTCATGCTCAGGTGGCTGGTATTGAGTAAATACTCATCTTCTGCTAGCCAACCTGGGAGGACTGCCTGGAGGAGAATCTGTAGGTCGTAAGAAACTTGTGAGTTTCCTCAATGCTTTCGGTCCTTGTTCCTTTGATCTCTCATGTCTAAAAGGCATTGACATTGCTTTGGTAGAAGTCAGTAGTTTGTTAAGCTTAGTTACAGACATTCTTAGAAAAGGGAAGGGAAAAAGTGTGCAAAGACTGGTGTGGTAATAATTTAAGTTTTATCCAAATAAGATGTCGGTGAAATGCAGAAGACTGCTGACAG
>NW_012138302.1:12617337-12619291 GCF_000956105.1 Propithecus coquereli
TATTTCTGTTTTGTTACCTCCACGGTGCCATAATTGAGGGAGAGACACCTCTACCAAGTGCAAACAGAGCCCAGTGGAGGAAGCCATTGTTACTGGGGGACCAGAGGGGACCACATTTGAATTTGCTTTTGAAAGAGTAGAAGGTACTTCTTCAGACAGACAAAGGGCAGAAGGAATGTTATTTCCCACAGAGGAAATAATTTGTACAACAGAGGAAATAACTTGTGCACAGACATAAAAGGGATTACTAGGTAGATAGCCAACAGTTCGGTATGGCAAGAAAATTGAGAAGATTGAGGGTGTGAGGGAATAAATTATGTCAGGCTTGTGCAAGGGCAGACAGGTGAGAAAAAACATGCAGTGCCAGGACAATGTCAAATAGTTCCATGTGGGTTACACCAAAGTAACAAGAAGGAAAATGAGGGGGGGTCAGGCCCAGGAGGGCTGTGAATACCTGGCTAAGAAATCTGGCTTTCGCTCTGCAGGTGGGGATGGGGTAGCCACAAAAGTGTTTGAGCTGGGGCGTGACACTGTTAGAATTGTGCTTTGGGAAAAATAGGCTGGAAAATGGGAGACTGGATATAGGGTGGTTAAGATACTTGCCCAGGTAAGAAATTAAAAGGCTGCAAACTAGAGTCTTACTAGTGATCTACACCGAGTTCTACCCAGAACCTTTCCTCAAGTTTCCCGTCTGCACCAACATCACCATTCTATCATCAACTTAACACTAAAAGGAATACCAGTCATTGGACCCTTGACAACACTAACTGTGGACTGGCCTCACTTGTGCTGTGAACAGCTCGAAGCCACCCAGCACAGAGTCAGCCCTGTGGGAATGCTGCCCAAATAAGCCCACGAATGCGTGGCAATGGGGCGCAGCTGTGTGCCTCATCCACCTACACTCACCCTGCCCCACCAGGCCCCAACAGCAGCTGGGCGAATGGAACTAAGTTATTTCTTCACTCATTCATCAGCAGTACGATGTTAATTACTTTTATTATAAGTGCCACTGGGTTACTGCTCACACAGAGAATGTGGGAGAAAATGTAACCAGCGCCCTGGGTGACTGGTGGGATGTATTTCCTATGACCGGGACTCCGTGACTATGTCCCACTCCATTCCTTAGGGCTCACTTGGTTCTGCCCACGCAGATTCACATCCTGCAAAGCCAAGACGGATTCCTGATGCTGAAGGTGGCTGATTAAAAGTGGACCCAGCTGGGTCCCTGAGACCTAGGTATGCCTAGATCAAGGTATAGGACCCTTGCAGGCAAGTAGCTGTGCCAGGTGGTAACCATCGCCCTCTCACATCTATTACACATCTTTCTTGGTTCCCACCAACCATGTCTTAGCACCCCCATTCTACAGATGAGGGTCCCAAAGCCTAGAATGGTTAAATCAGTGGTTCTTAGCACAGGCTGTAGCAGAGAACCACCTGGGGGGCTGGCGAGTGATTCTGACCACCAGGCTTCAGCCCAGACTGCTGGAGTCAGGGCCCTGGGCGAGGCTCAGGCGCCAGTGCCTACAGTCACGAGGAGGTGAGTAGAAGACCCAGGGCTGGAACTCAGCTTCTTGCAGCCTCAGTATCCTTTCCAGAGCTCGACTGGCAGTAAGTAAATAAGAATTTTCTGTTCGAGAACCGTCCCTGGGAGCTTTAGGTCTGGTGTAAACTCTCAGGAGCTGGGTGAGATGGGGTGCCAGGTGCCGGGGGACAAAGCATCTCATCAGTTTTTCAGTGTCCTATGCTGCTTGCTTTTGATCTCAAACCAGAGGATTTGTTTGTGGCTTCGAAGGTACATTAACTGTTTAGATTCCTGCTTAGAACACGGCACAGTTTCTCTTTCCTGCCAAGCAGGAGCGTCCTGGCACAGGGGCCTTGCCTCTGCCTCCTCTTTGATTGGGGCAGTGCAAAGGGACATTTTGGCAGCTTTATGGGCTGCCTCTCAGGCTGCTGA
>NW_012138302.1:12622196-12699629 GCF_000956105.1 Propithecus coquereli
GGGCCTGATCATTTCTAGCACATGCACTTTGTTTTACAATCTGTAAAGTGTTTTCCATCTCTTTTCTCATCTTGTAAGTCTACGGAGTAGATAAACCCATTGATAAGTGGGGAGTGCTTAAATTCACAGTATAATTTAAATTTGTCATGGCCTTTTTTGAAGAGACTTTTAGCATGACACATGTTTTCTTTTCTATGACCTTTGATTCTTCTTCCAAGACATAAAGACTGACTCTCTGAAGACAGCTCTCCCCCACCAGGCAAGCTAATGCGGAGGAAGTGATCCAAGACACAAGAATAAAAGGAGCAAGATAAAGGCTCTAAGAAAAAGAAACATTTCTGGCCCCAGATTCTAGTCTGGGCTTGCCTGTGACCCACTGCATGGCTTCGAACAAGTCGGTCCAATTGTCTTAAGTTTTCCAGCCACAGAGTTAATCATTTCCTCCCCTCCGCTCCCAGAATATTTTTAATGCCATATTATAACTTAAATTTTGTAACATATGTATTATTTGTTTATATGTTACCCCCTCAGAGAGATGCTTCCAGATCATTCTTTGTATGTTGGTTTCTCCCATCATCATTCTCTGTGTCTGCCCCTTACTTGTTACTTTCCTAACATTTGTCCCAATTGCTCACTATTTGCTGTATTTCCCTACTTACTTGGTAGTTTCTGGCTGTCTCCCCATGAGGACATGGCCCAATCTGCCCTGTTCACCATCCCGGTGTCTTGGTGCAGCAGGTTCTCAAATGTTGATGGAGTGGATGATGCCTCTGAGCTCTTCTCTGAGTCCCCTGTTGACCCAGGGTCTGGCACAGAGTGGTGCTCAGTAAAGGATGATGTTGAGGAGACGACTGTGTCTCCGTCGTCCCTCACCTCACATTTCCGCCTTGACCCATGAAGGAGGGAATGTCTACTCTATCCTTGTGCTCAGTGTCACTGCCCCTCACCAGTTGCTCCCCAGAGGAGAAGGAGCTGTCCACCTGGTTGGACAGACCCTGACAGTCCAGGACTCTGGACTGTGGGTGGGCAGTGACACTCCATGGACATGCAACACACGGCTGTGAATACACTCTGCTCTGCTTCCTGAGGCTTGAGGAAGAACTGTCTTCTCCTCCTCCTCACCCTCTCTTTCGGTCCAAGCATGGTGGACTGTTGCCTACTTCCTGTCTGCCTCAAGTAAGCATCTGCCAAGGTGACATCCATCAACTGTTGTTCTATGTGACTTGTGAGGGGATGAAAGGATCAGGCCATCCTCATTCCTGTGGTTCTTTGGGTAAGTAAACTTGGGGTCAGCTTCACCAAACCAGGCACCTTGCTTTGCAGATCTGAGGTTGTACACTTAAATCTAGATCCAGGATGCCAGGTAAGGCATGCTTCAGCCTAGGCCACTTTCTCTCATATAGCCTTTTCCAGTGCTTTGCAGTGGGGTGGTGCAGTGGGTGTG
This sequence comes from Propithecus coquereli, assembly GCF_000956105.1. Lineage (NCBI taxonomy): Eukaryota > Metazoa > Chordata > Mammalia > Primates > Indriidae > Propithecus > Propithecus coquereli. The sequence goes on from NW_012138302.1 coordinate 12,623,641, forward strand.
CTTGCCCAGCTGTTAATAAATTGGGTATTTTATTTTTCTGTTTTGTTATGGATTTGTGTGTAGTTGCCAGGAGGCAGGAGATAACTCTAAGAATTCAAGCACTAAACTCTACTCCCAACACCTAAGAGTGTTTTGTTTCTCAATGTATGGTTCTAGACCACCTGTAGTCTGAAAATGCAGAATCACTAGTGTTGGGTAAGAGAACTTAAATGCAGGGCTTCTCCAGGTGTCTCCTACACACTGTAAAATTTGGAACGATGTCCTAGCAATCTGCTGAATAAATCTCCCATGAATTTGATGGATGGACCTCGTAGATCGATTGAGCCTGTCTGAGATCCTAAGTTTACTACCCCACTCTCAGGTGAGAATCTAATTCACAAGAGGGGGTTGCTAGTTGAAGACTTATGGGTCTTAGCTTTAGACCTACAAGAGTCAGGGTCACAACTCAGCCATTTTCTGGCTACGCAATCTTAAGCTGGGTACTGAACCTCTCTAAACATCAGTTTTTTCAGTCTGTCAAACTGGAAGAATGGTACCCATTTCTAAAAGTAGTTGTAAGGATTATCAATAACATATACAGTTTTTGATGCATAGATGTAGTTAGTGAATATGTTATAAGAGAAAATGATCAAAAAATAAATCTTCCAACCCTGAAGGGCATAGAGTAGAACGATGGGAGATGCCTTGTATAATATTATGAAGAATCTATAGAAGCCTTTCAATTTTTGTCTGAATTTCTGCAGTAAACATGCGCACACATGTGCATGTACACGTGCACAGACATGCTTGGACAAAACCACCAATCAGTCCTGTTGCTGCAGAATAGAATGCAGTCTCTTCTGACCTCCGGTGCGTCTGAACCAATTCTGTTTCTTCCAGCTGACCTCCGCCAAGACCTCATGGAAGGAATGTCACGTTTCCATAATCTTAAAGATACCAAGTGCATTATCTGCTCTGCAAGGAGATAACTTATACAAGGTCACAGTGTTTTGTCTCAGAACCTTCAGTTAATAGATTAGTAAAGCTAATTGGAGCTCATTAGTTGGAGAGGCAAAATATTCTCATAGAAAAATTATTCCCAGACCAAAATCAGAGAATGTCAATGCTAGAAGATAGTGAAGGGTGATTTTTCCAGTCCAAACCCTCCCCCCACTTTTTTTAAGAGAAAGGGTCTCGCTTTGTCTCCGAGGTTGGAGTGCAGTGGCACAATCATAGCTCACTGTAACCTTGAACTCCTGGGTTCATCTTCTTCCTGATGGAAAACAGGCCCAGAAAGGGGAAGTGACTGGCCACAGGTCAGCCTTGTCACCAGTTTCTGGTTAGAACTGGAGTCAGGAACTAGCTGGGAGTCAGGGCTCCATCATAGCTGACCATAGCAAGCCATGATGCAGGGCCTGGGTGAAGTTCTAGAAATCCATGCAGAGAGCTTCAAAGAAAAATGGTTTCCTGGGTATGTCTGGTCCCTCGTCTTGGGGAGAGGACTCCTCTGCTCTGCCACACAAGGCCTGGGGACTTCTCCCTTTCTCTCAGGACAAGAAAGAAGCCCCTTTCCTGTTGGGCCTGGCGGGGGCTTAACAAGTCCTTTCTCCAGGGCATCACCTCCTAGGAAGCCATAAACCAGGCTTTTGAGTTTATTTAGTCCTCACAACCATCCATCTTCATTCTGAACTGGCAGAGGAACAAGCAGAAAGGTGCAAATGGTTCTGAGGCTCCCAGTCTCCCAGATCAAGACAGCCAACCCTGAGTGCAGGCGAGCTGTCTGCTTTCTGAAGACCTTTTCTTCTCACCCCACCCTGCTGCACCTGCATCCTCTAGATTATCTCATTTACTCATTAATAAGAATCATGTATATTTATTTAACAGAAAATATACTTCTTGGGGGTGGGGGGGTCTTGTCTGCCTTGTTCTTGAGTATTTCCTTAGGCTTTGGGCAATGCCAAATACTTCTGTGGGTGCTCAGGAAGGAAACAAAGGAAAGAGAGAGAGAGAGAGAGAGAGAGAAGGAAGAAGGAAGAAAGGAAGAACTTCTGCTTTGGGTCCCTGCTCCTCTACTTTCTGTCCTAGAATCAGATCATCATAATGACAGCCCCTCAAATATGCACTGAATTTACCTTTTATGATATGCTTTTGCACACTTTGGATCCTCCCTATAGCCCTGTAAAGTAGAAAGAGATTGATCATCTCCTGAGAACAAAGTACTAATAACTGTGGCCATGGGTGAGCACATGACCATACCTGGTTCTCATGGAGCTTTCACCTGTCTCCCCAGACAGCACTGCAGGCAATGGGGAGGGCTGCAGTGAGGCCTTGTACAAACGGAGGGATTTTCCTTGTGAGGCCTTCCCTGAGCTCCGTCCTCCTGACAGGGCAGACCGTTCAGTTTTTGATGGGCATGTGCAGAAAGAACAGCACCTCAAAAGGAGCATAGATTTGAGAAGTATGGGGTCTTCTGGCAAGAACGTGTCTGGAACTCTTCTGTGCCTGCAGAAGAGTAGACAGAGGTACTAACACTGAAACCATGAGCAGGGACCAGACCTCAGGGAGCCTTGAACGCCAGATGAATGAGCTTGAACTTCAGCCTGGAGGCATAGGAGCCACTGACTGCTGTGTGCCAGAGAGGGCTCGTCTGATCTTCACATCAGAAGATGGCTTTAGAGGAGGCAGCAGAGAAGGTGGCAGAGCAGGGAAGGCAGGAAGGGCAGTGAGAACGGTTATGGGGCTGAAGGACCATCCTGGAGAGAGAAGAGGCAGCACCAATGCCATCCTGTGGCCTGGCAGCAGGGACACTCAGACAGTTAACACCAGAACGGGCTGTGCTCCCGGGAGGGGAGAGATTCGCCCAGGGTTTCCATGGCAAGTAGGTGGCAAACCTAGGTCTTCCAGGCCCTGGTTCAGGATTCTTCCCATCAAGCAAGTGCTGCCTCACACATGCCTGTGGCTGGCTCCTCACAGAACTGCTGTGTTCCCCACACCCTGGCAGCCCACCCTCTACTCAGCCACCAGCTCCTGGCCTGCCCACCTCTGTTTACCAACACGAATTAGTTTCTTTGCCCCTTGGGCTGGGAGAGAGATTATGAGGCTGCAATCTCCTCTACCTTTGAGGGTTAAGGTGGGCCATGACCTCCTGCCAAGATACCTCCTGTTCACTCACTCACTCAACGTTTACCTCCTTATATATTTTGTGCTGAGCACTGGGATCCACCTGGCCTCTTAGGACTTCTCCTCAGTTGCCCTTTTGAAGGTTTGTTTAATCTTAAAGTTCAAAGACACTAATGAGCTCGACCTAGGCTCCTGGTAACCACATGGTGTGGCCAAGGCCACAGCAAGCACATTGACAAGTCAAGCCCCTGGACTGACTCCCAACCCCGTGGGATTTCTATGACCTCACAGTGGCCTGGGCAATTAGGACTCTGACTTGGGCCTGATCCATCCAGGATGCTTTTGTTACAGGAACAGGGAGGATGTTGACCCACTGAGGATCCAGCAGGTAAGTGACTGTCACTGGACCCTAGGAGTAGCAACTGCAGATCTGGCTCCTCAGCGCCACACACGGCAGCGGCACTCTGACACATATGGTGTTTATCCTTGCCTCATTCTTTGGGGATGTGCTCGCTGATGGGCTGTGGAGCACATCCAGAATGTTTTTGGAGCTGTTAGCTATTATGTCCTAAAAAATAATAAATTGCACACTGTGGCTCGCTCTTTCTTTCTTTCTTTCAAAGCAACTGGAGAGCTAAAAATACCAAGCTCCTTGCAGGGCCCACGTCGTGTCAGAGTTACCACCAACGGGAGGGTCCCACCGGCCCTGGAGACCTTGTTTACTTTGACAAGCTCATTCAGCACCAGCTGGGAGCCCTGCCTGCCCAGGCCTCCTGGACGCCCTCCCGGGCGGGCTCCTTTGTGCCGACAGGACAGCGGGCTGCCCGTTGTTGGCAGGTCTCAGAGCCGCACCCCCAGCCCGTGGCCTTGCCGCTCCCCTGGCCACCAGGTCTGCGTTTATTATTCCAGATGATAAAGCACACTGTCCCGAAGAGTTCAAAGCCCCACATCACACACTGCCTCACGGGCAGGAAAGTTGCTGTTGTTTATTCCTAGAGTGGTCAGGAGCCTCTTGCTCTCTTCCCTCCTCTCCTAGTCCTCATTCTCTCTCTCTCCCCCTCCACCCACCCCATCTCTGTCCCTATCCTCTCTTCTTCTCTCCTTCTCTTTCCTTCTCAGACCCCATCCTCCACTCTTCTCTGCATCTTTCCCTTCTCTCTTCTCTCCGGAGCCAGAGGCAGCTCTGCAGAAAACAGCTTGGAGATCCCATGTTAGAGGCTAAGGGCCTTCTTGGCACCAACGTTGCACAGGAGCCATTCTTTTCCCTTCTGCCTTAGGCCACGAGTTTTGAACGGGAGTTTAAAAGATGGGTGCTAACTGATAGACGCCAGCTTTCAGACCAGGCAACAGCACTCCTGGGCCCAGCCCATCTGGCATCTTAATATATTAAAAAGGATGAAAAGAAATGGGCATATCTATATGCAGTGGAACTGACCAGAAAGTTAGAGAATTCTGCAACATTGCCATATCTGTGATTGCAGGAAATTATTTCTCTGGGTTTCGGTTTGTCATATGTCTAAAGGCCTTAGGAATTCCTATTGTCTTCCAGGAAGGATCAAAAGTCACCTAGGATCATAGATAGGAAAATTCTTTTGTGTCTATGCAAGCGCATAGTAACATTATTGTGGGCTACCGACTACCCGTGGCTATTGTGAGAATGAAATGAGATTGTGTGCATGAAGTGCCTCACATGCTGTCAGGCACAAACATCAGCTGCAATTACAGTTTGCTGTTGGATAGGTCCCCCAAGAAGCAGGCTGAGATGGAGATGTGCATGCAAAAACTGCACCACGGAGTGTTTCCGGGATCCCCACACGGGGAAGGGAAGGAGGCAGAGTCAGGCAAAGGAAGAAGTGGGCTGCATGTGGCCTCAACAGAGGTCTCAGCCAGCGTTAAAGAGAGCTCCAAAGCTGGAGGGCCTTCCAGAGTTGTTCTAAATGAAGGTACAGGGACCAGGCATTTATACCTCCACAAATTTCAGTCATTGCACATGGGCTGCCCAGAAAGGACATATGATCTTGGAAGAGGCAGCTCTCTTCAGCTGATCCAATTCTCAAAGGGGATTAAGAGTTGAGGGCCATCTGCTGGCAGCCCTCCCAGCAACTGGAGGAATAATTCCTTTAGTACAGGGAGAGGTCTGAGCCATGCATCCCACTGTCTCTTACTTCATCATTATTATTACATAAATATAATGATTTATTTTCTCATATAGTTGGAAAAAATTTGATATTGGCTTAAAAATCTGTAATTACAAGAGAAATGTGGGAAAATTATTTCTATCTAACAAACCAGTAACTACCGATGAGCCACTTCCCAATGGAACAATGTGTCAGACTGATACAATAGGTTCACTACACAGCCATGATCTGCATACAAGACCCCTAGCAATGGCCTCCCAAAGCTCTCCCAGCCTTGTGCTCTCTGCCAACCCCTACTGGTCAAATCTGTGTACTGCCCCTAGGGCTCAGGTTCTAATTCTATCACTCTACTACTCAAACATAACCAAAGGCTTCCATGCCCTAGGGAAAGCATCAAGACTCCTTCACATCCTGGCCTCACTCCTTGGCAGCCTCTTTCCCCACTCCTCCTTCCATCCTGCCACCTCCTGCCTATGTTCCAGTGCAGCGCTGTGCCCATGTTTGGAATACCCCCCCCATCTTCCTTGTGGTGGATTCCGACAGATCCTTTGAAGACCAGCCCAAGTGACCCCTCCTTTGTGCCCCCTCTGTGCCTTGCATGCACCTCAATTATAACACTTAGATAAAAGGACAACCAGTCGGATTCAGTGTGAAGCTTCTGATACTAGATAGGGAAAGGGTGCTATGACAAGGAGTTGGCTTGGCTATAAAGCCAGTTGGCCTTAGTCTGAATCTATCCTACTGTTTCCTGACTTTAACCTGTTAGGTAAAGTTTCTTAAGGGCTCTGCAGGCCATTTTCTAACCTGTATAGTCATGATACCTATTTCAAAGGATTGTGGTGAAGATGAAATGAGACAACAGCCAGAAAACACCTGGCTGAGTGGGCTGTGTGGAGTAACCGCTGTCGGGGGACAGGCGAGGTGGTGTCCCCCATGTCTGCATTCTCTTCTCTGAGCATCTCCCCTCACCAGGCTGTGAGGTCCCTGAGATCAGGGTCTATATATCCTTGCTCGTGATTCCATCTCTAACGCATAACTGAGTGCCTCAATAAACATGTATAAATAAATTCGAAATAAATATTCTGGAAATGTTGAAATAAATGGATTTGAGTTGAATCCCTTAAGGTTTTCCAGAGCAGAGGATCTGTATCTCCCTTTTAGAGAAGAGCACAACAGAACGCCCGTGAGACAGCGACCAGGCCTGCAGCTGTGGCAGACAGAGGAAAGGAGAGCTGGCCTGCGTGATGATGGACACCCGTCTTTCTTCCCTGCTCAAGGCAACTGCACTCCGTAGTAAGGCAGCCATGCTGGACAAGTTCAGACTAAACACATATACATCATCGTCTCCACGTGTGCTGCTCATGCGTCCGCAGCAAACTCGGGAGAGGGCTCCTGGGGATGGTACGTGGGACTGAGACCACCTCGAACTATTTTGAATGCATGTCCCTGTCATCCTCCTGTCACTTCCTGGAGCGGGCTCAGGGCAAGTCCTGGGGCAATGACTCCACGTTCAGCTCATCCTTCATGACCAGGGCCCAGGCCAGCTCACCAGACCCTACTCCATAAGAAGAGAGAAAATTGTGTGGTTGACATAAATTCTGCTGAGAAAAGAGTCACCTCTTGGGTCTTTTAATTGTTCCTCATAAGAAACATTTATAATATAATGACAGGTGCTTGGAGGAACCCACTTTCAGACAGTAATTTACTTGGGAGGGGAAAAAAAGTCTCAAACACTGAAAAGAAGACAAAGAATATCAAAGTTTGCATTCTTCTCTTCACTTGGCATCAAGCAAATATTCATTAAATGTCCACCATGTGCCAGCCCTTCCCCTGGGTGATGGAGGCCTAAGGAAACAGGACACCCACCCTGTGCACATGAAGCTCACAGCCACGCAGGCAGGCAGTGTGACAGGCACTCCGGTCCACACAGGCCGATGAGGGCCCTCACCGCAGACTTGGGAAGGTTCCCGAGAAAATGGCGATGAAGCTGAGATCTGAGGGAGTATCTCGGAATTACTCACGTGGGAATACACAGTAACAGAGAAGTGAAGGGTGTTCCCATCAGAGGAAACAGCGAGAAAGCGGCGGTAAGACAGAGCACTGGTTACTAAAACATGACAAGTTAAGGCCCTGTGGTGGGAGCACTGAGTGCAGAGAAGCGATCGTCGGGAGGCAGAGCCCCAGCAATGAAGGGACTTGGGAGCCACATTGGGATGCTCAGACCTATTCCTGAGAGCACTGTAGATCCAGTAAAGTGCTTTGAGCAAGAGTCTAACCACAATCCTAACCAAAAAGCCTCTGTGGAAGGATCATATCTGCCACGTTTATTAAATGGGAGTCTCCCAAGTTCCAGATCCTGTGCTAGCCTCTGTGTGCACTCTAAATCATCAACTGAATCTAAGACAGCTTTCTTTTAGAGCTGTGCCTAAGTCTGAGGAAATATGAGAAACAGGAAAAGAAAAAAAAAAAAGGACTATTAGGATGGCTAATTTTAGGTGCCACCTGGGCTAGGCTAAGTGCCCAGTCTTTGGGTCAAACGCTAGTCTGTATGTTGCAATGAAGATAATTTGTACATGTGATGAACACTTACAAAATGTTTTATCGGTTGTCTCTAAGTAAAGTAGATTGCCCTCCATACTGTGGGTAGGCCTCATCCAATCAATTAAAGGCCTTAAGTGTAAAACTTGTGGTTCCCCAGAAAAAGAATTCTGTCTTAAGCCTATAAAGTAGAAACTCTGCCTGAGTCTCCAGCCTGCTGGTCTGCCCTGTGGACTTGAGACTCATGACTGCAATATCAACTCATAGCTCGATTTCCAGACTGTCCACCTGCCCTGCAGATTTCGGACTTGCCAGCCCCATAACTATATGTGTCAATTCCTTAAAATAAATCTCTCAGACAGATAATGGAGCAGACAGAATGTACACACACACGCACACACACTTTTGGTGCTGTATCTCTGGAGAACCCTGACTGATTCAACTAAGATTCAGAAAGCCCATTCCAACCTCCTCTCTTATCATTTAACCTCCCGAGACCATGTTCCCATCAGCATGGTGGGGATTAATCTCCCTGTCTTCCAGGATGGCTTTAAGATTAACCGAGTATGTAAAAACACAGAGTACCATGACTGGCACATAGTAGGTGCTTCATCATGATTGTTTTTCTCTTTCCTTGATTGATCGATGGACTAGATCCATACCCAGTGAAGTGGCATTTTTCTGCTGACACAGGCTGCCCTCGATGAAATCTGATCGTGCTAAACAAATAAAAAAGAATTTGCTCTTGGAGTATTATTGCCACCGTGATGGATGGCTGCTCCAAAGGCTATTTCTCAAGAGTTCACAGTAAAGAAAAATGTTCAGGTTTGATTTTATGTGTGTGTAGAAAATAAATTGTATGACAAGGGTGGTGACATTTAGACGGGGAGAGGGCTTAGCCGAGGAATTAAACATGTCAGGAGCCGCAGAATGAAAATAACATCAGAATGGAAGGTGAAAGGGGCATATTTGGAAAGCTCGGCGAGCGGCACAATGGGAGGGAAGGTGGCGTTCTGGAGTGGGACGTCAGCTGCTCTCTGCCGCCAAAGCCACGGCCTGCTCTCAATAACTCAGCAAGGTGGAAAGGAAAAAATATGAGCCCAGGTTCCAGCACTCTATTATCACAACTGGCTTAAATTATTATGCCTTGCTTAATTGACCACCTAGCAACAGGAATCGTAAAATGAAGCAGGACTTTTTAATGGAATCTTTACCTAGGTAATGTCTCAGGTTTCTGTCAGCACAACTCCCAACATTAGAGATATCTGAGATGCAGAGAGAGAAAGAGCATCTGCATCTGAGAAAATGTACACAGCACACAAGCAGAAAACCCAAGTCCGAAACCCAGGTCCGTGAGCTCCCAACCACAGCTTTCGTAAGGAACTAAGAGTAGTTCTGATCTAGGCAGGGATGGCAATGAGGTTGCCTTCGTCACAGCCACTCTGATTGATTTAGTCATAGTGCTAATTTGAGGTGTGGGAGAGTGACAGTAGCCTCAGCATGAAAAAGGGACATAATTGATTAGTGATGTCTGTCATGGAAGCCAGAGGATTGCAGGAAGACTAGGAATTGTCATTCCTAATCTGGTCCAATCTTTTTTTTTTCCCTCTCTATACCATAGGTTAGCAAAATATAGCTCATGGTCCAAATCAGGCCCACTGCCTATTTTTATAAATAAAGTTTTATCAGAATACAGCCCCACTCATTCACTTGCATATTGTCTGTGCTACTTTTCCTCTACAACCACAGAGTGGAGTAGTTGCAAATGATGCCAAGCGGTCCACAAAGCCTAAAATATATACAAACTGTGCCTTTGCAGAAAAAGTTTGCCAACCCCTGTTCTAGAGGACATGGAGACCCAGATTGGCTTGATTCCAGTCAAATAGTAAAGGCATTCGTGCATTCATAATGCATCATGTGTTTACTGCATGCCTAACATGTGCCAGATACTATACTAGGAACAGTCATGGACTCTCACGCTGTCTCCTCTCTAAATACACACACACACACCCACGTGTACCCATCTCCAATCCATGTCATCCCAAGGCTGTTTCCCTTCAGAGTCACAGCATGGCTGACAGAGGAAATCTGGTCTATATGCTTCCTTCCTTGTTTATATTCAGCAGAAAAGGAGATTCTGATCTTCCTTTCAGTCTAATTAAGCCATTCAGGTCACAAGCCTAATCCCAGACTAATACCATTTGCCAAAGTATACCATGCCCAGACTGGCTCTGTTAGGCCACGGCTGAACTGGAGGTGGTGGTAACATCCTGAGTCATGTGGGAGAGAGACGAATGCTTGCACCAAATCAAGTTTCAATTAAGAACAGGGAGAGGGACATCCATAATGAATGGACATCCTCTGGTGCCTGTCACAGTGGCTACTGCAACAGTGCAGGGGAAGGATAATGGTCTTGGATTAGGGGAGAACAGAGGAGAAGGAACAGGGCAGATTGGAGCAAATATTTTAGGTAGAAAGACTCGTGAGACTAAATGTGACAATGGTAAGGTAGAGAGAACAGAATTGCCCCTAGCAACAAGTCAATGACTTTTACCAAAAAGGTGCAAGAGTAGAAGGATTGGAGAACTCTAAACCAGTAATTCCCAATCCTGCCTGCCCCTCAGAATCACTGGCAAGCTTTTAGAAAATACTTATGTCTGGGCCCCTCTCCAGACCAAGTAAACCAAAACCTCTAGAACGTGGCTGGATACTAGCGTTTTTGAAAAGCTCCCCAGGGAATTCCGATGTGTAGTCTGTATTGAGAACCACTGCCCCAAAGCATTCAAGCAGGGGTGAAACCAAGAGACCATCTCACCGACCTCATTTTATGAATAAAAACCCTGCGTCCTGCCCAGTGCCACACCCTTCACCACACTTCTTTGATTCCACTACGTTTTGTTTGGGTGTCCACAGCATGTCAGGAACTGGGCTGTGTTACTGGAATCCAAGGTCAGGAGAGGGCCTAACCATGTCTGACGGTTAGAAGTCCAGACATCACGAGGAAGAAGGAGGACCACAACCCTGTCCCGTGTGGGGTGGTAAAAACAGCAGAGATTCTGGAGTCAGACAAAGCAGGATTCACTTCCTGGCTCTGCCACTGTGAGGTCTTGGGTGACTCATTTAAACAGTGAGAGTCTTCTTAAACTCATTGAGAAGTGGGAATGACAACGTCTACCTCGTGATGGGGGACAGGGCGTTAATTGAGAGAATGAACAGAAAGCCTGCAAAGGACATGAGAGGTCCTTGGAAATTATTAGCGCCTTTTAAGCAGTTTGGGGATGATTAAACCCCTAGCGCCTGGACTGGGAAATAACTGTGCGACAAAACTCAAGGCCTCGGCCAGATGAGCTCTGTGGGCCAGGGGCATGTGAATTCACAGCATGATGAGCTATGATGATTTCGGTTCAGGCTTTCATGATGAAATGACATCTCTTCAAGATGACTGATCCCAGAAGAGAGCCCAGTCTAAATTTAGAGGGTTTCAATGTCCTTTTGAAAGCCTAGAAATGTGATTTGTCTTCAGGCTCCATACCTTCCAAGAGGATCGGTGGTAGCCAAGATGACCGTGGCATTCTCTCCCACTGCATTATGAGCCGTGAGTCACTGCACCCAGTTTGGGAGCTGAGGGAGGCACTCGACTGCGGCCCCTGTCCCTGGAGCCCTCCAGCTTTCCACGGTGATCAGCTGTCATTAGCAGGATGTGAGTCATTGAGCTTGCACGTGTGTGTGTCAGTGCAAGGGACTCACTCATTCCTTCTACACAAATCACCAAAAGCAACCACAAAGCCATGAGTGGCCAAGCGTGCTGACGCCAAGTGAGCCTGGTTCCCTGGGATCCCCAGGCCTGATTCACAATTGTCAACAAATAAGCACACACCTCACTTCCCTTGTGACATTCCCCAGTGGACATCTTGCCCGAAATTTCCCAGTCAGGAAAAATAATCTTCACCCACAGGGAAAGGATTCAAGCTCCCTGGGAGGAAGAAAAAAAAAATTCAGACTAAAAATATGGGAAAAGAAATGCTTTTCAAAAATGATGTCTGGATCGAAAGTGACATTTGTCTGAAGGGGGACAGGACAGATATATATTGAGCACTTCCTATGTGTCATGCACTAAGTTCACATATATAAAGCATCCCAATAAATTAGTTATCTCTCTGAGCACTAATTTCTTCATCATATAGCTCTATTTTTATTATGTACCATATGTTTGTCTTGAATTATAAAAGTATTCAATAATAATAAGGAAAACACATTAATCACCTACTCTGTGCCAGGCACTGTACTAAGTATATTGAAAACTCTATCTCCCCGAACACCACATACTCCCAGGAAGGAGGTACAGCCCAGAGCCGTTGCAGAATGAGGAAACAGCGGCCTCAAACCCAGATTGGTCCACCAGATTTCACGTAGTAGAAGCAGAGCAAGTACCGTAAGCCGCCTGACTCCCAATCTCATTCCCTCCTCACACCCCGAATAAATGAGGAAACCATAATTGTGTGGCATTTTAATTTTTCTGAGCATCAAAGTGGCAAACCAAGGACTTGAACCAGGGGTTTCCTGGCCCCTGATGCACTGTAATTTCAAATTCTGCCTTAACATGCCCCATAAAGTATGAAGCAGGGTCAAATGGCCACGGAGGCTGGTGAAACTCCCTGTGGTTTCGTGTTTAGGAGTCTCCTCTGCTGAGCAGCCCATGGAAACATGCCGGCAAATTGGCCCACTCAGAGCTCAAGATGTAAGGAGAGGTGCTTAATAATTGGTAGCCCTGTGCCAAGCAGCTTGCCACACATCGGCTCGTTTAGTCAGCACCACAATGCTATGAATTAAGTATAATTCTATTTTATAGGACACTGAGACACACAAAATGGAATGATTTGCCCAAGGTCCCTTAGCTGGGAGTTTGTATTAGAACAATAATTTGTTTTACTGCCATACTGAAACTCCTTGAGGTCAGAAGCATATTTTGATATCTTTGTTTTCCTAGCTCTTGCCACAGTACCTAGAACAGAGCAGAGCCCCAAATTGGAAGTTTAAGTTCTTTTTTTTTTTTGAAACAGAGTCTCACTCTGTTGCCCGGGCTAGAGTGCCATGGCGTCAGCTTTAAGTTCTTTTTGACATTGATAGTATTCATTCAAGAATATGCTTGGCATTATGCGAGATGCTTTATAAGATGTCATTTTTTTTTACTGTTCAAAATAAGCCTACGAAATAGGTTTTAGGTACATTTGTAAGATGGGAAGCCTATGCCTAGAGACTAAGGTTAGATCATTAGTACACGATTCAGGCAGAATTTAAATCTAGGGTTGTGCAGCTCCAATACTGTGTGTTGCCCAAATCTGTGCATCTCTGCTTTTTGGAAGAAGGATGGTGTGGAAAGTCTAATTGCTAGAACTGCCCAGCACCCATGTCTAGGGACCCCCACCAGGCTGCTTCTGTTAGCACTGCTCTACCTTGCAAGCTAAAAATTGGAGGCTTCAAGGTAGGAACCGAGTTTGCCAACATTTTCCAGGCTATCTTGGTGCTCCTGGAGTCTGAAGTTAAAATTATTGGAGCTTGGTGCTCCTTGTAAACTATTTTTATACCTGGGAATGTGTTGGGAGCCAGCTGGCCGCTGCCAAAGCTCAGATATCACCTGGCACTTTCTTCTGAACTGGGTGAATAAATCACATGAACAGTCAAGCCAGACTGTGTCTGTCTGGGTCTGTATCTGATAAGAAGCTCTTGGCAACAAACGAGCTGTGTTCCACTTTCTGCTGGGCTAGCCATGTAAAAGGCATCGGCCGGCGGGATAAGAATCGCCAGATTTCAAATGGGACGGTCCATCCAACCCCCTCTCTTTATAGGTAGAGAGACTGAGACCGAGAGCCCCAGGCTGGCATATTGGGTTACAAGTCATGGAAATACGTTCAACTTAATGGAGAGTGGTGTATTGTAAATATGGAAGGGTATTTTATGGAACCCACTTGCAAAACAGATACCCAGAACACACAGGAACTGAAAAGTCCTCCCCCTGGTGGTAGACACCGATGTATCACATAGGTCCCCCTTGCAGGAAAAACTTAGCACCCAGGGCCCAGCTGAAGGGAGTACCACCAGCAGACACTTCCAGCTGTCAGATCCTTCAGGGGCTGCCTTAGCCATGGAAACCAGCCTCACTGAAGATTGTGCCCTGGCTGAAGTAGCCCAGATTCCGTGATTCAGAAGGTACCCAATAATGGACAACTCTGATGGGCAAAATTCCCTCCAGATCACCCACCGGGTTGGCTGAGTCTTTGTCAGGGTTCTAGCACAGTTCAGCTTCTCTGTCTCGTATTCCTTTCTCCAACTTCCTTTCCCAGGTATTGGTCCCTAAGAAACACCACACGCTCCACACTTAAATATTTCCTTTAGAGAACCCAACCTGCAAAACCCTGACTATCTTTGGCCAAATGTTATTAAGTCATTAAATATGAAATGTCCAATTTTGAATCAAGTTTAGTTTATTATAAACAAGAAGCAGTACAATTAATCAAAGTATGCACCTTAACTGTCAACACAGTTTGCCATCTTAACAGTAGCTTGTTTATGCCACCAGTGAAGAAGCCTGGAGAGAAAGTGGCAATGAAATTGGGAAAGGCATTTTTCACAGCTTGTTGAGAAATGAATAGTTTTCCTTGCAAGAAGTGGTCCAAAGCCTGGAAGAAGTGGTAGTCAGCTGGCGCAAGGTCTGATGAATGTGGTGGATGACAGAGGGTTTCCAAGTCCAGCCTCCAGAGTTTTAGCAGCATTGTTTGGTGACATGTGGTCAAGCATTGTCTTGCAAGAGGATTGGCCTGTCTCTATTGACCAATCTCGGCTGCTTAATCGCAAGCATCCTCAACATTTTGTCCACTCGGTCTCAGGTCACCCACGTGGCTCATTTCAAGATTAAAATCACCAGAATGGAACTTCTCAAACCATCAGCATACTGTGCATTCATTAGCCACATCCTTCCCAAACACTTCTATATTTCGAGCTGTCTGCACAGCACTGGTTCAATGATGGAACTCATATTCGAAGATAATATAAATTTTTAACTTATCTATAGTTTTGCAAAAATTACTCAAAAAAAAAAATTGAAAGATAATCACAAGCCAAACCATGCATTTAAAAGAATGTGGATGTACCTTCACAATAAAAATTAAAAAAAAAAAGAAGTGTCAAAGTGAAATGTCACAGATATCAATTGACAAACTTAGTACTTAAGGAAGTCGGACATTTCATACTTAATAACCTAAATATTTTGCTTCTGCATTTCTTAATTTGTCTGTTTCATTCAACAGTCCTTTTTCCTATAAACCATCTTTGACTTTTCTTGTTGCATAGAACTCACCATGGCGGCCCCCAAAGGGCTTCCTCAGTGTCTGTGGCAGATTGTATATTCCAAATTGACAATAGCAACATTTTAAATCTTACAAGTTTTTCCAGAAACGGGCCACCCCCTAGCAAGAGGCAGACTCTATTTCTCCTCCTGTTGAAACTGGGCTGGCCATTGTGGCTGCCTTGATGAATAGAACGCAGTGGAAGTGACCTTGCATGGGGTCTGAAGCTGTCATAAAAGGCAACACGGCTTCCTCCAGCTTCTCTCTCTCTGGGGACATTCACTCTTAGAACACAGCCACATGGAAAGGAGCTGAGCCCCCCAGCCCACAGCCACATCAATGGCCAGATGTGAGTGACTCCAGCTCCCCACCTTTGCATCTTCAAGGTGAGACCCCCAGATATAATGGAATAGAAACAAGTTGTCCCCACTTTTCCCCTTCTGAATTCCAGCCCTTCAGAATCCATGAGCATACTAAGTGCCTGTCATACACCACTAAGGAAATTTGTTTCACAGCCAGAGGCCTGAAACTACCCTGAAAATCGCAGGATCCTTTGGCTTGTCTCCCATAGCCAACTGACTCCATCTCCAGGTCCCAATTCCAAATTCCTTGGAGAAAGACATTAACTGGACCAGAGGTGGGCACTTAATTCAGAGTGGGCCAAACATCTTTGTAAAAGTATTCATGTGGCCAGGAAGGCAGGTATTCAAATGCAATGAGCTTTTCCACTTGGAATTGTTTTATTCATTAAACAATTATCACATGCATTGTGCAAGTTATATGCTAGGTGCCTACCATGTTTATAGAAGTAAGAAAGACATGGTCTAGTGAGCATAAAGTTTATGCATAGATGAATCAGGTGATGAACAAAGAAAAATACATTCTTTTCCTAAGACAGCATGATGCAGTGATAGAGACCAGCAGTGGAACCTAGTGTATTGGAGAGTCACAATGTGTCCAGGGAGGAAAGGACGGTCATATTTGCTCTCTCCAGATTCAGCAAGTACTTACTGAGCATCTACTATGAATCTCAAGGGCTATACCAAAGGTTATTTATGTACAGATGATCCCGCATGATGAATATTTGAACTTCCCACCAGGTCTTCAACACAGTAAAGTCCAGAGAGGTGACATGATTGCACGAACTTGAGCTCAGACCCAGAGCCCCTGTCTACCACACTTGTGATCCCCCCTCCCCCCCCCCACACCACACTGCCTCATACAGCACCTGGCAGCGTGGCTCAGAAGAGGAAGGAGTTCTGTCTACTGAGCATAGAGTAATGCTTCAGTGCATGGGCTGTGGACACAGCCTGTCCAGGTTCAAATCTTAACACCACCACCTAGTAGACACAGCTGACAAGGAGGCAATAAGGGACAAGTTTGGCCTCTCTGAGCCTCAGTCTCTTGTCTGTAAAATTCTATAATAATAGCACTGACCTCAATGGGTTCTTGGGAGAATTAGAATAGATGAAGCACATGATGAGCTTAGAACACTAACACACAGTAAGTGCTCAATAAATGTGAGTGCTTATGATCCGGTGTGAGGGCCCAGACATGGCTTGCTGGGGAAAATGGGCCCTAAAAGTGTGTGGACGTTTAGTCCTTAAATTAGGAAGAGAGATTTCCTGATTGAGGAAGAAGCAGGAGCAAAAGTAGCAAAATTGTGGGATGTTTTCAGGAATAAGCAATTTCACTTGACCGGAGCTTTAAGTAAATGTGTCTACTTGTTTGTTTTCTGCCTCTCTCACCAGAACATAAGCTCTGTGAGATAAAGGGCTTCACTCCACCTTAGAGCCGTGCCTGGCACAGGGCAGGTGTGTAATAAAATTTTACTGACTACGTTAATGAGACCACTGTGTGGTCTTGGGCAAGCTACCTCTCCTCTCTGAGACTTAGCACCCTGGCTTCCAAAAAAGGATTAATGACATCCTCTTCATGGGTTGCTGAAAGGCTTAAAGGAGATAATCATGCGAATCCTGGCCCAGAGCAGGTGTTAAATACCTGCTAATTCTTTTTCCTTGGAGCTGTGTACCCAGCAGAAGGTCAAAGTGGCATGGGATAGACAATAAAAATGTACAGAGGTGAAGGAAAAGAAGGGCTGGGGTGGCTAGAAAAGGTAGGGATGTCTTCTTGGAGGAAGCAAAACCAAAACTGGGCCTTGGAGGGTGAAGCTGAGCTGCATTGGCATCAGAGCCTCGGGCTGGACTCCAACTTCATGATGAGGCAGGGACAATGGCTCTCTGTACGTGCCACCCACCTGGCTCCCCATCAGAGCCAGCAGGGAAGTTACCAAGTGTCAATGGGATATGCCTCCCCTCAAAGCTCTTCAGGTTGTACACTCCTGACACCAGACATCGACACAAACCTCTCAGCGAAGACTCTCATTTGCTACGTGGCCCGAGGCAAGTCCCTAAACTAACTGCACTTCAGTCTCTACGTCTGCAAGATAGAGGGTTTGATGGATGAGCCCAAGGTCACTCCTGGCCCTGACACTCTTGAGTCCGTGGACACACAACAACTAGCCATCTCCTGAAGACATTAGCAAATGCAGCTATGCAATCGTTTGTATGTGGTGTTCTTCTGTGTTAAATTTTCAAAGCAAACCTGGAAGAAAGACCTAAATTGGTTTGGTTGAAGACATGGCTTGGGAGTCAAGAAATATAGAGTTTATACAACAGAAGTGGTAGTTGACTGGCTTTTGGCTTTTCTGGGCCTTGACCTTGCCATCTGCAAAAGTGGGGAGCTAGGTGGAAGAATGGAAGGCACTTGTGAGGTTTCAGATCACCAACTTATAACCCTCCCGGGCTGAGATTCTTCAGGAATCAATGCCAGGAGTGCTGATGAGTCTCTCAGAAGCCTGTACATTTGGACAACCTGCAGGGCTGTGGAAGCCAGGTCTGTTTGTGGCCACACCAGGATGGCCTCACCACTGACCTCATTCTCTGGCACATCCTCTGTTATGACAAAGGCCTCAGTGCACCCAAAAGACCTGCCCTGGGTCAGGGGCGTATCTGTAGCACAACCAGTGAGCTTCAGCAGAATTGCCTAAACCTCAGGATTTGTTTCCCTAGGAGCCTCGCTGGTGTCAGTAACATGCGTGGATGGATAGTAATGACTCAAAATCTGCCAATGGCAGCGAGAGGGGTGCAAAGATCCCTGGCCTTGGAGTCAGGAACACTGGGGCCACAAGCCAGGCATTGTCCTTGCCAGCTATTTGCCCTTAGACAGGTGCTCACCCTTTCTGGGCACTCTGTTGCACGTCTCAGAAGCAGTAGGGGGTCCCGCACACCTCACGGGGCTTGAGCAGATCAAATGAGATTACAGATGCAGGCCCCTGGAATATCATTAAGCCACATGGGTAAGACAATGTTATTTCTGATGGCTCGTGTCTACAGAGTGCTTGACAAGTTTCAAAGCATGTCACTGTCAACGCACAGTCACATCGGTTATCTCTTGCTCTCCCAGCAGCCCTACAAGGACACACAGGGTGAGCCTCATTATCCCCTCGCCCCTTATCTGCCCCTCTCTTAAGGCACTTACAACATTAAATCTTCAACTTCGTGTTTTAGTTATTTATGCACATGTCTAATCTCCTCCAGCAAACAGAAGCCAGAGCAGACACCGGGTCTGGTCGTCTCTGCTCCATCCACCCCCATCCACCCTCTTCCTTATACATACGTGTTTGGATCTCAGTAAGTAACAAATGTAAGAAAAGAGAGAGAGGAGAGAGAGAAAGAGAGATGGGGAGACCTTGTCACAGTTAATTTTCATGGTGTAAATGAAGCTGTCCACTATGGCAGCCACTGGCCACAGGAGATTTAAATTTAAGTTAACTAAAATTATACAAAATTAAAAATCCAGCCCCTCCATCCACTGCACTAGCTGCATTTCAGGTGCTCAGCAGCTACAGGTGGTTAGTGCCTGCTACACTGCACGGTGCGGATATCGGACATTTCCATCACCGCAGAATGCTCTAGTGGATGCTAGTAGATAGGAAGGAGCTTGGGCTCTGCAGTCAGACAGAACCAGGTTCCAGCCCTGCCTCTGGGACCCAGGCAGGTAATTTTGCCTCTCTAAGCCTCAGTGCCCATATTTACACAATCAGGATGCTCACAGAGATGCGTGCATCCATGCCATCTCGGAGGATTGTTGAGAGAATTAAGTAAATTCTTTTTGCTTTTTTTCACATAAATGTTATAGTCCCTCTGTGCTGATGCTCCATGTGATATTAGAGACAATGGCAGACCCAGAAGCTGGTGTTTACAGCATGGGATGTGCAGGGCAGAGTGGAGAGAAGTCAGGCAGATGGAACAGACAGGCGGAAGTTTGAATCTTACTTTCACTCTCCAGCTGCATTATCAAGGGAAGATAATCCAACCTCTCCAGGTCGAATTATTTCATTATCTCCCCTTCCCAGGTGGAAAAAAAATCATTATTTAATCCTCATCATATCCTCATAAATTAAATATATAAAGAACCTTGCTCGGTGCCTGACATCCAGCACATGTTCAAAAACTAGAAAATTACTACATTATATTAATATTTGCCTTTTTGTAATTCTATTTGAGCAAGTTGGAAGTTTAATTAGCTTTCCAACCAACCAAATTTCTGCATTCAAGTCTTCACCAGATTTAAGTGTTACTGTGGCTTCAAAGAAGCTGTTGATTCTTAAGTAGCGGGTTTTGATTGAGTTGACTGTTTTAAAAAAAACTGTTTGGATTTTAATTATGATGTAAATGTTATAGTAACACACATTTGGTTTTCTACAGACATTTCCACTCTGGTGCGTAAGCTCAATAAAGGTCATATCCCAAAAAGATTTTTAAAAAGACACATGGTTGAAATTATTAGTATCCAATTGCTTTAGGTATGTTCACTGTTTTTTAATCATTATTTTTACTCCTATTCGCTAATTAGCTAAGGATCTGGACCTTAAGCACACTGAGGGGATCAAGAGATTCTGAGAGTTAAAATAATGTGCTCTCCGCAAAGCAGCCAGAAAGGTATCTTTTGTTATAAAAATCAGATGATGTCTCTGTCCTGGTCAGATATGTCAGTGTCTTCCCCTCACACACAGAATAAATTTAAATCTCCCCTCCATGGTGTGCGGTCCGGCAGCATCTCGCCCCTCTAATCCATCCCTCTCGGTACCCCGTGCCCGGCCTCGCTGCGGGTCCTTCTCTCTCAGCCGTGCTGAGCTCGTTCCTGCCCATGACCTTTGCACTTGCCATTTCCTCCGCCTGAACTCACTTCCCCCAGATCTTCGCAGAACTTCCTCTCTCACTTCCTTTAACTCACTGCTCAAACGTCACCTGTACGAGAGCCGCCTCTCCTCCCTCATTTTCCATCTGTTATGCTGCTTTGTGGTTCTTTACGGAACTTAGAGAATATGATTTCCGGTTGTGGTTTGCATTCCTTCCTCCTTCCATCCCTTTGCGGACTCATTAATCCCATGTTTGTTAATCTAATAATATTAATCAGTACCTTGACTATAAGCCCTGAGAGGGCAGAGACGTCTGTCTTGTTCATTGCTCTTACGCTGTGCCTAGAACAGTGCTCAGCGCATGCCACATTCTCAATACATTTCAATAAAATTTGACATTTGAACAGAATTTCTAGGAATAATTAACTGACCTTCCCTTTTCTAAATACACAGACACAGGCTTGAACTAAATCATTCGTCTCCAATCTTTTTGGCACGAGGGACCAGTTTCATGGAAGACAATTTTTCCATGGACTGGGGGGATGAGGGGGCTGGTGGGGGAGGCGGAGCTCAGGTGGTGTTGCAGCCAGTTCCTAGCAGGCCACGGACCAGTGCCAGTCTGCAGCCCGGGCCTTGGGGACCACAGAGCTAAATGGCCCGGCTTCCAAATGTATTCATTCATCCACTCATTCCCCAATTACCAGGCATGTGCAGTGTGCCCAGCATCCCGCACAGCACCCGTCAGTGAAGGAGATGAGGGCGAGCCTTCCCTTGAGAAGCCTTCTCAGAGCCCATGAGTGTACCACCCACAGGCATGGAGACAGAAAACTGCCGCATGCTTGGCAGAGTTAAGGAACAAAATTTTGTAGAGACGCAGAGGAGGAAATAACTTCTTCAGCTGGAGGGAGTCAGGAACAACTTCTCAGTGGAGATTACCTGGGAACCTGGATCTCAAACAAGAGTCTGCACTCTGGCTGTCATTGACTGCCACATGCCTTCTGACGCTGGGCTGCCCACATTGGAAACCTGTCTCCACCGTCCCCAGCTGAGAGCCTGTGGCAAGTTCCCTCATTGGTCTGTCCTCCAGATCCCCCATCTGTAAAATGGCAGCAATAATATTACTTGCCTTAAACGGTGGTTGTGAGAATTAAATTTAATTATTCATTAAAAAACACATAACTCCGTGCTCAATAATATTACTTACACAGCCATCATCCTGGGAGCTCAGAAGCGTGCTCGAGGGGCATGGAGTGAGACTGGTGCCCCCGGTAGCTGGAGCATGGGTCCCATGAGAGAAGAGGCACAGACAGAAGGGGAGGCTGGGCCAGCCACGGAGGGTTTTAGAGTCTGGCCTTGACCTGACGAGAAGTGAAGAACCATGGAAGGATCCTGAGTTGGGAAGCAGCACACTCCATGTGCAGTTTAGGCATCTCTCTGCTGTAGCATGAGGACAGAAGGGGGTGGGCCAGACCAGACACAGGCAGGAAGGAGGCTGGCACACAAATCCAACCCAGAAATGAGGAGGGTAAGTAGTGGGGGAAAGAGGAGAGAGGTCCTGGGGAAATAAAATTAGTACGTGTGGCCACTTTGTCGTGCTAGGTCTGGCAGGACACAGAGGCACCCTCAGAGGGATTTAACCCAAGAGAGCTTAACAAGAGGTATGGGCAGGGTTAAGGGAACCAACAAGGAATGTGAGGCATCCAGGTACAAGCAAGAGAAGGAAGAAATTACCACCCCAGACCTGAGGGATCAAGGGGAGGGAATGGTATTAATATTACAGGAGAGTAGAGAAATTGGAAGCCAAGGAGAATGGCTGACTCAACAGGAACCATAGCCACAGGTGGGAGCACAGCCTCTACAGGCCATGGCCGGGCAGGGGGCAGGGAGTCACACACTCGGCCTCTCCTCCCTTCCGCTCTCGTCTCCTGCCAGTGTCTCTTATTAGCCAAACACACTGGAAGCTGGAGGTCGGGAGCCAGGGGATGTGGTCTGTACACGTCATCCTTCCTCGGTCAAGAGCAGCCCACAGGAGGGTAGAAAGGACCTGGGGTAGAGTGCATAGATAAAGAGTGGATGTCACGGTCACCAATTAGATGGGAGTGGAGAGTGGTTCAGAGGGCAGAGAAGAGGATTTGTTCCTAACTCCTGAGCTTCCTTGCTAAGGAAACTACCCAACTATTAATAAATATGAACTGGAGGACTAAAATGCCAATCTAAGTAAATTTCATCCAAGTCCCCATTTCCCCTCAATGTTTGTCCCAAATGTCTGGACCTTCCTCCCCTTTCATTTCCATCTGCAAATGTGTTCTATTACTGGCAGCTTGAAAAATGTAGCCAGAAGAGGATTTGCAGATTAGTATAATTTAATTGGTACCACAGCTAAACAACAAACTGGTCTACAACATAGATTTTCAAAGATAAATATAAGTATGACCTATGCAAAAAACGGAGGGAAGAAGGTGCTCCTCACTCCTCAGCAAAAATTCTTCATTTTCCACAAATACCACGGGGAGCCTAGAAGCTACGTATAAATTGTCCCAGCCCACGCATCTGCCTGACACATGCAGGTCCCTGTGTCTCTGACAGGTTCCAGGACTGCATGCATTGCACCCCGGGGCACCAGACCACAGTGACGTGATGCTCTGAGTGGCACTGAGGCAGACACACCCTGGAGATGAGGAAAATGCCTCGGGACCAGGAACCTTGTTACCACGGGAGTCGCAGGAACTATTGACGGCAACAGCCAGGCCTTTCTTCTGCAAAGTGCTCCCAGGAAGCCTTTGCAGGCCTGGAGAGCAGAAGGGTTTTCATCATTAATTAACACATTTTCCACACTGGGGCCTGAAGTAGGACTAGCTAAGAGACACTGGGAGGGATGAAGGAAATGGATGGGCCACGCTGGGCAAGCCTCAGCTTAGAACTTCACTCTGCGGACCTCCAGGAGAAGCACGAGCTGTGTGGGTACACATGTGTGTGTGCGTGTGTTTGGGGGGGTGGTGTTCAAGGCCTTGGTGATCAGACGCCTGCTGTGGCCCACTTCTCCAGGCCACCACCCCGGTACTTCATGCTGACCTTAGCCCAACTGAGCTACTGGTATTCTGCCCATACACCCCTAACCTCCGCAGGCATCTGGGCTTCTTTGCATGCCATTCCCTGTGGTTGGAATGTCCTTTTCTTCTTCTCCACCTAGAGGTCTCCTACTTTATCTGAAAGACCCTCCTCTAACTACATCTGGATTTCTCCAGGAAGGCTCTGCAGAGAAGCGGTCAGGTGCTCCGACTTCTACGCCTCTCTACCTTGGACTATTCTCTCAGGCAGCAAACAAGTAGCTGCCTAACTGGGACCCCATGTGCTGTTCCTCCTCAAGACTACGAGCTGCTAAAAAGCAGGTGGCATCATAGAACCCCGGTATCCATACCTTAGGACTGGGCCTATCTCGGATAGCAACACGAGGTGCCCACAGCTCTAAAGCTCCTGCGGGTCAGTTCTTCTCACCAGAAATTTCTTCCTATTTTTTCCTGAAATCTGGAGTTTCTAACTGATGGGTCCCTGTTTTTCTCTCTAAACCCATACATGATAGTCCCTTCTGGTGCCACATGCCAGCCATTCCGATCTCCAGTGCAGGGACCTCGTCCCCATCAGGCCTTCACTATATCAAATTCCTTCTTTTTGCCTGAGTTAGTTTTTTTTGTAAAACATCATTTTTGAATCAAACAGGTTTGAATTTGGATATGGGCTCTGCCACTCCCTAGCCCCAGTTCATTCATCTATCAAGTGGGTGTAATAATATCTACTTCGCAGGGATGTTGAGAGAATTAAATAAAACATTGGGTGGAAAGTGGCTAGCAGAGGTCCTGACAGATAGCATGTCCTCGAATAAATATTTATTGGATGACTGAATCGATGAGTGAGTGAACTGGGTTTTGTGTCACATGGGTGGAGTCACATTTCAGACATCTAACTCTCTTACGGTAGTTAAGAGTCAATTAATGGTAGACCTATGCCATGTACTCACTAGGATCTTAGGACAGACTCCTAAGAGGGTCCCTGCTCTAAGTCATTGAACATATAATGAAGAAACAAGTGTAGTAATCAGTAGGAGAGTGAACTTGCAGGTCACGTAGCTGAGTCCATCCGAGCAGGTTAGCGAAGGACTCCCTGTGGGAAAGACCCTACAACTGAGAAGAGAGTTACTCAGGCAATCATTAATGTAATAATTTGTTGCTCCTCGTTCTGTTATTGTTTGTGCAGTTCTCTTGGGAACATTGTAGACAAGGAAAGATAAAATGGCCAGGCAAGAATGTTGAACGCTAAATGTAATATTACCAAAATTAAACAACAAATAAGCCTCACCACCCCTAATCTCTCAAAGTTATACTGATTGGTAAATGTGATGGGAAGTATACTAATTGGTAAATACACTGAGTCAGTGGCTCTCAAGTGACAACTCAGGCTGCATACCTTTCCCAGGTTGATGCCAAATTTATCAATGCATAAAATTTATGGTCACTGAGATTATATATAATTCCTGCAATACTTCTAAGCTGAAAGGTTGAACTGTGGAAATTCTATGGCGGGTGTCCAGTGGAATGAAACTTACTGTTTGCCCTATCACCTCTTTTATTCAGTCCTGTACTGGAAGGTCCCAGCCAGCTCAATGAGTCAAGAGGGAAAGGAAAGCTCAAGAATGGCAAAGGAATAAATAAGACGTTATTGTATACAGATGACATAGTTGTATATAGAGAAAACCTTAAATAATATATGAGTAAATTATTAGAATTAACATGTGAATTCAGTAAGACCACTAAATTCACAAGGTCAATATACAATGAAAAAATATATTTTAAAAACACTATTCACAATAGCTTCAAGAAACATCAAATACATGGGAATTAATCTAACAAAGATTTGCAAAAGTTGTACAGTCATGCACTGCTTAACAATGAGGATACATTGTGAGAAATGCATCGTTAAGCGATTTCATCAGATGTGAACATTAGAGTGTGCTTACACAAACCTAGATGGTACAGCCTACTACACACCTAGGCCGTATGGTATAGCCTATTGTTCCGAGGCTACAAACCTGCACAGCATGTTACTATACTGAATACTTTAAGCAATTGTAATATTATAGTATTTGTATATCTAAACACAGAAAAGGTACAGTAAAATACAGCATGAAAGATTAAAAAATGGAACACCTGTCTAGAGCACTTACTGTGAATGAAGCTTGCAGAACTGGAAGTGAGAACTAGAAGCGCTGGGTGAGTTTATGAGTGAGTAGTGAGAGAATGTGAAGGCCCAGGACATTACCGCTCACTACTGTAGACTTTATAAACACTCTACCCTTAGGCTACACTAGATTTGTAAAAAAAAATTATGCTATGACATATGATGGCGATGGCATCACTATTGACAGGAATGTTTCAGATCCATTATAATCTTTGTAACCATCATCATATATGTAGCTCCTCGTTGACCAAAATGTTATTATGCAGCACATGACTGTATATAGAAAACTACAAAACATTACTGAGAGAAATAAAAAAAAAAACCTTTATAAACTGAGGAATAGATTGGAGGACTCAGTATTGTAATTTTCTCAGTTCTCCCCAATCTGATCTACACATTCAGTACAATTCCAATCAAAATCCCAGCAACTTTTTCCTGTAATGTCATAGTTTGGATCACCCAGAAGTAGACCCTGAGATGAAGATTTGTGTGCAACTATTTTTTTAAGGAAATGTTATCAAAATAAGCTGATCAGGAAATGGGTCAGTAGAACACAGAAGGGGAGAAAAGCAAGGAAACTTTTGATTTGAACCTGATCCTACAAGGGAACACAGGAGTATAACTTATGCTTTAGAACTCTCGCTTTCAAGGCAAACAAGCTGGGCTTCTATACTCCCGCACCAGTTAGTCATTGCTACGATCCGCCCGGGGGGACGTAAACTCCCAGGCATTTTCTCCTCACTGTACATCTCAGGGAGTCATTCAATGAGAATCACAGGTGTACACAGTAGGAACACACACAGAAACTGGGAGGGGAGCACAGATATAAAGAGGAAAAGAGATGTGAGGGGATTTAGGTAGAGCGTTGACGCTGCTCACTGCATGGAAGTCAATAAGCTGATGCTAAAATTTATATGGAAACGCAAAGAGCCAAGCCAAGCCAATACAACCTAGAAAGAGAAGAATAAAGTTGGGGTATTTATACTATTAATACTAATTATAAATCTACATTAATTAAAACAAGTGTGGTTTTCATTCAGGAACAGAAAAACAGCCAACGGAACAAAATAAATTTCCCAAAACAGATGCACATGTATATCATCACATGATTTATATCAAAGATGCCTGCAGTGCATTTGAGAAAGGATGATGATTTTGATAACTGGCCCTGGATTAATTGCATAGTAATACAGATATATTGTAGACCTATGTGTGACAGGTAAAAAAAAAAATAAGGCCTCTGGAAGACAGCATAAAATCATGTCTCATGACCCTGAGGTAGACAAATATTTCTTACATAGGACACATAATACACTAACCATAAAGGATTCGCATATTTGACTTTGATAACTTTAAAATTTTCTTTTCATCAAAAGATACCATTAAGACAGTGAAAAGGCAACAGAGTAGGGGAAGATATTTAAACTGCACATACCCAATAAGGATTCATAATCAAAAATTGTCAAAACTCCTATAAATTAATAAGAATAGGGCAGGTAATACAACGTTTAATAGTCAAAAGTCTTGAAGAAGCATCTTATGAAAAAGCATGTCCAAATGGACAGTCAGCACATATTCAACACTAGTAGTCATCGGGAAATGCAAATTAAAGCCACAATGAGAATGCCACTATGTATCCACAAGCATTACTGAAAAAAGTAAATAAGAGAGACAATACCAAGCATTTCCAAGAACGTGGAGCAGCTGGAACTTTTACGTACTGCTGACAGTGGTGTAACCTGGCTCATCAACTTTGGAAAACTAGAAGGATCTATTAAGGCTGAAAAAATGCACAGTCCATGACCAAATAACTCAACACCTAGATATATGCTTAAAAGTGTGTTAATTTGTACAACAAAAGACATTTACAAGGATACTCGTAGCAACTTTATTCGTCATAGCCAAAAGCTGGAATGACCCAATGCCCCATATATACAGAATGGAATACTATAGAGCAATGAAAAATAAACTCTTGCTATACGCACCATGCATCAAACTCACAAATACAATAACAAACAAAGGAGACTCCGTGCAAGTGAATAAGAGCTGTTTTGTTCCATTTTTGCAAATTATAAAAGCAGACAAAATGTATCGGTGGTGATAGAAGCCAGTGTAGTTGTAACTTTTATAGAGTGTAGGGGGTTGCAAGGGACAGGAGGGGACCTGAGGTGTTGGGAGGGATTTACATCTTGAGCTAAGTGATGGTTACAAGGATGCATGTATTCGTAAAAGTTCATCAATCTACAAGTTTAAGATTGTGCCCTATATTATATGTGAGTTAGAGTTTGGTAATAAAAAGGAGAAATTTTTAAAACCCAGACATCCTACAAGTTTATTCTAGACATTCCAGAAACTATAGAAATGTACAATGGGACATTTCAGTGTTAACATTTTTTAATTGTATATTGTATTAATAAATGCTGTTTTGTAGTCTATAAAAATTTTTCCTATAAACGATATGTCATGATCACTTTCCCATTCAATAAATTTTCTACTACAACATGAAAAAAAAAAACAATTTGCTTTGTGTAAAAGATAAGGGTACATCATGACTCCAAGCCACCTGAAAAGAACTTCGCCTCACGCCCATACACATAGGAATGAATAGGAAAACGGGGAAAAACAGTTCTTCTGATATAGCGAATTGTCTGAAGGGTGACCACAGAAATAGCAACAACAACTTATGACAGCTTCACATAAACAATTGTTTGTACAACATAGGAGGGCTCCTCAGCCTTTCTGTGTTTGCAACACCCTTTCAAATACAAAATTTTTGCAAGCAATATTAAAGAAGTATTAAAATAATGACTGATTCATTTTGCCTTCTCTTTTTAATTTTTTCCCTGCTAATTAACAGTGAAAATACATGGAATTATTTTTAAAACTTGACAACTATGGGGAAAAAAATAGGATAAGTCTTTGGTAAGGAAAAATTTGGGAACCATTGACCTAGACCATGGCTAGTAATGTTTCTCCCCAGTGGAGAAATTACACCCAGTGTTTGTGATCAGCTATGGGTCTTATTTTAAGACATTTGTTACAAGTACTAATAAAAAAACAGTGAATTGTATTTTATACAGTTTTATGAATTAACATAGATTCACAAATATTTCTATAATATTTTCACTCCTGTACATGCTTAGAAGCTAATTTGTATGAGAATAAAAAGAGTAGTGGTTCATGAAGTTTACAGGGAATTGTACACAGTTCTGAATGTGCCAATGGTGTGTATATATTAGCAGTATCCATTGCATGTCTTATTTTACAGATTTTTTTGCCTTTTTACATCCTTTCTTCTGAACCTTCTTGAGCCTCATTTTTGTCATTCATAAATCCAGGTAAAACCATTCTCTCCTACATTATAGGTGCACGTAAGGATTATATAATAACACCTGTCCAACATGTATTATGTGCTAGGTGCTCTATCTGGCATGTCCCATGCATTATATTTATTTTCTGGAAATTTTGAGCATAAAATGTGAGTCGGTCTCTTCAGCTGAGAAACAGCCCATGTCCAATGCAGTCTATGGTTTTATGAAAACTTGATTTGTTCATGGAAAGAACCATATGTCATCAAGCTTTGACACAGATGAAATTTGTTGGAATTAGTATTAGCAATCCAAGATAGAAAGCTACACGCTTTCCAGGAGCAAAAAAGAGAACCACAAGCCTTTACCTTTTGCAGAGCTGTGTTTTAGTGACCCATATACTAATTAGAAGTATTTGTTCTAGGTGTAAATTTTTTAAGCAAACATAGGGCCACACAACCCTACTCTCTGTCTTCTTCTACTTCATAACTTATATCCCTACCTGAGACAATAAATAAACAAACAAACAGATAGGATAACTGTCTTTTCTCACTAGAATGCAAACTCCACAGTCAGCCAGATATTTTGTCAGTTTTATTCATGATCTAAGTTCAGAGTTTGGAAGACTGCCTGACACATAGTGGCCATCCAAGAAATCTCATTGCCTGAGCAGACAAACACGTGAATGAACGAGCGAGTGAATACTGGGGTGAGGGCCCTAATGCCAGCCCAGTAGCCTCAGTTCACGTACTTCCCATCCCAGAGCAGACGTGCCCCTGGTTTCAGGAGGGGGCTCTGCTTGACCAGCCTGTGTTAACACATGATCTGCGATTATACAGTCCAGTGTTCCCGCTGTCAGTCAGTGCTTTGACAAGAAACAGAACACAATGTGTTTAACTGAAGAAAACTTAATGCAGAGATTATGTACAGAGGTGTGGACAGTGTTAAGGGGACCAAAAAGGGATACGAACATACCCAGACACTAACAATAGCAAAAGGCCATTACCACCCCTATCGCTAAAGGGACGAGGAGGAGAGGGGCCAACATTGCCCAGTGAGTCTGGGGGACGGAAGAGGGGCTTCCCGGTGAGACCTGCTGCTGGAGAGGGATGCGGCCACTGCCCAAAGCACAGCGAGGCTGGGTGAGAGTGGAAAGGTTGAGCACTCGCGCCTCTCTCTTGTCTGCCTGCAGTACCCTGTGGCACTCACTGGCCAAATTCAATGGGAAAATAGAGAACGAAGAAGCTGGGTGATGTATTTCATAGAGGTCAGACTCTGAGGCACAGAGTGAATCAGAGAAGAGTAGAGAGTATCCCTGGGGGGACAAACAGGGAATAATCAGCACAGCCCAGGCCCTGACAGAGGAGCCCAAACACCCACGGTGACTTCTATCTATAACTCTTTGTTCCCAGTTTTAATCTTCTCTCCCCAGCTACATCCAGTGGTCTGAGGTCTTGTTGCTCTCATATGATTATATGCAGAAAGCACTGGTTAAATACGAGTTGAACCGTAATCACATAGCAGGAGGTGCTCACAGGTGAGCACCCACCAGATGTCAGACATTGGGCTCAGCACTGTATAGAGAGTTGCAAATGAAGCTCTTCTCTCCTGAGGAGCTCACAATCATAGAGTGGAAGACTTAAAAAGAAAGGAAAAAAAATATAACTAAAATTGGGATAATGCAACAATGAAGACAACAGTTTATGGGGAATAAATGAATAAAACCATGAAATGCTTTCTTAATGAAAAATGGAAACTTACATCATCGTAATCCTTTATCCAAAGTTTTATCCCCTTTCAGCTTTCATATTTTGCAAGAAAAGAAATACATTGGTGTTGATTTTGGGTAGTCAAAACAATAACGATTAGAAAGAACTTCTGGGCATGAGAGTGGAAAGAGAAGTTTTGGAATCAGAGACCAGGAATCAAATCTTTGTTTCTACCACTTTGAAGTCCAAAACTACTACAATCTCATCTCTAAATGGTGACAGTGACACCTAATGCTGCAGGGTGGCTGAGAAGATGAAATTATTTGACTTTTTGTGTACAAAAGCTTTTTTGGGCACTGTGCTAAGAATCTGGGGTGTTGTGGTTTCTGGTCAAAATATTCAACCAGTATACAATGAGGACAAGGGAAGGAAGTAGACCTAATATAGGTGAAATCTCTATATGTCCCTGTAATTATAATTAAGGTCACCTTGGGAATAAAATGCTATGGTAACACTCTCCATATGATTCCAAATTGTGTAGTTTATTTTCTACCACAAGGGAAAAAGCACATGATTGCACATCAAAAAATGTCTGCTCAGTGGCTGAAGTTTCAGTCAGAACGGAGTTAATTTCAAGGTTGATTGGAATGTCAGAGTTAATGATTTTGTCCCCCAAAACTTGGAATTCATGATTATCTGAAAGACTATAAACAATGTCAGAAAGAGCCTATTTGTCTTCAACTTGTTTTTTCCCAGAATTTCCCAGAATTGCTCCCTTCCATAATCCCTTTCTTCAATAACCTCAATTATACGTGACAGTGGTTAAAATGATGGCACCCGACACTCTCTTGAATTTATAAACCAGTGAGTCTCTTATCAGTGTTATTGTTATTAGGTCACCAAGATTGTTTAATCAAATAGTGACACAATTCTCTCCCCCAATCCCCAGGGTCTGGCTAAGGTTAAATAAAAGAATGGGAAAAATATACATAAATTCAAGAAGTTGGTTTGGAACATAGATAATAAAACACATGCATCAAAAAAAAAGGAGTAAAAAAAGCAAAGTTCTTGAAAAATGACAAAGTAGTTAGTTTTCAGTGGCAAACCAGGACTGGGAAGAAGAAGGGAAGAGGAAGAGGGAAGAGGAGGGAAGGGGACAAGAGGGGAGGAAGGGGCAGTTAGGAGAAAGAGAGAGAAAGAGAGGGAGGGAGGACAAGGGGGAGGACGAATAAGAGGAAGAGGAGAAAAAAAGACCAAAAAAAGGAAAAGAAAGCAAGTATGAATCCAATCCTGCAAATGGTCACACTAATAGAGTTTCTAAGAAGAATGGCCTTGGTCCCTTGTTGTGGTATCCAATGTCATTGGTATTTAAATGACTCCACCATCCAGGGATTATTTATGTACTCCAAGACTGCAAATCTTTTCTGTATGACCTTGAAGTATGGCTTATGTCCTTTGGGACATGTCATGTGATACTGCCAAGCCTCCGTTCCAGCTCATTCCCCATCGTGATGCCTTTCTATCCACAGTCTTTCAGTCTTCTCACATGAACTTGGAATTCCACACTGGCAGAGCTAGAGGGCTCTTGGAGGTCACTTAGTCCAACCCCGCCATTCTAAAGAGAAACTAAAGCCCAGAGAAGAGGAGCAGCTATTTGTCCAAAGCACCAAGACTGGAAAAACAATGCTTCTTCCAGTCTGGGAAATCTCAAAAACATGAGATTGTATATGGGGCTGCAGTGGGGATGAGAGGATCAAGAATTGCCCACAACCCTCTCGCCTGGCCCCTTAACTACCATTTCGTGTACTTATTGATTTTTTTGACAGGAAACAAAGTCTTTTGCTCTTCAGGGAGCATGAGGAATGTTGGGACTGATATTTACTGAGCACTTTCTATGTGCCAGGCACTGTGGTCCATGCTCCATATCCATGATCTCATTTAATCTTACAACAATCCAGTAACACAGGTTCTATTAGTTCTACTTGCTTTTTCTGAGCTTCAGATTTCTCATTTGTAAGATGACCATCCCAAGGTCACATAGAGTAAGTTCCAGAAACAGAGTTCAACCATATGTTTGTTTGCTTCTCAAATAGCACTGATGTTGGGGGGCAGGAGGGATATCCATTTAGTGTTGCAATAAAGGAAAACCTGAGACCAGACAATTTATATAGAAAAGAGGTTTATTTGGCTCATGATTCTGCAGGCCATACAAGACACATGGAATTGGCACTGGCATCTGCTCAGCTTCTGTTGTGGGCCTCAGACTGCTCCCACTCATGGCAGAAGGTGAAGGAGAGCTATCTTGTGCAGAGATCACATGGTGAGGGAGGATGTAAGAGAGAAGGAGAAGGAAAGGGAGAGGAGAGGTGCCAGACTCTTTTTAACAACCAGCTTTCAAGGGAACTAATAGAGCAAGAACTCACTCACATCCGCCCAAACCAGGGAGGGCATTGATCTGTCCATGAGCAATCCTTCTCCATGACCCAAACGCCTCCCATTAAGCCCTAGCTCCAACACTAAAGATCAAATTTCAACATGACATTTGGAGGGGTCAAACAAGCCAAACTATAGCAGGTGGGATGGATTTTGGAATCCAATTGTATTGGATAAAGAAGCACAAAAATGAACATTATCAATAATTTCTGAGTATTATTTTCAGTATTCCTCCTAAGAGCAGATAACTAGAGATGGAAAGCTGGAGGAAAAAGAGAGAGGCGCTCATCCATTTGCTTTTTTCACAATCTTCTGGGTTGCATTAGTAATTGCATTAGTCAGGAGAGGCTATCACCTATATTTATAACCAGCACAGCTTTACTGTTAAGCCACTGAGATTTGAGAGTTACTTCTTGCCTACTTCATGGCCAATCTTCATGACGATTCAGGACCCAGACCCCTCCAATCTCCTGGCACTGCCACCTCCAACAAGTGACCTCCAAGGCAGCCACAGAAAAGGAAAGAGAGGATGTAGTATCTTGCAAAAGAGCACGCACTTGCGAAAGGGCACCCACTTTCCCTTGGCTCCACCGTGAGTGCAAGGGGGCTGGAGTAAGGTTTAGCTTACTAAATGTGCCTGGGAAGAAGAAAGCAAATCAGATCTTTAGTAAGCACAAGTGTGTTCTGCCACAGTCTGCTGCTTTAAAAAGGCAAAGAATTCTCCCAATATCGTCTGAGGAGATTACCCTCAATAACCAAGTGAGTTCAGTGCTCGTGGAGTGGCGCTCCAAGAGGAGAATTGCATTTGATCGAGGTCACACAGACGTATGCTGTAGAGGCAGAAAAGCTGAGGTCAGGTTCCAGCTGTAAATGCAGAATTCTTTCCTCCAAGGTCCCAGGCAATCCTCCCGCTGACAAAGGGAACCAGATAACATCTGGCTCCTCCTTACCTAGCAGAGCATCTGCAAAGAGTTTCTCAACACTGAACTTTGATAAAAATCACACAGAGGGAGACACTCAGCCACTCCTCCGTTTACTCCAACCAGAATCCCCAGATAAACGCAGCCAAAGAAGGAAGAGCTTGGACTTTTCTGTCTAATTTCTTAGAATCATCGAATCAAAGTGGCCTGGAAAACCTCACGAAACCACGTTGGCACAGACTAGGTGGTGGAAATCAGGCATCCTGACTTCTCACTCAGAACCCTCTAAACTTCTGACAACACTGAGGCTCTTGGTTTCTGCCCAAGAGACAACTGGAAAATTTCTCCCTGGTGTCTCCCCATACAAGATTATGGTTTACGGGTTGGAAAATTAAAACATAATCCTCAAATGCAAAGGGTGGGCTTGCTTCAGTGTTTGGTTGAAAAAATAAAATCAACTGTATATTAAAAACAAAAACAAACAAAAGACACTGAGAAATATGAAATAGAACACGAATAGAAACCCAACCAGAGTCAAGAAGCCTGGGCTCAGGGCCTGGCTGTGACACTATCGCTTCATGTGACCCCGGACAACCAGGTCCAGTTCTCTGAAACTTCTCCTCCTCCGCTGAAACCAGATGGCTTAGAGTCATGGTTCTCAGCTGGGGGCAACACCGCCCCCTGGGGTGCATTTGTCAAAGTGTGGTGGCAGTTTTTGATTGTCACAATGACTAGGGACACAAAAGCATTAGCAGGCAGAGGCCGGGGAAGCTCCAGGTCCTGCAGTATGTGGCATAGTCTCACCCAGTGAAGAACGGTCCCTCCTGTCATGCCCACGGCACCCCTGTTTAAAACAGAAACATGGATAACATCTCACTGCTAGGATCAAAGATTTTTCATATAAAATTGGCCTTTCCCCTCTCTGCTTTGGTAACTCACAGCAAATTGGAGAATTCTCATTCGCAGTTCACAGTAGCCCAAGGCCTTGGTATTATGGTACTTTCTATGCCTTCTCCCTTCTTTCTCAGCACACGTGCGCTCTCTCTCTCTCTCTCTTTCTCTCTCTCTCTAACACACACACAACACAAACACATCAATGTCAAGCTTATTGACTTTTCATCCTTACTTTTATATTGTTATTATACATTTTAGACGGATTTCTACTTTAATACCACATTGTTTCATTGTAAGCTGTTTATACATGTTTCTCCCACTAGACCAAACTGCTTAATAGGAGGGAACATGTCTTATTCATACATTTATTCATTCATTTGATCATTTAAAATAGCATTTATAATAGCGAATATATATTGAGCACTTATTATGTACCAGAAACGGTACTAAGAGCCTTGCATGTATTAAACCAATTAGCCCTTAGGTACTGTTTGGCACTGTAATTATCCCCATATTACAGATCAGTAAATTGAGGCTACAGGAGGTTAGGTAACTTGCCCAAAGTCACACACCTAGGTACTGTGTTAAGAACTGGAGACCCAGAGTTGGAAGTCAAATTCTAAACTCAAGCAGCTCGCATTCCAATAGGCACAGCATAGTCTCCGAGAATAATCGTAGAGAATGCCAAATGAGCACCAATGACAGGCTCAAAGCCCAGTGTCTGGAGAAGAAGAGACCCAGGAAAGGTGATGCCTGAACTGAAGCCAGAGGCCCAGCAAGAGCAGGTCAAAGAGATAAACAGAGCAGGACAACCCAAGGGGGAGCCGAAAACAAGAGCATGCATGTTAGCTCAGCATGACAAGTCTCTGAAATCCAGGAAGAAAAGGCGCCTTGCTCAAGCCCCAAAGTTGGATTCTGACAGGAACTGGAGTAAATAAACCATTGGGACCACAGCTCGTAACCTCGGTGTCCGTCCTCCTCGGCACCATACCTGTGTTCTGCCCGGCTTCCCCCGTTAAGGCTGCACAGGCAAGAAGAAGCAGGGGAATCAAGCCCTTCCCAAAAGACATGTCTGCTGTTAAGCATCTTCCCGGCTATTTGATTTAATCTTGCCTCTGCCCTATAAGGTAAACATTATTATCCCATTTTACAAGCGGGAATACTGAGGCTCAGAGATCACAAAAAGGTAGTAAGTAACCAACCCAGGAATTAAACTCATCTGTCTGACTGCAAACTCCAAATTCTTAGAAGGGTACCACGCTGCTCTTAGAAGAGTCTCAATGTTCCCTCAGCCCCACCAGTGTTTATCAACTCTGCTGTCCCCTCGAGGTCCCCATGTCGGGGCTGCTACTGCGCTCCTGACATCAGTGTTTACTTGAAAGACTTTTCTTCCTCCTTCTGTGTGGTCTAACGCAGCAAATTTAATGTCAATTTTGTTCATGCTCAATCTCAGTTTAGGTAAACCAGTTAGCAGAGTATATACGATAAAGCTCCCTGCCAAGTTGTAAACTAAGTAGTCAAACAAACACAAAAGCGAATGAAGATCTAATTAGTTTGGTCCAATTACTCCGTTCCCTTCCAGCTAGTCTAGGATAATCTATAACAAACAGCAGGGAAGCAAAATAAACTACCTAATTTCAGAGATGTTTTTTTCCCCCTTCTTCCCCACTTTCCTCAATCTTCCTTCTCTCTCTCTCTCTCTCTCTCTCTCTCTCTCTCTCTCTCTCGTTGTTTCCCTCTTTTCTTCATTTCTCTTTTTGTTTTCTTCTCTTTCTCCTCCTTCCATTATTTTCTTTCTCTTTTTCCTTCTTCCTTCCCCACCTTGCTTTCTTCCTTTTTTCTATTTGCTTCCAGAGCTAACGAAGGGAGCTTTAACCTGGGAGAGACCTAAGGCCTCTTGTAAAAGCTGAATTCTGAAAGGGATCCGTCAGTTTTTCCCTCTGACACAAGCAGCCTTGAGCTAAAAATCATCTCGAACACCTTTTAGTAATGAAACCGGATATGGGATGTTGCTGGGACGCTGGAATCCGAGCGGGTCTCCTGCCCTCTCCCACTGTCCCCCTTCCCGAGGCGAGGTAGGGACGGCTCCTCCTGGATACGCCGACAGGAAGGAGGCCGGAATCGTGGAATCGCCTGGCAAGCACAGGAGGCACCAGCTCTAAATCCTTCTCTTCACTTCTCAGTCCCGCCCCCAGTTAAAAAAAAAAAAAAAAATTATTCCAAGCAGAGAGAAGAAAATGACAAGTGAGCCAAGCTTTAGCTTTTTAATAACGTGAAAATTGAAGCAATTGAGGAACAGTTATTAATAAACATACAGCTCCTGCAATGAAAGCATGGAAATTTTTCTTCTGTAACGTAGCATAACCATGAGGGTGGAAATGTTGATTCATTTAAAATGAACCTCTGGCTCTAACTTTCAGCAATCAGAGGAAATGTGCACCCTAGGAGGAGCACTAAGCTTGGAGTCAGACTCCATCAACACCTACCAGTCGTGTGACCTTGGGCAGGTCCCTTTCCTTCTTAATCCTATCTCCCCACCTGTGTCTTCATCTGTAAACTGGGGAAAGCAAACAAATAAACAAATCTCACCTCAAAGAGTTGTTCTGAGGATTATATGAAGGATAATTTGAGGATTACAGTGTCAAATCTCAGTTTAATAAAAATGGTGCCAGGTTGAGAGTTGCTGATACCCTAGGACTCTTACCTACCTTTCCTCATTTGCTGTGTAATCGAAAAGAAGTCACTTCACTTCTCTGGGCCTCACATTCCCTCTATTCAAAACTAAATCGAACTGCTGGGAATGCAAACTGGTACGGCCACTCTGGAAAACAGTTTGGCATTTCTTATAAAGTTAATAATATATTTAATATGTCATACACTGTAACAGAATAAATGGCTTGAAAAATGGCAAAAATATTTTATGTTTCTTTAGAACATTCCCCGCTCCTAGTGTAGAACTAGGACCTGAATCCCTGCTTCAGGCCCATGGTCAGGGGTGGCAGGGGAGTGTCTTTTTTTCTTTGTGCCACAGGAGATGGCTCAAGGGAATTATCTGGGTGGAGGTCACTAGATGTCTTAGCCAAAAAATGGGATTAATCTGGGTGGAGGTCATGAGATTGTCTTAACCGGAGATGGGATGAATTCAGGCCGAGGTCATGAGATTGTTTTAGCCAAAGATGGGATTGATCAGAACTTTTAAAAGCTCTGTACTTCTCAGAAGGATGACGCTGGTACTTTGAGATGGGAGTCTGCCAGCCTCCTCACTTGCCAGAAAATTAATAAACTCCTCTTTCCTTCTCCTCAAACCATTTGTCCTCGTTCCCCTGATGTGGCCTCGGGAAAAAGTGCCAAACTTTGGGTAACAATACCAATCCACTACTGGGTATTTACCCTAGAGAAATGAAAACTTATGTTCGTGAAAACACCTGTACGTGAATGTTTATAGTAGATCTCTTCATAATCACCAAAAAGTGAAAATAACCTACAAGTCCTTCGATGGGTGAATGGGTAAACAAACTGTGGTATATCCATACCATGGAATACTACTCAGCAATAAAAAGAAATGATCTATTCACACAGTCAACAACTTGGATGAATTTCACAGGCATTATGCTGAGTGAAAAAAGCCACCCTCAAAATGTTGTACACTGTAAGAGCCCATTTATCGGTCATCCTCCACCCACAAAAAGGCAAAACTGTGGTGAAGAAGGGAGATCAGCGGTTGCCAGAGGTAAGGGGTGGGGGAAGATGTGACTTCAAACAGGCAGCATTGAGTGAGTTTTGGGAGATGATGGAACTATTCTGTATCCTTGTTATGGTGATGGTTACATACATCTACATGTGTTAAAATTCCTAGAACTATACACCAAAAGAGAGGGCATTTTGCTCTGTCAAATTTAAAACAAATAAAATAATAAATTTGGAATAATAATATATTACTCTTATTTGTCTATCACTTTTTGTCTATCACAAAGTGCTTCCATTTGGTTATCACAGCTCAGAAATTATAACTGAGAGGTACGAAATGACTCACCTGGTGAAGATTGATGTGATACTTGAATCCCATCTTCTGGTTTTAAATTCTGGGTCCTTTCTCTCAAACCTCACGAGGTGAACCTTGAAGTTCTTTTCTTTTCTAAAAAGCTGTGTGAATTGTGAGTGTTTGCAGGAAGAAGCAATTATATGTTGCCTATTTTTCATCTTGTTTTGTTTTGTTGTTTCCAAGTTTCTGTATCAACTTTCTCATGCTCCTGGAAATGTTTATATTTTCTTAGAAAAAAACAAAATAGGCCAATGCACAATTCTGTAAAATGACACCTTGGTGGGAAAGTGCTTTTTTGATCAGCTCCTTGAATGAATGATTAGAAAAATGAATTGTAAATTTTAAAGAATTCATTCACTTATCTGTTTACTCAACACGCCTTTACGCAGCCCCATCATGGGCTGTGCTGTGTTTGGCACACGCTGTTTCTCCTTCTTTGAAAACTCTCCCTACATTCCCTTCTGGCTAACTGTTGCCCATTTTCAGACATAGACTACAACATCTATTTCTCCAGGGTGTCTCTCTTGTCCTGCTCTGACAAGCTTGCCTAGGTGCTTTCTTGGTACCTCCATAGCATCCCCCACATGTGACGCTGTATCGGTGTGAATAATATCAACACAACGTGGTATCTGTCTCCCCCACTAGACTGTGGCACCAGAAGGGAAGGGTCCAGGTCTGAATCATCTAGCGCAGGCCTTAGCACAATCAAGGCACCTTCATTCGTTCACTCAAAGTTGTTTACAAGTCCCTTCATTGTGTCAGGCAGCATTCTTCCAAAAGAAAAGCATACAGACCATGCCCACATGGAGCCTATAATCTGGAATAAAAGAGACAATGAAAAAAATTTCCAGCATGCATCACTTCTTGATTCTTTATCACATAGCAATGAAAAACAGCCAGAGAGGCAAGGGCTCCAGAGCGTGATGGATTCCTCTGAGGAAGAAATGTCCAAGCAGTGATCTAAATGAGGGAACACTTTCCACACAATATTCATCCAGCAGCATTTACTGACAACCTAGTACTGTTCTTCACTTTTTTTTTTTTCCAGTCTCCCAGGCTGGAGGTGCTTCCCTGGCCCCCACAGCTTGGTAAGCCTGGCCCCACCAACTAATCTTGGAATTTGGGGTCCTTGTCCCCATGGTGGCTGGACCAACTGGCATTCCATTTGCCCAGCCCTGGGGCACTGCTCCCACTCCATTGCCTCTGACAACCTGAGCAAACCTATCCTGGGCAGGGGGTTCTGGGAGTAATTTTGTTTTGGAATCCAGGTTGGTGTTTAGATTTCAAACTAGTGACCTGCCAGCCTCCAGCTATTTGAGAACTTGGCTTCCTTTGACTCATAAAGTGCCCTTTATGCCTCAGAGGTGACATAAAATATCATTCCATCTTTGCCCTGAAATACTCCCAACTGGTGCATGAAATGGGCCTTTATGGTACATCAAAGGCCCATAACTGTATCCTTTCCTGGACCTTTGATATTTTAATATTTGGCCAGTGAAATTATTATCTCTTCAATCCACAGAGCACTTATTTATTTTGGTGGTTATATCTTTGTTATTGCTTCAATGGCGGGAGAGGGCTAAGCAAGAAGCAGGCGCCCAGCCTCCTGGCTGCCCCAGATTTGGATGTCCTCTAACTTTTATCTCCAAAAGCTAAGGAACTCAGTGTTTGAACTCCTTCAGCTCAAGTCTCCTGAGGGAAACATCAGACAGCAGCTCTCTTAACGAGCACTTCTAATTTATGCTCCTCAGAAGCCAGCCAAGTTCCTTCGGTGGGCTTCCATGGGTTGTCTGGATCTTGAGGAGTTGGTATTGAGTTTAAAACAGGGGCCAAAACTTCATTATTATCAGAGACATGCTGCTCACATTCAAGCAAGAGCTGCTCAATACCTACTATGTGTCTCCTTTAAGTTAGAAACCTGGGAGCCATCTGAAATCCCTTTTCCATTTATTTATTTATTCAAGAATTATTTATTGAGACTCTATGTTGTATCAGGCACGGGGCTGGACACCAGGGATTCCCAGGCAGAAGACCG
The DNA here is from genome assembly GCF_000956105.1 of Propithecus coquereli. Taxonomy (NCBI): domain Eukaryota; kingdom Metazoa; phylum Chordata; class Mammalia; order Primates; family Indriidae; genus Propithecus; species Propithecus coquereli. The sequence continues at coordinate 12,664,535 of NW_012138302.1, forward strand.
TCTGCCCACACGAACCCTTTTGTTTAATTCCCCTCTCTCTTATTCTCATCTTCATTTATCACCAAGTCCTATGGATTCTGCCACCTAAACAATTCTCAGATTCACCCCATTCTCTCTATATCCTCCACCACTGCTGTAGATCAGGGTCTTGTCATCTCCCAGCTGAATTACTGCCACTGTCCCTTAACAGGATTCTTGGCTGCCAGTGTTGCCCCTGGAATCTACCCCAGATACTGCCGGAACATCCCTCGGAAACCCAGATCTGACTTCGTCCGTGTTCTGCTTCCAACTCTAAAACTCAAAGGCCTTCGAGGTTCAAACAAGGGACGAAAGTAAGAGAAGCAGCAGGGCAGGGCCAGGGCTGAGAAGATGAGAGAAAGTAGAGCTGCAGAGTGCGTGCCTCACCTAAAGGCCCCGTGTCAATCAAGCAAAACCCGTCGCTGGGCCAACTTTAGGCTGCTGGCCTGTGAACGCTGCCTCAGGATGACTTCCTGTTCCTTAGCCTCTCACTCCAGCCGCCTCGTGCTCTGGCCTGGACCAAACTCTCTCACCTCTTTTCTCCCCCAGCCTGTCCCCTGCCCTCGCTTCCATTCTGTGCTCCAGCTATATTAAATTACTTACTTTAGTTTTCCAAAAACCATACATGTTCACACCTTCATGCACTTGCTCATGGTATTATATTTCCCTAAAGTAACTCCAATTCCTCATCTAAAGAGTTCTGTTCTATCTTTCAAAACTTAGTCTCTACTCCTGTCTCCCCTGGAAGGCCTCCTATGACTATCTAGAAAGAATTGATCACTCGCTGTCTGTCTTACTTCTCTGCCTTGTACAGACTCCTATAGCTGACTTTCTGTCATTTTGCATTTATTGATTAGTGAACGGATAATCAGTGTGTTCCCTGTGGCCAGTGCTTGCTAGGTGACACTGGGCAACCTTGCACTAAGCAGGCACTTCTGCAAAAATATGAAAACTGAATTATCAAATTCAGTGTTAGGTAATTCTACATACTTCTTATTTCAGTTTCACAAGCAGCAGCCAGAGAGGCATGTATTATTATCACACCCATTTTCTATGTGAGGAAACTGAGGCTCAGAGGGAGGAAGCAGTAGCCTAAGGTCATACAGAGAGTGAGTCAAAGAGCCAAGGTTTGGTTCCAGGTCTTATAACACGGAGGCCAGCCCACCCCCAGCCAGGTGGCCCACTTGGCTCTCAAGTCAAATGCAAATGTACCAATAGAGATTTCTAGAAGTACCAGCGGTGTTCGTCAGGCCAAATGGCGTTAAGGTCAATGATGGTAGAAGATGAAAAAATGAAAAAGAAATGTTGAATACATTTAAGGAGAGTTGACATCTTCCCCCATCTGATATTAGTGAATTCTTTAGCCTTGCATTTTTAAAGATACAAACAAAGATGAAGAGAAATGCAAATCCTCCAAAATAGCAGCAAGACCTCCCACCCATTGCAGCGATCTGCAATAGACAAGGAAATGGATGTGAGAGGTAATTGAGAAGCAGAATCCACAGGACTTAGTTCACAATAGGATGTGGGAGGTGAGACCAAGGAGGAATAGTCCAGGATAGCTCTTCAGTTCTGATCTGGGTGATGGCGTAGACAGGTGGTGGTGCTGTCCATGGAGAAAAGATATAGAAAGAGGGGAGCGTCTGAGAAACAAAGGTGATACATTTAATTTGGGACATGTTGTATTTGAGGTGAGATATCCAAATGCAGATGTCCAGGAAATTGCTGGAGCCCACTTTGGCAGATGATATAATTGCCAAGATACATGTTGTTCCTTCCTATGGGGCCTTTTCCTATTGGGCCCATCCTGAGAAGAATCATAATTTCCACATCATTGACATTGGACTTGTTCATATCTGACTTGATTTGTCCAACAAAATGTGAAAGAAAATGATAATAAAAGAAATGTTTCAGCAAAAATTTTAATAGCCAAACAATGGTTCTGCCATGTTTTTTTTCTTCTCCTCTGCCATGAGACTAGCATGACCCAGAGAGGGGCTGCTCTTTCTACTCTGATCCAGAAAAAAAGAAGACCTGGAGTAGAGCCACAGCCAATCCAAGAGAACAAGAAGTAAATCTTTGTCAATGCAAGTTAACAACATTTGAGAATTAGTTGTTATTGCAGCCAAACTTAGCTTGAACTAAGTGACATACTAACTCTCTCATCTTATGGAAGAGACACTAAGGGCAGAATAGGAAAAGAAATTGTCTCAAGTCTTTAGAATCTTAATAAAATGTATTTTTATCATATCTACATAGAAGTTCTCATGTCAACAGTCTTTGTGTTCCTTGAAATTAATATGGTAGAATTGAATATCTTTGTAGCATGGCCCAGTTTCCTTTTTTTTTTAAATAAGTAAAACATTATTTTCTTTTCCTCTGCAGAGATTTCATCTGTAGAAATTTTTTTTTTTTTTTTGCAGTTCAGAGGTTCTTGTCTAGCATCAAAGCCCAATTAACACGAGATTTCTTTCCCACCAATTTCCCTCCAACTTCCACAATACTGACTTTATACACAAAAGTTTTACTTGGAGTGAAGGCCAGGTGTGGGAAATTTTAAGACAAAAAGCCATTTAAAAATATTTATATAGTGGAGGAAAGAACATGGGACCATGAGTTAAAAGATTGGAGTTTTTACTCCCACCTGAGCTGCAATATTTCTGTGAGAACTTGAACAGTTCACTTCACCTCTCTGGGCCTCAGTTCCCTTATATGCTATAGAGCTGCAGTCCCCAACCCCTGAGCCATGGACTGGTACCAGTCTGTGGCCTGTTAGGAACCAGACCACACAACAGGAGGTAAGCAGTAGGCAGGCCAGCAAAGCTTCATCTGTATTTACAGCCACTCCCCATGGCTCACATCACTGCATAAGCTCCACCTCCTGTCAGATCGGCGGCATTACATTCTCCTAGGAGCTCAAACCCTACTGTAAACTTCGCATGCTAGGGATCTAGGTTGTGCACTCTTTGTGAGAATCTAATGCCTGATAATCTGAGGTGGAGCTGAGGCAGTGATGCTAGCGCTGGGGAGTGGCTGCAAATACGGATTATCATTGGCAGAGAGGTTTGACTGCACAATAAATGTAATGTACTTGAATCATCCCAAACTCCTCCCCCGACCCCAAGTCCGTGGAAAAATTGTCTTCACGAAATCTTTCCCTGGTGCCAGAAAGGTTGGGGACCTCTGCCGTAGAGGACTAACATATGCCATGCCTATTTCTAAGGGTTATTTGAAGATGAAACAAGAGTCTATTTGCAAGTGTACTTTGAAAGACTGAAAGTTGACAGCATAGATGTGTGCGTGGAGGTGTGGGACTCTGAGGATTAAGTATTGCCAAGCAACCTTGGACAAGCAGCCTCTTGGCACAGAATAACATCCCAGCTGCCTGCTGAAAGCACGTGCATCCTTCCAGGCCACTAGGCAGAAGTTTGAATGGAGGAAAAAGATTTTTAAAGTGCTTCCAGCATTTGAGTTTCCCAAAAAGAAGGATTTTGGGGCCAAGTTTCAAGGGGGCAGGGTTCTTATTCCATTCTGCTGAGGTGGTGGTGGTGGTGGTCCCTCGCATTCAGAACAATATATCGCAGGTCTCAGCAGACCTTCACCATGATCCGGTTATAGCCTGTTGTTATTAGCTTTCTTTCTACAGGAAACTGAGTCTCAGAGAGGTTAAGATATGTGAAATGAAGCCCCAAGGGTAACTTTGGAGAAAGGGAGTGATATCATTGAAGGCACCCCTTAAAAGCTGGAGGGTGGGCTGGAGGGGGACATTGTCCCAACACTCCAGAGGAGAAAAGCAGAAGCCTGGGCCACATGGACAACCAATGTTCCAGTTCTGAGAATGATCTGGGAATACTATAAAGACAAGTCATTTGCCCAAGCTCATGCAGCAAACTAGTGGAAAAACTCCCAGCCCTGCTTCCTTTCTCTCATTTCATATGCCTGCATTAGCACAAAATGAGCCCAAGGCTCTGGTGAGAGGCAGGCTAATTCACACCCCATTTGAACCAATGTGGGGTCCAGGGCTTCCATTGGCCAGCTGGGTCTTGGTAATAGAAGGTAATATTAATAAATTTCTGAGATCTGCACCTGGTGTCCTAGAGTGGAGACTGCCTTCTCACCCCCAATACAAGCCCAGATTTTTAACAAGGGTGATATATTTTTATTAAGCAAATAATTATTAGCCACCAGCTGTGTGCCAGGCACCTTGTTAAGAGATGGAAAACAATAGCCGTGAATAAACAGATCTAGTTCCTGCCCTCATGGAGCATGTAGTGAGCAGGGCAGGCGTGAGCTGTGGCATTAGGGGCAGAGGGCGCTGGAGGAGGGAAGATGAGCCGGGGGTGCAGGGGGATGAGTAGCTGGCCACAAGGGTGTGTGACATAAAGGAAAAATCTCCACTGAGAGGAGGGTGGGGAAAGTGGTGCATTCAAGAGCGAGAGTAAAATAGTCCTCTCCCTTCTCTGCAGAATAGAAAAATGAACATTTGTGGAGCAACTGCTGTGCTAGGTGGCCGTACATCTCTCCACACGCGCTCCTCAAAGCTGACCTAACAGGTCGCCGTGTGCTCCACACTTCAGAGTGGCTGCAGCAGGCACCCCAGCAGCCCGTGGGCAGCCAGGGCTCCCCCAGGCCTGGGCAACTCCAAATCCTGTACTCTACTTTCCAAAGCAGCTGCCTCCCCTGGGGGTGCTTGGCTGGGGGGGAAGAGGGGAGTAAGAACTGCACACCAGCATTACTCAAATTATGGTCCCTGCACCAGGGCCGACCCCCAAAACGGAGAATAAGCATTTAGGAAATTTCAGAGTAATTAGAGTGGACAGAGTCATTTTATGGCTATAGAATGGAATAATAAAAAACTGGGGTTTGCAGTTTGTATGTCTTTTTTATTTTTACTTTATTGCTTAAGGAATTCATTTTTATTGAATTTTATAAAAGCGTTGGCCCATGACAGATTGAGCATTTTAAAAAATAGTTTCGAAATAGTCTGAGAAGCGTGGTTATCAAGGAAAGGCCTTGGATTCAAAATCTGGAGCCCTCAGCCCTGGTCTCTGCCAGCTGAGCCGGTGGCCTTCTCAGGGACCTTCGAAGGACATCGAGCCTCCCTGGAGGGGCTGTAACCTGCTCTAACCTGTAGGCCATCAAAGAAGGCCTCATACTAAAATCAAATCACTGCTTTTTGAGGTATGGAGGAGGCGTGGATTAGTAGGGAAGAGGAAGGGAAGAAAATCAAGATTATACTCTTGCCTCCCTTCTTTTTACTTTTATTATGTTGTAAAGGAGACTGGAAAAGACACACCAAGGCAATTATCTTTTCTAACTTTAAGGAAAGTCACACACTAAAAACAAGGAAGATGAAGACTCAGCCCCCTTTCAGAGAGCTCTAATAACCCAGGGGCAGGACCCGACTCCTTCTTGTGCCCAGAAGGGTCCGCACCTGCCTCTGACACCATGTCCTCTGTTCTGCAGTCCCACCCCTGCCCGGCCCTCCGCCCAGTCTAAAATGAAATAGGTGCTCCGTGAGTTCCTCTGCCAAACGCGTGTCCTCAAGCTCATATTTCCTCCCCAAAGAATCAGGAAAGCCCTCCCTAGCTCTGCCGGGGCTTGGAATCCCCCAGCTTCCCACTGCAGACATCCCTAAAATCACAGCCTACGGAGCCCTGGAAGGACAATTTCAGCTTGTGATCTTCATACCTTTTTTTTGAATATGGAGAGATTGAGGTCCCAACACTAGGTGTGACCTGCTCAGAACTGGGACCCAGGTTTCTTGCCTCTCAAATACAGATTCCCTTTCACCCACTGCACGAAAGCTCCCTTCCCTGGAGAGCTGCCTCTCTCTCCCATTAAACCTTCATGTCAGAACCAATCCTAGCATCCAACATGTGTGAGTTCGCTTTTCACTCTGAAATTCTTTGGGCAGGTAATTTTGTTTCCATTGCCCCGAGGGGAGGAATTCACGAAGCAAGTGGCATACAGTTCAAAGAGAATGGCAGAAGGAAAATATGCCCACCCACCTCCCTAACTCCCTCCCCCACCCAGCCCAACCATTTCTCATCTTGTCCCACAGCTCACACCAAATATGAGCCTACATGAAAGAAGAAACCTTTGCTCGTGTTTTTTAAGTTAAGTGCAGCTAAGGGCGATGGCCACCCCAGACTCAGAGGCCATTGCTCAGGAACGCTCAGAGTGCCCCTCAGTGGAGTTTTTGGCTTGGAGGTCTGTTATGAAAAAACATCCAACTGGGTTTTATTTTTCATCTCCCACCCCAGCTCCTTCCAAGTGTTCTTTGTTCTTTTTCTTTTTTGCCTTAAGGCAAAAGGCAAAAATCCTGATCCAACCCTAAACAAGGGGTTTTCCTCACTTCAAACAAATAATCCAGGGTTTCCTTTGCCCAAACCTAGATATTCCAAGTTCCTCCTTTTCCATCCCTGCCAACAATGTTGCCCCTGAAATTTTCTGCTTCCTCTGGATGGCTTGCTCCAATATCTCAAGGATAACCTTGCCTTAGGATGGAAGCTTTGATGCCTTGCCAGTAGGGAATGCCAACAACATCCACTTTTCCAACCAGCTAGCCAGATTCAGCAATAATTACTTTATTTGCTAATTTTGAAATTGATTTCACATACAGAGAAAGAAAGAGAGATGTTTCTATGCTTCAAAGCCCTTTTCTTTAAAAGGTGGGAATAGAAGAAGGAGAAGCAGCAACTCCTGACTTAGAAGTAGAAGTTAAAAGTATGGATCAACCAGCCTTGAGGACTAATTCCATTTCTACCACTTAGTAGCTATGTGACTGTCCAGGAACTAAACTCCGCTGAGTCTTAGATTTTGATAATAACAGCACTAATCTCATAACTGAAATTATCCATATAAAACATTTAGTGCAGCTGCAGCATATATAACACTTATTGCATGCTGATCGTAATTAGTATTAATATGAAAATCATCATTTTGAGCCACAGAACACAAGCTCCATGAGGCAGAAACGTTAAGTGTCTTTTGCTTCCTTATCTCCATTGCCTGGAATAAAGTCTGGCTCAGAAGAAGTACTCATTAAATATTTGTTAAATAAATAAGTGAATGATAAATGTTAGAAATAACCTCAAAGGTGATCTTAACCAGGTCCTTAAGAGTTCTATCAAGATATTAGCTTCTTTAGTTCATTTACTTTTGCATACTTATAAGTTCTTTCTCTGATTTCCAAGTTTTCCAAATGGGCATGCATTCATTATTTTGTTTTTTATTTATAAAAATATTTATTGTTTGTGTTTACAAATTAGCCCAACTCCATACTCAGAGACTTTTAATATTAACATATCCATGTACTTCATTTTGCTCTGAGAAATTTTTCATACCAAATACAAAGATATTTATTTTTCAGAGTTGAAGACATAAGTAAGCCTTTTCTTCAATTTTAGCTGGAAGCTTATCAGTTTCGTGGTGTCATATCGTTAGACATCTGACAATCTGTTATGTGTACCTGTGCCTTTATTAAGCTATAAAAAACGTGTCGGGTTTTCCCCCATTTTTAATTTATCAGGGAACCCCTGAATTTGTAGCCAAGTTGAACAAAAATGCAGGTAACCTGGGGACTTTGGACTTGTGACTGGCTTCTGACATAAGGGCAGTCCTGGGGGACTGAGCCTTTAAGCCAGTGGAGTTGACACTAACTCCAAGTAGTTAGTGCGCGAATATGACCGAATTGGAGAACACCCAGTCGATATTGGAAAATTGGTGTAGAAAAAGACTCAAGTACCTCATCTGTAATGTGAGAAAAAGAAAACTCAAAGGGAAACAAATATACTTAATGTTACATCTTCTTTTTTCTCTTTGTGTATTTCTTAAGAAAACTGCCTGCCTTAGAGTCAGTCAACTTCTAGCCCATGTTCCCCACACTGTACTCCATTCTTCCCATTAGAGAAGGAATGACTCATGGCTGAGCAGTGAGTGTGACTTTCATGGGTCCATGTTTCTAGATCACCTGGAGTTAACAGCCCTGACTTTTGGTCTACACCATGGGAACTAGAAGGTTGAGGCGCAATTCTTGCGGCAGAGTACATACGCATTTGTTCGTTCTGTAGATTCATGCTCTCCCTTGCGTGTGTCATCCAAAGTCCTGGACTTGGGAATTAATAGGAAGTCTTTTTGGGCTCACATCCAAGTCCTGCCAATGCAATGCTACCAACAATTCAGCCAGATCTTTTACCTCTGTCCATCTCTCTTTTACACCTATTTCTCCATTGGTTCAGAACTTGTAGGAAGGGTGGGAATGATTAATTATCATTCTTAAATTTCTATTTATGGGCATTGCTTTCAACTATAATTCCAAACTTTCTTTTCCTTCTTTGATTCCCCACAGTCTCACAAGACAAAAAAAACCTAGGGAGAAAAGAATGAATATACAAATAAGCATTTTGTTTCTATTTATGGTCAAGAATAGTAACAATATTGTGTGAGACAAAAAAGATGGTCTCTACATCCTATCCAAACCACCTCTCGTGGCTTGGAAATTTTATAATATTTCCTGGAAATACTTTTCGTTTCAAAAGAACTCATCATGGGTAGCACGAGCATATGTTTCCATGTGTTGTTTCCTATATCTTATACCTGCTTCAATTATGAAACCAGCTCTTTTTAAGCCAGGAAGTATATATAAAAATACATGCGTAGAACAATAATTTTTCTTAAGGTTTATTTCATTTAAAAATAAAATACAATAAAACCCACCATGGATCACATGAAATGACATAATTAAAGAAAACGTGTCTCCTCCTGCAGGTCTTTTCATAGCTGTGGGACTAAAATTTCCAAGGTATTATTTTTGACTGTTTTCCTAAATTATCAACTTATTGGAAACAGCTGTTAGCTGGGTGCAAGGCATTTAAAAGAAAATGCCAAAGGTATCCTTTTCTCCCCCAGGTGAGTTTACCCATTGACCAACAGGTCATCTTTGTGCCTTTGTGACTTGGGAAAGGTGAGTTTAGTTGAAATCTTGTTCCTAAAAGGCCATTATTCCTGCCCTGTTGGATTTCTGAAATTTGTATTCTAGGCCCAGGTGCATTTAATCAGATCTTTAAGACTCTCCCACCAATACCACCAGTAAAATAAGGATCAGAAGCAGCCATTTACTACCTATGTGCCCTCAATTGCCTTGACTAATCCTCAGGTCAACCACACAAGGCAGAGGTTTTTACCCACATTTTACAAATAAGGAACTAAAACTCAGAGATGAAAAAACATAGAGGGCCTTCCTTTCCGAGGTCACGGAGCCTAGTGGGTGGCTGGGAAGGGACTGAAACGTAGGTCTGGTTGGCTGGAGAGCTGGTGCTATCAGCTGAAACACACTTTCAGAGAACACTTCGGACCAGGAAGCCGCAGAGAGCATGCGCAGACGTGTGGCGCTGAAAAACCAGCAGCCACAGCGTAGACTTAGCAAATGTTTAGCAAATGCGCAGGGCATAGAATCTTGGGTTTTATTCTAAAGTGAAACCATCTGAATCAGCCCCATTTCCTCTGGTAAAGCAAGTTGGGGAGGGGGGGAATAGAGCTGAGGATCTATAAGGCATTGATCTGGTTGTTGGTTTTCCATGTTATCAGCTGCTGATCAAAAGAAGAGGAAAGGAAACCTGCTCCCTTGGAGTCTGGCCCTGCCTCCAGAAAGCCCTCCCTGGGGCCTGTAAGGGCAAGGGGGATGTGGAGATCAGAAACCCTATCTGCCTCTGCTCCTAGGGCACCGGGGAGCTGCTGTTGAGAAGCGTGGCAGAGTTCTGTGTTCTAGAAGATTCAGGGGGAGGGAAACTGCCCCCCACCCTCAGCTTCCTTCTCAGACACGCTCCCTCGGTGGAGTAATGAGACCAAGGAGAGTATGTCTCAGGAAGCTCTGCCCCCGGAGCCCCGTCCAGACTTGTTTAAAGACAGCTGCTCTGATCGTTAAGATGAAATAGGACATGGAACCAGATTATGGGGAGATTATTGCTATTAACAGCAATAATTACCCTCTGTTCAAGTAGCTTCCTGAAATAAAAAACATCAAAGCAGAAGCCTTCAATTACTTTACTTAGCATCCTGCATGAACCCTTTGGCTACGTGTATGTCTGTGAGGCATCGGAGAAAGACAGAGTGTTAGGATCGAGGAGAGAGGAAGGAGAAGACAGGAATATTTTGTACTTCACTGTAAATATACTGTGAATTGAATGAATACCTATTTTCATTAAATCAAAAAAATGTAGAGAGTGCCAGTGGTATGCCAGGCTCTGTCAGGGGTGCTGTGGTTACGAATCCAAGTAAGACAGGTCCCTGCCCTCGACAAGCTCCAGGCTGGAGCAGGAGGTGGGAAGTCAAAGAGGCAGCTACGCTACACCATGGTAAGTGCTCTGAGAAAGGGGAACAGGAGTAGCTAAGCCTCACTCCACCTGGCCGGGGGTAAAGGAAGGTAGACTTCCTGGAGGAAGGGATGCCTGAGCCACATCTCAAAGGATGTGTTGGAGTGAGGCTGGTCAGGGCTTCTGAGCACTGAAGGCCCAGTGGTTTAACACAAAGGGCTGTGAGTAGCTCAGCCACTGGAGATGAGGCTGAAGATGGGGGCAGGTTAAGAGACAAAGTACGACATCCAGGAGGAATTCTGACTGGAGAGGGAGTGTTTAGAAAGGCAACTCTGGCCACTGGAAGGGAGAAGTGTTAGAAGGCAACTGCAGGAAGCATGCTAGAAGAGAGACAGCCCTGAAGCCATAGACAGGAGAGCATGGGTATTGGAAATCTTTAAGAATTAAAAACTTGTCAGATTTGGTTAGTGGATGGATGTGGACAGGGGTGGAATTCAAAAGGTTTAACAACCAGAGCAGCACGGGCACTGACCGAGCAGAACAGACACCGGCCAAACACAACCAACAGAGCCAACTAGGCGCCCCAGCTGGTAGCAGTCCTGGGCAGGGTTGTAAACACCTTTCCACCCAGTTCGGCCTACCAGTGAGTTCCCTAGCGTGCCCGTGGGAGGCATGTCATTTTCATCCCGTTTCTTCTCTCCCCTGCTATGGTCGATCAATTGCACTCATAGGCCCCCTTTTATTTCTCCCAGTCAATTTGGACTTTGGAGTTGCTCTCATAAAAGCATAAAGGCAGAGTCTATGCCCCACCCCATCTGACTCACTTTACCAATATGACAAGGTGGAAGTGATAATGTACCAGCTCTGAGCCTGGGCCACAAGAGGCCCTACAAGTTCCCTTAGGTACCTGTACCTCTGCCATTGTCATAAGGCCATGCTCAAGGTAGTTTGCCAAAGAATGAGAGACACACACAGCAAAGCAGGACCACCCCAGTGACCCCAGCTGAGGCCAAGCCAGATCAGCCAACAGCCAGCCGACTCTCGGACGTGTGAGGGAGCCCAGGCAGGATCAACACAGCCGCCCAACTGATCCCAGCTACCTCCTCACAGACCGGTGTTTATTGCTGTGTGCGAGTTGTGTGGCTGTTTGTTACACATCATTATTATGACAGTAGATAATGGATATTGCCTCCTTTTTAACCCCTTCCTTTCCCCCAGCACTCATATACTACAAAACAGTCAATGTGGCATCCAAATCTCTTATCAGCATTCTTAATACAAAGGTATCAAAAATATTTAACAGGGAAAATATCTGAAAATAAATCTGCAGGTGGCATATGGACTGAAAGTCTCTCAAAACCCCCAGTCTCATTGGGTGGAGACAAAACCTCTACAAAATACACAGGGCATGGCAGGAAGTGTACGAGTGGGAGAATTAACTAGAACGTCTCTGCCCTCCATTGCTTGAGCACCCAGAACCCACATTCAGCACCTTTTTATTATTAAACAAAAGCATTAGGGCTTTTAGGGGATCAGCAAGGAATGTTCCTTTCTTCTCCTTATACATCCACAGCCAACTAAGACAGACATGGGAGCCAGGCAGATATAGGCTAAAAAAATCAGCTTTTATGCTGATAAAGAGCATGGCCGTAGATACGGCCAAAAGGATTAATCTACAGCACTTCATCCTGGAATCAAACTCACCCACCTGGCAAAGGGGGTGCTGGAAACTGCCAGCTCCCAGCAGGGCAGGCTGCCTAGGCACGGCTGCGAGCAGAACAGGACACACACACGCTCAGGCTGGCAGACCACCTCCCTCAGCCACCATCGGAGGGACACTCCTCTTCCCAGGAAGAGAAGTAAGGAGTGGACAGAGAGGTCAGGACAGATAGTCTTGCTGGAAGCCCTCTGCATAAAAAGATAAAGGGTGAGGAAAAATGTGCCTGCTGACAGTATTCTCTTGCCCATGATGGCAACGCACTTTCCAGTAATGTTGCTGCTAATTTTGCCCAAGCCATGGCATCTTCCCTTCTCCCTGACAGCAGCCATGGCATCCCAGCAGGGATAGATTGACTTCCAATCCTGCTGTCCATGGAAGACTCTCCTTTATGAAATCCTGCCACAGGTGCACGTGTGCACACTCACGCACTTTTAGACACATTCACGTGCACACATATTCACACACACACACACACCACATACACATACACGCCATGCAGTGAACAGGATGCCTTCACTCCTGTCAACTTCCCAACCCAGACTCTCAGGACCCAGGCCTCCCAGGAAGAGGCCCTGGCTGGAGCTGAGCACTTCGTGGAGAGGTTTAAGGGCTATCCTGAGAGATCTGCACTCTAGGGTTGCGCCCTAAACTAGATGCTTGAGTCTGAATCCCGCTGTGTCACTTCCTAGTCATTTGTCCTTAGGGAATTACTTGATCTCTTTGAGGCTCCGTTTCCTCATCTGTCATATGGGAATCACAGGTTTGTTGTGAAGTTTGAATGAAATAATTCCCGTGCCCAGCCCGTGGTAATTAGGGTAATGGCCCTCATTGAATTGTATGTTACACCACAACATATGCATAACTCATGTAACTGCATCTTATTTAGGGGGCAGCGGGAGCCTCTGGAAGCTTCTAACTGCTTCTTCACCTGGCTTCCATGGCCCAGCTTGACCTGGCCCCCACTTACCTTCCCCCTTCATCTCTTGCCAGCCCCAGGTCCTCAGTGCTGTGGTTGTGCTGAACACACTTTATTCTCCCAAGCGTCCAGGCCTTCCCTTTGCCTGGAATGCCGTAGCCATCCCTCCCCCTGCACACACTCTTAGCCTGGCTAACTGCTGTCATGGGTCAGGTCTTAGATAAGTAACATTTTCACTCATTCATTCAACAAATATTTGTTGCGTGTCTACTTAATACCTGCATTAGTCTGTTTGAGCTGCCATAACAAAGTACACCAAAGACTGGGCGGCTTAAATAACAGAAATCTATTTCCTCACGATTCCGGAAGCTGGAAGTCTGAGATCAACGTGTGGGTAGGGTTGTTCCTTCCGAATTCTCTCCTATTGGCTCATTGACGGCTGTTCTTCTTGTGTCTTCATGTAATCTTCCATCTGTGAGTGTCAGTGTTTTAACCTCCTTTTCTTAGATGGTCATCAGACATATCAATTAAGGCCCACCATAATGACCTCTTTTTACCCTAACTACCTCTTTAAAGACCCCATCTCCAAAAACAGTCACATTTTGAGGTACTGGGGGGTAGAACTTTAACAAGAATTTGGGGGGGATGCAACTGAGCCCATGACAGTGCCAGAATACAAAGTATTCCCTACTCTCCAAATCGGTATGAGAAAACACTTCTAAGTACGCCCATGTAGTTTCAATTATGTCAGGATATTTCATTATTATATACTTCACCAGCACAGTGGCTCGTGTCTCCAGCCAGACTTCAGCCCAGGAAGGAAAGGCGTCACATCGGTCTTAGTCACTGTGCTAGGCTCTCTAGATACGTGGTGAACAGTACACAGTAGACGACAATGGATATTTCTTGAATGAATGAATGAATGTCCATATCTGCATGCCAAAACCACATCCTTAAAAAAAAACAAAAAAAACCGTGGCCTAGAAGAATGTGTGAAAATAACCCCCTACATTTAAAGATCCCTTTACAATTTAAAGAGCCTTTATATCTCTTCTATTATTTCCCCTCCTAAGCAACCCTGCAGTTTGGGTACAATTGTCTTCATTTGATGAAAGGAACCATTGAGGCCCAGGGAAATTAAGGCTTTGGGCCAAGTTCTCACCACAAGCAAGTAGCTCTAATGGACCCAGGCTACCTCCGTGGATAACCACAGCTTTTGAAATTAAAGGGCACTGAAACTAAATTTGTATTAGTAGTAAAATGTCTTGCCTCCCTTGAGAAACTGGAAGCTGGTGACGGGAGAAACGAAACCGTCACTGGAACCAAGAAAATGTATCTTGGCTCCCTTCACAGCGCAGTTTCTATCATCCCATCTTCCCAGGCTGATAGGGACTGTGTGCGACCGCGTGTTTAAATGCTAATCTCATTTTTTAAAGTTTGAAAGTCTAAAAAATAGTCTTATCTTCAAACAAGCCATTTAAAAGCTTTGCCCTTTCAAGTTTAACATTTCTTGAGGAAAAAAACACACAGTCCAAAGCGTGTTGCTTTTGGAATCCAGTTCTTATTACTCATGTTTTTTCCCCTCCAAAAGAAAATCATTTCACATTTTGGTAATGCCTCTTGGCAGCACTTGTTGAGAGCAATCAACAAGCACCTCCAGGACCCAGCATGACCTGGCTGTAGACAGAGGAGCAGGGCATGGGAAACCGTATGATTTTTTTAAAGCAGTCGTTGGAAAGCAGGAGCACCATCAGACAGATTTAAAGTACACTGCGATCCATGTGTAAAGGCGGCACAAAGTAATGCTAAAAAGCATGGGTTTGGGCACGTTTAGGCCTGCTTTCAGATCCCGGCTCCACCACGTTTGCTGTGCAGTGGGGCTCCCTAAATTTCAGCTGCACCATTTGTAAAATGGAAATTAGAGTAAGACAAACTACAAAAGATTATGAGAATTAAATAAAGCAATGCATATAGAACTCTTATCCCAGTGCCTGGCACATTAAACATTAACATTTTATTGAGAGCTTACCCAGGACTTGTCAGCCTAAAGCAATAGTCAAGAAAAGGAACCCCAGAAATGATTCAATCCCCAGCACAGAAGTCCCATCCCAGTACTTCCTTTCTAATCAAGACACTCCTCATGGTGGCTCTCATTATCCAAAAGACCACAACTGTCCTCCGCTTCACCTATTCTTGGCACCTGCTCTCTGCCTCTCTCATCCTTCCAAAACTTACCCTGTGCATCTCAAATTTCCATCAAACTTTATTTCTGATGCTCCAGACCTCCCCCCACCCAACCCCCAACTTATAGCCTCCTATTCCATTCCATGTTCTCATTCCCAGTCAAGCCGCTTTGGTGGCAAGGATAATAAACGAGCTAAAACAAAGCAAAACAAAAGCCAGAGTGGTAGTAAAGGGCTACATGAGCATTGCATAGAAACAAAACACAGTTGGACTTCACAGAACATCAACAGGGATAGATACAGCTATGAGGACTCTGATTCCATGTGAGCCTGTTGAGATCTCCTAATCCTTTCTGCCTTCCAGATTTCTCTGCTTAGTAGCGTTTGTAACTATCATAACATTCAATTTCTCACCGCTGTTTGACTTTATCCTTTGAGTGTCTCTCAAGGACAATCTGGTTTCCCAACTCTCCCCCTACGCACAAACTGCCGTTGAGTCAGGTGTCCATCCACACTGCAACAGGTAGTGACCAGAAAGGCGGGGCACAGAGCCTAAGCATGGCCGGCCACGCCCCCTCCTTCAGCAGACGCTTCACAAGAGGTTTAATGCTCAGAGAGCAGGTTATGCACGGTCATATTATCTGTGTTGACATGAAGCCACTAATCTGTCTCTGGTTTTCATTTGCAGGGCTGAGGAAGTCTGTTGGGAAGAGAAGAAAGCCCTAGGAAGGGTGTGCTGAGATTGGGGTGTACTGGCAGGCATGTTTGCTGGTGACATCAAAAGGCCTGGTAGTCAGAGTAGATAACCAGAATCACTGTCTAGAGGCCTGTCGTCAGAGCCAAGAAAGTGGAGTCCAGTGTTGAGTCAGACGAGTGAGGCAGGCTGGGCAAACAGAAGAACCTCGTGAAGGTTGAACACTGGGAAGGGCAGGAGCAGCTGGGAGCCAGGCATGAATACGGGTCAAGGAACTGGGTCAGACTGAGGTAGAGACTGGCACATGTGCACCGAGACTTAGGAGGAATAAGGACTGTCTTGCCATTATAAGGTGGCTGCCAGGGACAGGTCATCCCCCTCACTCCAATGGTCACGGCACGAGACGCTCCTGCTCTCATCCTAGTGCAGGGCACGTGCCCTCCTCCCACGTGTCAACCTCCACACGTTTCTGGTATCCAATGGCATCCCTAGTGGCTCTGTTCTTTAATCTGATTTCATCTTTCAGGTCTCCACAGCCCCCATCTCCCGTGGAACGTCGCACGACTCCCTGGGCTCATCCCAGAAGACAATTCGAAAGACTCTGCCTCGGACTTGGCTCAGCCTGTTTCTCCTCAGTGACCACCAGCCTGTGTCCTGGGCCAACTTTATACACCAACTTGCTCCCCTTGAGGTGACCTCCTTCTCTATCCAGTACTTTCCTCTCTGCAGGATATGGAGTTGCCATCGTTTCATTTTTCCTCACTTCCAGGGGTCCTGACCCTGGGAGCAGCCACCAGACCTAATGCTCCAGTCACTGTCTCTCCTAAGAGCCCCGTTAGGCACCCTGTAAAAGCCCCCAAGTGGACCCTTGAACAGTGTGCCTCCCCATCTGCCCGAACTTTGTGGTCAGTCTGGCCTCTCTCCAGCCCCATTCCTGCATCTTACACAACAGCTGGGCTCCCTCCAACTCCTCTTTGACTAATTAATTTATTTAATAAGCATATTTAGCTAGGTCCTACTCTGTGCCAGGCACTCACTAGGCACTTTGACAGCATTTTTACTTTAGTTTCCAAGAGTTTGTAGTCTGGTGGGAAGATAAGACCTTATAGTGTTATGCTATATCTATTGGGTTATATATATAACTGTCCGTGTTTCCTGACCCATAACTCCCATAGTCCTTGTTACAGTGTTGGGGTGCTTGAGGCCTCAGCAGTGGGCCTCAGGAAACAGAATCTCTCTCTCTAACCTTCTCCTGCCCTCCTTTCACCTCCCCAAGGCAGGACTCTAATCTGACTGTGGGTCCTCAGACCCCCATTCCAGAGAGGATCCTGCCCTATACCGTGGAGGAAGGAATGCTGCACAGAGAGGCCAGGAAGAATCTGAATAGACCCTTGCTGGGTTTAGATCATGCACTTTTTGTCCAGTCACATTTCTACATGGTTGTCAATCATGCCTATGTAACGAAGCCTCCTCAAAAACCCAAGAGGACTGTGCTCGGAGAGCTTCCAGTTGGCTGAACACGAGGAGGTTCCTGGAGGGTGGTGCCCCCCGGGAGGGCACGGAAGCTCCACGTCCCTTCCCCACACCTCACCCTACACATCTCTTCATCTGTATCCTCTGTAGTATCCTTTATAATGTGTAATGTGTTTCTCTGAGTGCTGTCAGCTGTTCCAGCATATTAATCAAGCCCAAAGAGGGAGGGGGTCGTGAGAACCCCAACTTGAAGTCAGTGGGTCAGAAGCTGCGGAGGCCCAGATTTGCGATTGGTGTCTGGGTTGGGGAGCTTGTTGGGGACTGAGCCCTCACTCTGTAGGATCTGACATTGTCTCCAGGGAGATAGTGACAGACTTGAATTAGAGGACACCCAGCTGGTGCCAGCTGTTGGTGTAGGGGGGGAAAAACCCACACTTTTTGTCACAGAAATCGTCTTCTGTGCTATTGATTGTTGATTGTCGTGGAGTTTAGAGGAAAGCATGGTGTGGGGAGTAAATCAACAGTTACAATAAACCATGATATACGTGCTTAGATAACGGTGCAAGCAGATGCAGTAAGGAAGAGTGGAACTTCTCCCAGGCGGGGGAGTCATGGAAGGCTTCCAGGAGGAGGAGACACAAACAGAATTTCAAAGAGTGACATTGAGCTGACTGAAGAGGAAAGAGGACTGGGGAGGAAGGGGAAGCAGGGAGAGAGAATTCCAGACAGAAGAGTGCTCTGCTCGTAGGGGACTTGAGATGGAGGGTTGTGTTGGAAGAGCGGCACAATTTTCTAGTTGCATGGCATTTTCTCTCTTAAGTCTATACTCTGAGGGGGATTTTAGAGAAAAGGGCAGGAGCAGGGCTTTGCGGGGTGACTACCGAAGCTAAAGTGTTTCCTGGAGCTACCTATTGATCTTGAGTATGTAGTGATAAAGCCGCGCCCATGTTGAGGGGGCTCAACAGAAAACAAAGGTACAGTCCCGTCTCCCTGTGAATGTGCCACACTGAGAGGCCACCCCCCTCTGCTGTGCGGCCTCCAGAGAGAAGTTCCCTTCCAAGGGCCAAAGGAGGCAGGACGGTGGAAGGCCTTGATTGGGGGCAGGGGAAGGAGCAGCTTGACCTCTGCAGTGACTTTGCAGTCTCTACTTTCCTGAGCACAGCAAAGAAAAATAAATCACCCCTCAGAAGGCAGAGGCCAGGGCTTGCTGCATGATTGTCTAATTAGGTGTAAGATTACACCACAGGTCTGGTTACAGGAGGACGACAGGAGTCAAATCCAACAGCATCGGACCAGACAAGAATAAGGGAGACCTTGCTCAGAATGAAAACAGGAGGGATGTAAAAGCCGCCACCGCCCCTCCTCACCCCCCAGCCACGCCACGACTCTGAATGCCAGATAATGAGGGAGTTAGAAAAAGGAAGATAAATGATCTGCTAAGATTTTACACTCAGTTTCATTTCTGACATGGGTCTCTGATTACTGACAGATCAGTTATGAAAGAATCAAGAAAGCAGGAGATGACCATAAACACAGCTTCTTTTTTTATTAAATGTTACTGAAAAATAATTGGCTGCTATGTGTAAGACATTGCACTGTCTGCAGGGTATACAGAAATGCTTGGGGCATGACCTTTTCTCAAGGAGCTCACAGTCTTTGGGGGAAGAATGACTCAAAAACTCAGAACAGATATTTCCGTGTCGGGGTTTTTAAATTCTTATTGCTAAAGTGGGTTTCGTGTGTGCGTGAAGAGCATTTAGAATGTTGTCACGGTCACAAAAGACATTGGTTTGAACTGGGTCTTAAAAATAAGTAGGAATTCACCAGGTAATGAAAAAAAGAGAGGAAACTGCTTACACAAAAGTAGAAACATGAGAAAAGATAAGACATTTTAATGAATAACAAAGCTATATTTCCTTGATGCTAAGAGTTCATTGATTGCTGGGCATACCACTAATTAGAATTCCTCAAGGGGGAATAAAAAAGAAAGGTATACATTAAATAAATACATTTAAAAATTATCTATTCATAATGGCATGTATTTGTCTCTGCCCCTATAGACCATTTTCTTTTTTGTTCCACAAAGTTTCCTTATGTCTTTTACGTATTTAACCCAAAGATTCTTCTGAATGATTTTTAGGCATCAGAAGTTATGCATTGCACAAGAGTGAATCACGACTTTTTGTAACACATTCTCAACATCTTAACCTCATGTGTATCTTTAGGATTGACAGTATAATTTTTAGAAGTATCTTAGAACACCAGGGTTTTATTTGCATTTCCTGTTTGATAATACTCATAGATTTCCTCCCCTTAATAGGATTATGCAATACAAGAAATTAACCTTCTCTTGGTTTTACTATGTTACATTTCTTAGGGATTCATCCATTTTTTTCTGAGTCAAAAAGAAATAGAAAGCCTAGATAATACCATCACCATTAAAGAAATGGAAGCACTGGTTTTAAATCTTCCTACAAATAAAACTCCAGGCTCTGGTGGATGGTTTAACAAGTAAGTTCTATCAAACTCTCTGGGAGTGGATAATTCCAATCTTATACAAACTCTTTAAGAGAACAGAAAAAGAGAGATACTCCCAAACTAGTTTTACGAGGTTATTACATTCTCTATGCCGAATCCATATTATCTATGGATAATATAAAAAATAAAAAGTATAGGCCATTGCCACTCATGAACAGAAGTTCAAATATTCTAGACTCAATATTTTCAAATTGGTTCCAGCAATGAATAAGAAATATAACACAATTTGACAAAGTTTCATTTATCTTTGGAATGCAAGTTTGGCTTTATGTTTCTAAATAAAAACCCCTGGATGTAATTTACTTTATTAATGATAAAGAAAAAATTTATCATTATCAATAGATTTTTTAATGTTCCATAAAATAAATTTTTCTTATAATTCAAAATTCTTATAAAACCAGTAGAGGAAAACTTTAACCTCATAAAGGTCATCTGTCAAAAATCTATAGTAGGCCAGGCATGGTGGCTCACGTCTGTAATCCTAGCACTCTGGGAGGCTGAGGCTGGCAGATCGTTTGAGCTCAGGAGTTCAAGACCAGCCTGACCAAGAGCGAGACCCTGTCCCTACTAAAAAAAATAGAAAGAAATTAGCTGGACAACTAAAAATATATATATAAAAAACTAGCCGGACATGGTGGCACATGCCTGTAGTCCCAGCTACTCAGGAGGCTGAGGCAGTGGGATCGCTTGAGCCCAGGAGTTTGAGGTTGCTGTGAGCTAGGCTGACACCATGGCACTCTAGCCTGGGCAACAGAGTGAGACTCTGTCTCAAAAAAAAAAAAAAAATCTATAGTAAAGCATAATTTGAAAGTAAAATGTTGGAAGCATTTACTGCGAGAAAAGAACAAGACCATAATTCCTTATTCAATATTGGTCCTAACCAACATAAGTTGATAAACAGAAATTAAAAGGCTAAGAATAGGAAATACTCAAAGATATTATAATTGTCTTATTACCAAAAACTAAAAAAAATGCAAGTTATCATTAATGAGAGAGTAAAGTGATTAGTATAACATCAATATGCAAAAGTCAAGTGTATTTTAAGACTGAAAAACCACTTAAAATAAGTAACCTTTTAAAAGATAGCATTTACCGAATTGTAAAATGCATAAAATATATATTATGTATGTGTTGTGTGTGTGTGCACGTGCATGTGCACATGCATACTAGACCTCCAGGGAGAAAATTCTAAAACTTTTCAGAAAGATATACAAAGTAGAACCAATAAATATAAATTTTTACTGTGTTCATGGATGGGAAGCCTCAATATCATAAAGATGTCATTTTCCCCCATGTAATGTATAGAATCAAATTATTGTAACAAAATTCCCAACAAGAACCTTTTTGTGACTCTTGAAAAGATTTTTATGTAGCTTTTATGAATTCTTGCAAGGCTAGATGGCTTATAAGCTATGGTATTAAGACACTGAACTAATAGAACAAGGATAGATAAACAGATCAATATGACAGAATAGAGCCCAGATACCATTGTGAATATATAGAAATGCAGTCACGCTGTGGTTTAAATGTTCCCCAAAAGTTCATGTGATGGAAACTTAACCCTCAATGCAACAATATTGGGAGGTGGGGCCTAATAACAGGTGATTGGGTCATCAGGCCTGAGCCCTCAGGGATTAATGTTGTTATTGCAAATGTGGGTTCGTTATTGTGAGAGTGGGTTACTATAAAGCAAGTCCAGTCCTTGGTACCTTTCTCTTTCTCTTGTGCTTTTTGGCCCTTCTGCCATGTCATGCTGCAGCAAGAAGGCTCTCCCTAGATGCAGTCCCTCAGACTTGGATGTATCAGCCTCCAGAACTGTAGGAAATAAATCTCTGTTCTTTATAAAGTGGTATACTGTCATAGCAGCAGAAAATAGACTAAAACCAAAAATTGGTACCAGGAGGAGGGTTGTTGTTTTAACAAACGCCTGAAAATGTGGAAGTAGCTTTGGAATTAGATAGTGGGTAGAGGCTGGAGGAATTTAGAGTCCAGAAAAAGCCTGTATTGCCATGAATGGACCACTAAGGGTGATTGTGATGGCTCAGAAGAAGGGGAGAGCTGTAGGGAAAGTTTGAATCTTTTTAGAAATTAAGTGATCATGAAAAGGCCATTTTGATGAGGTCTCAGATGGAAATGAAAAACAAGGTATTAGAATTGGAGTAAAGCCATCATCCATCCTTGTTATAAATTAGCAAAGATCATGGCTAAATTGTGCCCGTGCCTTAGGGAATCTATGGAATGCAGAACTCGGGAACGATAAACTAGGATGTCTGGCAGAAGAAATATCTAAGCAGCAAAGAATTCAGGCTGTTGCATGGCTACTTTTAGCCACATACAGTGAGTTGTGAGAGCAAAGGAATGACTTAAAGACTAAATTTATAATTAAGAGGGAAACAGAGTGGAAAAATTTGGAAATTTCACAGCCTGGCTATGTAAAGAGTGAAGATTGTGGGAGAGAATACTAAGGGTGTGGCCAAGTAAATGTTTACTAAAGAGATTACCATGGAGAGAAGGTAGCCAGGTGCTATTCATCATTCATGAAGACAATGGGAGAAAGACCCTAGAAGCATTTCAGAGACCTTCAAGGCCCTCTCCCACAATAGGCCCAGAACTCTAGGAGGACAAAATGGTTTCAGGGGATAGCTCTGGGGTGCCCTCCGTGGGCTTGCTGCCCAGAGCTGCCTCAGGTCTCTGCCCCCCACATTCTAGCACAGTGATCCTTGGCCACCCCAGCCTCTGCTCAAGCAGGACCAGGTGTGGCTCAACCCACCACTCTGGAAGGTGCAAACAGTAAGCCTTGGTATCATCCACATAGTGTTAAGTCTGCAGGCTTGAAAAATGCCAGAGCTGTGGGGACATGCCTACCTCCATCTAGATTTCAAAGGATGTCATGGACAGCCTAGGAGCCCAGGGAAAAGCCTGCCGCAGGGGCGGAGCCATTGCAGAGAGTCCCCACTAGGGTGATATCTAGTGGAGCTGTGGAAGTGGGGCCACCCCCAAGACCACAGAGGTATAGGGCCGCCAGTGTGCAACTCCAGCCCGAGACAGCTAAAGCAGTTCATGACAGAAGCAGCATCGCAGACACAGGGAAAAGATGGCCTATTTAATAAATGGTGCTGGGAATGTTGAGTATCCATTATGGGAAAAATATGAAATTTGTACTACCTCACAGCAAACATAACAATTCCAAGTGGACTATGTACTTAAAGATAAAACTTTAAAAATTTAAAGGAGAATATAGAAGAAAGTCTTTATAATCTCAATATAGGGAAGATTCCATAACAAGCCAGAAGGCACTGGAAAACAGTGACAAAATGTGACAATATTCAAATAAAAAGCTTCTCTTTGTCAAAAGAACTAATACCAAAGTGAAAAGACAAACCATAAACCAGCAGAAAATATTTGCGTATCAACAACTCGAAAAGCATTAGTATCCAAATGTATTAAAGAATTTCCTCCCAACCAATAAAGACACAAGCAACCCAATTTTTAAAACAGGCAAAAGACATGAACAGATACTTTACCTAAAAGTAAAGAGAGGAACACAAATGGTCTACAAACATATAAAAATGTTTAATCTCCTTAGTGAACAGAAAAGTCCTAACTAAAACCACAGTAAGATACTATTTTCTACTCAGAGATAGACAAAAATTAAAATAAGACAATATCAAATGTTGACTAGATGTGGAGCAATGGAAATTTTCATACACTGGTGGTGGCATTGACAATTTGAATAGTCACACTGGAAAACAACGTGGCATAGTCTTTGGATGATGAAGATTCTCATCCCCCAAGTCCCTGAAATTCCCCTCCTAGGAGTATAGCCGAGAGAAACTTTTGAATATGTGTGGCAAAAGATATTCATAAGAAGGTTCATGACAGCATTGTTTGTAATAAAAAAAAAAACACTAGAAATAGTCCACATGTCTATCAACAGAAAATAGATAGAGTGGGAATTCTTACTATAAAACACTATGTGGCAGTGAAAATGAATGAACTACAGCTTCACACATTCATGTTGATAAATCTAAAAACATAATACTGAGTGAAAAAAAAGTTGCAGGGTAATATACACGATATGACACCTTTATTATAAGCTTCCAATGTATAAATGTTCACAATATATTGTTTGAGAGTGCATACAAATGTAATAAGCCATAATGAAAAGCATCATAAGAATAAACACAAATCCTGTGCAATTGAATATGGTTACCCTTGGCAGAAAAGAAAATAATATAATTGAGAGGGAGCATATTGGGGGCTTCAAAAGCATTGGTAACTTTCTATTTCCAAAACTAAGGGGTGAATACATGAGTGTTGGTTTTATTATTCTTTATACTTGATATATATAATATTAATATATTCATCTGTATGAATGTAATGTGTCATAATAAAAAGTATGAGTACCATATAAAATCTCAA
Source organism: Propithecus coquereli (assembly GCF_000956105.1). Classification (NCBI taxonomy): domain Eukaryota; kingdom Metazoa; phylum Chordata; class Mammalia; order Primates; family Indriidae; genus Propithecus; species Propithecus coquereli. The sequence continues at coordinate 12,688,815 of NW_012138302.1, forward strand.
TACAGGAATGTATAAAGAAAATATAATCACTTCTAATTCTACTACCCATAAGTAACTACTGCTAGCATATTTTATATTCTTTTACTCTTTATTTGAAGTACCACTGCATTAAAAATTTCTTTAAAACACTCCAAAAAAGTTGGCTGGAAACCTGTGACAGATAGAAATTTGGTACTTACATGATCGCCAAACTATCAGTGTAGATCATAGCATTTTCAAAATCAAGAGAGGTTGGTGGAGTCACGTGTCCCTTAATGATGGGGATACATTCTGAGAAATATGTCATTAGGCAAAGTCGTTGTGTGAACATCATAGCATACTTACACAAACCTAGCCTACTACATACCTAGACTATATGGTGTGGGCTATTGCTCCTAGGCTACAAACCTGTACAGCATGATACTGTATTGAATACTGTAGATGATTTTAACATAATGGTTAAGTATTTGTGTATCTGAACATATCTAAACATAGAAAAGGTAATACGTTGTTCTGCGTTATGACATCATTAGGCAATGGGAATTTTTCAGCTACTTTGTAATCTTATGGGACCACCATCATCTATGTGGTCCATCATTGACTGAAACATCATATGTGGCACATGACTGCAGTTGATTTTGAGGCTATGTTCTCTCTCTCTTTCACACACACACACACACACACACACACACACACAGAGTACACACACAGAGGCAAAGACCACTTTATCACAAATTACTTCCTTAACTGGCTGTTGGCAAATTTATTTTAACAATAACTAAAAAATGTATTCCAGAAATACTAAATGTGAAGATAAATACATCTTCAAATCTAGAAAATGTGTTAACTTAGTGTAGCTCGAGCAGAGAGTGCAAATGGAGGAACAAAGGAGTGGGAAACAACTAGACACAAACGCGGAAGGCAAAATTGGCGCTGGATCACAAAGGGCTTTACGTGCAAAGCTAAGGCATGTGTAGACCACTGCCTATGCTACGATGGCCATTTTTGATTGCATGCCTTTCCTCATAAAGAGAATAAATACGAGTCTATATGCCTAATGTGTGTATTTATATCTTTATGAGTTATAGTCATGTAATTCTATACCAATAGACTAAATATAAGAAGTAAGATTTTCTTCTTGCACCTCAGAGCATAGCCTTGAGAACCTTCAGAGAAAACACCCCTCTGCAGTGGCCTCTGCTCTAAACAAGATCTATGGAAGCGTTCCAAACCAGGAGGCAATATGCTCGGCTTCACTGTCTGCTCAATACATATTAAATGAGGGCACAAATGAGTTAATTCTTCAGTAACACATGAACGTCCAAGGAATGAACTCCAGCAGCACTGCACAAGACAAGCTGGAGAGGCAAGGACGAAGGAGGCTTCAGGTGTCTAGCGCCCAGTATGACGGGTTTGGATTAAACTGCATTTCTGCTTCCAACAACAGGGGAGGATGGAGTGGAGGGACAGTGTCAAGATTTATTTCATAAGAAAATTTGATAGAACTGAAAAGCAGATTAGAGGCAATAGTTAAGAAAAAGGCAGTTGTTGAGGTTGCTCATGAAGTGATGGCTCATGACACCCCTACCTGGGACACGGAGCACAGGGAGAGGAGCAGGGCTGCAAAGGCATGGGGGGCGGTCGGTTTGAACCTGTGAGCTTGAGGAGTCTACAGGGTGTCTGGTGCGTGGACCAGGGCACAAGAAAGAGAAGGGGGATGGAGGACTTTTAGCTGCAACCTGTAATATAACGTATCTTACAAGGAAGCCAGGTCCTTAGGCACAGCTTAATACATGTATGTCTGTAGAACTGAAACCAAAGTTTCACAAAACAACAGTGTCCTTTCTCTACGGAATACACTCGAGTATTTTTACTCTATTCTATTATTTTTAATGCCAATAGCAATCCATAAAATTAATTTCATGACCAGAGGGTTTAGAAAACAGTAGGCTAGAGAAATTGGTTTAAATAGAACAATTCACTTTAATCGTCCAAGCATCATGTCATGAAAAGATACTGGACTATGGAATCTGATGAGCTTCAGTTTGAATTCTAGAGTTACCACTTACTAACTGTGACCTTGGGCAAGTCTGAGTCTCAGGTTTCTCATCTTTAAAAATTGAAATAATAGTGTTTGTCTTGTAGGCTTGTGGTGATGATTAAATAAAAGAGCATAGAAGTGTTACCTGACACATGGTTCACTCTGAATTTCTGTTAACTTTGTATCACTTCTACAGCACTTATAGATAACACAAACTAGTTAGGCATTTTTCCCCAAAAAAATGCCTACCAATTTCCTGACAATTAATATCAAAGCTTAACTGCTCAACCCAAAAATTAGAAAAACAATTAAGACTAAGCTGACCTTGTTTTACCCAGACATTTAAGGGTGATTTATGCTGATATATGGATGCCTTGAAATCTTGCATAATCAGGGTGTCCTGTGACCCCAAGGTAATTCTTGGCCAAAGGAAATTGCCCTGTATTGTGAAACACTTAAGACACACTGAAATACTAAAGTCATGGCTCAGCAAAAAGCCAGTGTGGCCCCAGAGGACAGGATTGAAAAAGGATTCTTGCTGTTGATGGATGTTTTGAAAACATGATGATAAACACATAATCCAAAAAATAGTATTCTGATATTTCCAAAGCCTGGACAAGGTTTAAAAATACATACCCTGGAAATCAAAAATACATGTTAAAGAGAAGCAAAGAAAGAATGTCATTTTTAATAAAATGAGCTTTGAAATCAAACAGACCTCCTCAAACTCTTGCTATAGACCCCAATAATCATGTAACCTTGAACACGTACTTATCCTCTGTGCCTCAGTTTTCTCATCTGTAGAACACAGATACACGATATCTGGCTTGTTCAATAATACAGTGCAGTAAGTAGAAATGGCAGGAGGAATTGAACATGTTAGATACATATTCTATAATACATATTAATAGAATTTACACTGTCTGATGACTAGAGAAAAGTCATAGTCCTTTGTGTCTATACCGAAAAATGTAATCCTTTTAGCCATGTTAATTGGATTTTTGTAACTGCAGGCATTTGTTTTTTAGAAATCATCTCAACTATGATTGAATTCAGGTTTCAGAGAAGCAGGTTTGCAGTTTAACCTACTATCTAAAGGTCCCCATTCCTAAGAGCACTCAGACATTTTGAACAGAATAAAACATTCTTCACAATCTTGTGAATGTCATCTTTGACATCTTTAGAAACAATAATAACAGCTATGTTTAGTTTTCTAACATATATGTTGCTTTCTTATTACATCATATTTCCAGCATTTGGAAATCAAATAAGTAGATACAATTGGTGAGAACTATGACATTTTCTTTCATTTCTTTCTGATTACAGGGAGTTTTAACAAAAAGTAACACAAAACATGCACTTTCATGCCTCCATGAAAGCTTTTATTCAAGCTGTGACTTAGATTTGGAGTGCTCTTTCCCCTTTTCTTCCCCAAAGTGAATTCTCGTTCATTGCTTGAGACACAGCTCAAATATCATCTTTTGTGTCATGCCTTTCCCAACTTGACCCGAACCCACCTACTGCTGACAGAATGAAACATTTCTTTTTTTCTGCTACCATAGTTCTTTTTCCCACATGACTAAAATATAGCAATCAGCCAGGTAAAAAAATAAATGGTATTTAGTCTTAAACATATGTTACATCAGTGGTCCATGAATTAGTCAGGATTTCACTGCTATAGCAACTAGACCCCCAAAAATACAATGGCACTGACAAAATAGAAGTTTATTTCTCTCTCATTCCACAGTCTAGCATGGCTAGTCCAGGTCAGTGGGCAGCTCTCTTTCGTGTGGTCATTCAAGGACTCAGGAGGAAGAGCACATAGTCAAACTCAACAACCAACAGAGAGACACTCTCTGAAAAAAAAAAGATATTCGGGAGTAGGTCATTGCGGTGGGAATACGTGTGCCATAGTAAATTATGTGTGTATTCAGGGACATAAAAGAAGACAAAGGTTTTTAAAGGAAAAATGAAGAGGATTACACAATTGTTTTGAGATAATCATCTTTGGCTTCAAAGATCAATAACAAGGGTGACGCCAGCCCGGAGTTGGACAGGCAGTTGTTGGGCAGATGTCATTGCAGAAGTACTCTTTGTGTAAGGTTGTGGTTTTCGCAGAGTCTTTTGCGATCGTTTTTGTTATCAGGCATCCAAGTGTGAGAACCCTCTCTTCAGAGCCATTTCTGGCTTTGTTTGTCAGGGTTGTTTTTTGTTTTTTTTACACTAGTATCTCTATTTTAATTTTGACAACTTTTCAACATGAAGGAGGCACATCTGCCACCTTAACACCTCCCTCGTAGGACCCATGTCATTTCTATTCATACTCCACTGGAGAGAACTTATCCTCACGGCCACACCTAATTCCAAGATGGGGCTGGGAAATGAAGACCCTGGCTGGCAGGCCACATCTCTCTCATGACCAGAGACGGGGAGAACACATTTTAGTGGACAGCCCACAGCTCCTGCCACAGTCCCACAAGGACAGTGACATTGCCTTATTCCTCAGGTGTCCCCAGTGTCCAACAGAGTGCTTGGTCATTTTAACCCTCCTCCCAAGGCCATCCCCAGTGCACTCACGGTGCCAGCCCCAACAATGAATACCCTCCTTCCTGCTTAATTTTTTTCCTGAATACTCACTACTGTCTAACACATAATATATTTCACTTCTTTGTTTAATTTCTGTCTCCCCCACCAGGGTGTAAGTTCTATGAGGGCAAGAATTTTTGTCTATTCCCTTTTATCTTTAGCCCCTAGAAGAATGCCTGGCACGTAATAGTTGCTCAGTAGATATTTGTCAAATGAAAGACTAAACATAGCCAACCTTTTCCTTTGAAGGCCAACATGACAAGTGTTCTGAGCACTTACTCTTCTGGTCCTAACCTCTCTGGTTGCCTCTATAAACAAAACAGCGAAAGCCTGGAGCACTATCGGTGCTCGACTTATTTCAGTTTCCTCAATCTAAATCTGGCAAGTGAATTTGCAAGATATTTTTTTAGAGGACCGCATATCTTAACACAGGACAGTGTATTCAAATACTGGGTATGGATTTAGCAATCTTGGGTAATAGATCTGCTTACAAATGATAAATGATAGGATGAGGCTTTTAAAAATATGAAGTTGTTTGCAAAAGCTCACAGAAGTGCTTAAAACTGGTTCTTGCTTTTATAAAGAAAATGCACTTTATTCTCAAAGCTATAGGCCAAGATGTAGGTGGCTGCTTCACTGCGTTGGCAAAGAATCTATAACAGAGAGCGGTCTGACTGTCTCAACAGTCCCGAGATGGGCCAGGGAAATGATCAGGGTGACGTGTCCAGCTGAGATCACACAGGGCCTGCATCCATGAGACACTGCAGCTGCCAATGTGCAAGCTCCCGACGGCTAAGAGGAGCGCTGCTGGCAGGTCGGTTAGAAGCTCTCCTGGGAGCTCTCTGAACTGCTGCAGGGGAATTTGTCATTACAGACTGAATGTTTGTGTCCCTCCAAATTCATATGCTGGCATCTAACCCCCAATGTGATGGTATTTGGAGGTGGGGCCTTAGGGAAGTGATTAGGTCATAAAGGTGGGACCCTCATGAGGAGTATTAGTGCCCTTATAAGAAACTCAAGGCTAGCTCACCTCTTCCACATGTGAGGACACAGCGAGAAGTCAGCCACCTGCAAACCAGGTAGTGGGCCCTCGCCAGACACAGGGTCTACTGGCACCTTGATCTTGGACTTCTCAGCCCCCAGCACTGTGTGAAATAAAGATGCGTTGTTTAAGCCACCCAGCCTATAGTAATTTGTTACAACAGCCCAAATTGACCAAGAGAGTTGTCCTGAGTATCAGAGAATGCAATCCAGGGCTATGAAAAGTCACACTTTGTTGCTGGACTGTGAGCTAGAGATGGGGTCTATAAGCCTCACCTATCATTGGCAACAGCACAGACCCCAGGGCAAAAACAAGCAGCCAGATGTAGGGCAGGGGTGAGGACAGATGTAATCTAATATTTATTAAGCACCTACTACCTACCAAATACCATGCTAGGTGATTTACACACCTCATCTCCTTTATTCTTTACAGCAACCCCATATAAAATAGAATTATACTATCCACTTCAAAACACTCTATTTACTGCAGGTCTACTGAGAGCCTCACACTGTACCAGGGGCAGTAGAGCATTAATGCCATAAATTCTCAAAAATTACTATAGGGTAGACACATTCTCCCTGTTTTATAGATGATAACATTCCTCAAGCTCAGAGACATAAAGAAACTCACCAAAGGTCACCAAAGCCAGGAGATGAATGTGAATCTGAAAGTAGAAACCTGTGTTCCTTCAACCGTGCCAAATGCCTAGCTAATGGAATGGCACTCTTCCTTCTGTTTGTACATTCATGATGCATGAGGCTGTTGTTGTCTGATATTGATACCCGTGAGGACTAAGGCCAAGCAGGCAGTGCCAAAGGACTTCTTTTCATCTGTCTGTTGGTCCTTAGGAGAACGTGCTCATCAGTTGGCTGTACCTGTGACAGAGGGATTTATTTGATCCCTCACACACCGGCATCTTCCTGCTTTCAGTTCTGTGGCCTCTGAGTACATTTAAAACAAGCTGGCAGGTTAACAGCCTAAAACCAAGTTGCTTCTGTCCGTCTCTTCACTGTTGAGCATGTGAGGGGCTTCCAACTGCTTTCATCTTATACGTTCAGGTTCCCAAACCTAGACAGCAAGAAGCTACAGCGTCTGACCCCCGTAGTGACGTCTAACACACACTGAGCCTTTCTCATGAGCCACGTGTCGTTTTAAGCACTTGACATTTGTTAAGCCAGGTAAATCCTAGGATGCAGTGACTATCACTCTCATCTCATTTTCCAGACAGAAAAATGGAAGCACAGAGAAGTTAAATAATTTGCCCAAGGCAAAGCAGCGGTGGGGGGCTAAAGTCTATGGGACCACTCTATCTTATATTCATAGAGGATATAAACGTTTCCCCTTTCATCGCATGGGCAGATCTGAGATACAATCCACAAGGCACTTCAGAAGATCTCATGGGGTCAAGGACTAGTCATCACCTAAAGCAGAGGCCAACTCAGTAGACGCCCCGCATTGGCTTCTCTCATTCCCCATCTCATTCCAGCGCCCTACAATCACTTCCTGAACAAACCACCTGCACACGTCTTTGTCTTGGGTTCTGCTCTTCAAGGAACCCTCATTGAGATAGTGAAAGACCCCATAACACAGAACACCGAACAAAGAACCCAGAAAGTATTGTCAGAAAACCAGCTTTGGTACATCTACCATGTAGTCAACTCACTTCAAGTCTCTGAACCTCAGTCTTCTCAATCATGACACAGGTTGAATGAAAGATAGTCTATCTACAATCTCCCCCAACAACATTGTTGAAACGATAAAAGTTTGAAAAAAACTTGCTATTATCTAAAGTGTTGTAAAAATGCAAGGTATTACTTAGAAATGCACCAAAGCTTAGCTTCTTTCTTAGAATTTGACCCCAATGTCACTTCCAGCTTCAGCTTGACCTTGGGCTTTGACTCTTTGGATGTTGTTTCTGGGGTCCCTAAACTTGTGTGTGACCAGTAATAGTGTGACAGTGCAGGTCAACATCATATCTGGTGACATCGGTAATTGAAAAAACTCAGGTCTTTTGAATGAATTTTCAGTACCTCATTATTCATTTTCAAATACAGGTAATCATTCTTGCTGTAACTTAGTTTTTCTAAAAAAAAAAAAATCCATGGCACTTTACATGTTGATAATTAATCAATAGTTCATTATAACTTGTATTTATTATTACAAAAGTCAATACTAAAATATTCAATGTTTATTGTAAAAGCTGTTAATATTTTGTCAAATTTTTAAGTAGTGACAAAAGGAAATAGATGTTGTTTCATATGAATATTAAGAGAGAGTCTTTAACTAGATAACTTTATGAAAAGCATGTTATACTTTTATTTTCATTTATTTTATTATTTGTCCAAATTTATGGGGTACAGGTGAAATTTTATTCCATGTATGTAATGCATAGTGATCAAGTCAGGATATTTAGGGTGTCCATCACCTGAGTACAATATATTTTTGTTTACCTATGTTCATCCTGCTCTGCTACCAAACATCGAATTTATTTCTTCCATCTAACTGTGTGTTTGTACCCTTTAACCCTCTTCCTACCTACTCACCCTTCCAACTCTCCGTTGTCAGTCTTTCCACTCTCTACCTCCACGTGATCAAATTTTTCAGCTCCCACATTTAAGAGAAAGCATACAATATTTGTCTTTTTGTGCCTGACTCATTTTACTTAACATAATGATCTCCACTTCCATCCATGTTGCTGCAAATAACATGATTTCATTCTTTTTTATGGGTGAATAGTATTCCATTATATATATATCACATTTTCTTTACGCATTCATCCATCAATGGACATTTAAGTTGACTCTGTATTTTGGCTATTGTGAATAGTGCTGCAATAAACAGAGGGTGTAGGTATCCCCTTGATATATTGATTCTATTCCTTTGTGTAGTGGGATTGCTGGATTGAATGATAATTCTGTTTTGTTTTTGAAAAATCTCCATACTGTTTTCTATAGTGGCTGTACTAGTTTACATACCCACCAACAATGTACAAGAGCTCCCTTTTCCCTGCATCCTTGTAATATCTGTTATTTTTTTTTCTTTTGAGTAATAGCCATTCTGACTGGAGTAAGATGATATCTCATTGCAATCTGGATTTGCATTTCTCTGATGGTTAGAGATATTGATCATTTTTTCATATGCCTGTTGGCCATTTGTATGTCTTCTTTTGAGAAATGTCTATTCATGTCCTTTGCCCATTTTTTAATAGAATTATTTGTTTTTTTCTTGTTGAGTTCCTTGTATATTCTGAATATTGGTCTCTTATTGAATGAATAGCTTGTAAATATTTTCTCCCATTAAACAGATTGTCTCTTTATTCTGTTGATTATTTCCTTTGTTGTGCAGAAGCTTTTTAGTTTAATTAAGTCACATTTGTCTATTTTTGGTTTTTTCACCTGTGTTTTTGAGATTTTAATTATGAATTCTTTGCCTAGACTAATGTCCAGGAGAGTTTCCCTAGGTTTTCTTATAGCATTTGTATGATTTGAGGTCTTATATTTAAGTCTTTAATCCATTTTTAGTTGATTTTTGTATATGGTGAGACAGGGGTCCACATTTATTCTTCTACATGTGGCTATCCAATTTTCCCAGCACCATATATTGAAGAGGGTGCCCTTTCCCCAGTGTAGGTTCTTTGTAAAAGATCAGTTGGCTGTAATTCTGTTCCATTCACCTATGTGTCTATTTTATACCAATACCATGCTGTATTGATCACATAGCCTTGCAATATATTTTGAAGTCACATAATATGATGTCTCCAGCTTTGTTCTTTTTGCTCAGGATTGCTTTGGCTATCCAGGTTCATTTTTGGTTTTGTGTGAATTTTAGGATTGCTTTTTTTTTTCTAATTCTGTAAAGAATGACTTTGGTATTTTGATAGGGACAGCACTGAATCTGTAGATTGCTTTTTCTGCAAGGAAATAACAACAACAAAAAAGAAAACTAAAGGCCAATATTCCCAATAAACATAGACACAAAAATCTTCAACAAAATACTAGCAAACTGAATCCAACAGCATATCAAAAAGATAATACACCATGATCAAGTGCAATTAATACCAAGGATGCAAGGATGATTCAACATATTCAAATCAATAAATGTGATAGACACATCAATAGAATGAAGGACAAAACCACATCATCATCTCAATAGATGCAGAAAAAGCATTTGATAAAATTCAACATCCCTTCATGACAAAAACTCTCAGCAAACTAGGCATAGAAGGAACATGCCTCAAAATAATAAAGGCCATATACAACAAACCCACAGCTAAGAGAGCATCAGGTGCAAAGTTCCAGATGGGGGAGTGTACTTGGCATGATAAAAGTAATAGTAAACTGCTCAGATAACTTAACTTTTCATCGTTTGCGGAAACATTTCATTGTTTTCAGAACACTTTAAGGTCAATACCTCAGTAATACTAGGTTACCTATGGTCAAAAACTACAGCCTAGCATAGTGAATACTCAATAAATAATTGTCGAATGAATAAAAAAATCATAGTGGTCCTATTTGGGTTTTTTTTTCTCCTGCTCAACATTCAACCCCTCTTTCCATTTGTGGAAAATTCCCTGTAGCATAGAGTATTAGTGAGAACTGGTGTCCTGCCCTCTACAGAAGCTGAAGAACAGAAATTTGGGTGGGTGTGGTGTCTCACGCTTGTAATCCTAGCACTGTGGGAGGCCAAGGCTTGAGGTCAGGAGTTCAAGGCCAGCCTGAGCAAAAGAGAGACCCTGTCTCTACCAAAAACATAAAAAATTAGCCAGGTGCACACTGCACCTGTAGTCCCAGCTACTCAGGAGGCTGAGGCAGGAGGATCATTTGAGCCCAGGAGTTTGAGGTTGTTGTGAGCTATGATGATGCCACTGAACTCTAGCTGGGTGACAGAGCAAGACTTTGTCTCAAAAAAAAAGAAAAAGAAAAAGAAAAAGAAATCCTTCATTTCTTCACCCCCAGGAAGCCTAGACAAAGGCAAATGAAATAGACTCAGTTGTTCAGATGCTCCCACCTGACTTTGAATCTCAAAGGAATAACCCAAAGACTCGCAGAATCCACACACTGGCTTCCTACTCTATGAAGAAGGAGCCAAGTCAGAAAGGCCAAGGGGAAGCCCCGACAGTTACCTCTCCCTAGCAAAACAGTGTAGCAAAAGCACTCTCATGTCTCTG
>NW_012138302.1:12702854-12703705 GCF_000956105.1 Propithecus coquereli
GCCACCACAGGAAACCCTGTGGGAAACGTGGCCTGGATCCCTACTCTGCCTTTTGTCCCTGTGAAGCAGCCTTTGTTTTATCCATGCTCTCTCTCTCTGCCTGCTCGTAAGATCCACAACATCAGGACTGCATCTAACTGCTCTGTCTCTGCCTGCACAGCAATTTGTGTATACTTAAAGCACTATGAATGTTTGTTTTGCAGCAAAGTCATGAGGGGATGGGGACAAGGGTTCTCTGATGCCTGTCTTGAAACTCTGACCATTAGCACCTGCCCCCTCCTTACCCCAGGTATATCTGGTAGCAGGTGTATTAGTTTTCCATAACAAATTATCACAAACTCAGTGGCTTAAAACAACAGAAATATATTCTCTCAAAGTTCTAGAGGATAGAAGTGCTAAATTAGGGTAGTGACAGGGCCACACTCCCTTCAAAGGCTCTAGGGGAGAATTGCCTCTCCCAGCTCCCGATGGCCCCAGGTATTCCCTGGTTTGTGGCAGTATACCTCCAATCTCTACAGCCATCTTCCAATGGTCTCTGTGTCTTTCTTCACTTAGCCTTCTTATAAGGACATCAGATTTAGGGTTACCCTGATCTAGCATGACCTCATCTTAACCTAACCAATTACATTTGCAAAGACCCTATTTCCAAACGAAGTCACATTCTGAGGTCCTAGGTTAACATGAATTTTGTGAGGACAACCCAGAATACCAGGAAACAAAACATAATATTTTGAGGTAAACGGGTAAAATAATGTGTTTTTTTTTCATGATCTATGCGAATGATGCCATGTACTAATAGTGGAATTCTCACCTTGTTAGTCCAGGAATAGCTAATTGTTTCAACAAATACA
>NW_012138302.1:12704775-12711441 GCF_000956105.1 Propithecus coquereli
TTTTGGAGCCATGCTATACTGCTAATGTTGCCACTGACACCTGGAGTGAAGGATAATATATTACAGATGATCAGAATCACGGGTTCTCTGGGAGAAAGCAAAGTCTTCTCCCCATCAGAAAGTGGACAATCCATGAATTTCCACCTTCACTCTACATATGGGAAAAATCAAGACAGAGAGGAAAGGATTCATCCAGGCTCACCCAATCACGAAGAACAGATCCAGGTCCAAACACCCTACCCTGCAGGGAAAGCAACTAGAGTTCAGTAAGTTCATGCTGAGGTGGAAGATGTAGGTTTTGTGGATTGTGAGCCATGGCTAGAAGAGAATATGTTTCCTGGGAAAGACACCAGAGACAAAAAAAGAATCAAGAATTGACTGCTGGCCACAAGTGATGCTCAGGATGCAATTTCTTCCCAACTCTGACATCATTTGGGAGCTTATTTTCAACTGAATGTTGTGTTTAGAGTCAGTGGGGGCTAGTACCAAGGGAACACAATTGACAGATGCCTTTTCCTTTTCAGTTTCCAAGAAAGCAGGTGGCTGCAGCCAACTCCCCAGGTGCCCACGTTTGCAGTCTAAAGTTCTCTGGGTTTGGGAACAGCCCCAATCCCAAAGACTCATCATCTGGGTAGAGAGATGATTCAGTCCAAATGACACTAGCCATAACCAGTTAAGAGTCTTTTATGATGTGATCCAACTGTACATCAGGGACTTGGCCAAGATGTAAAGGGATTTTTTGTTTTTAGGACTAGCTCCCCCTCCTTGATTCCAAATAAGTAGAACATTTGAAACATTCTCTAAACCACCTGGGCCCTGGGATTGAATTTTATGATGTACTTTATAAAATGCAAGTCTTAGAAATAACATACCCACATTAGCAGCTGAGGATCTGTTCAGAACCCCTGGCAAATGCACTCTGAGGGCAGAAAGGAGAGTTAAGGAGAAAGAAGAGTTTGCAGGGGCTCTCAGAGGCTTCATCTGAATGCAGAGAGAAACTTAGCTAGAATTTCTGTGAAGCCTTGATGAGACTGAAAAGAGTCCAAGAGCATGTCCAAAAGGCCATGGCTATATCCTGCTTATTGCTGGGGGAAAAGGGAGGGCAGGGGAGAGGACCCATTTTAGCACCAATGGTCATAATCTCCCTGGAGAGATGACTGCTTACTCTGTAATAATTTGCCTTTTGGGGGAGCTTGCATTAGGTTGTGGGGAATCCTGGGGGAACAAAGCAACATTGTTCTCACTCTGAAAGCTTTGGATAACAATGGAGAGTTTCATTGTTGATTTTGTCAAAAAACACAACAGCAGACAATTTTTACAGCACCCCACCCAGAAATCCTGAAAAATCACCTTTAAACACTTTCCCCTCTCCTCAAAGTTTCATCTTCATGGAAGATGTCAAAAGTCCGTCTCCTCCCTCCCCATCCCACTGTCTCTCTGCACCCAAGCCCTTCTCTGGTTTGCTGTGGGCTCAGTCCCACACCACTCATGCCACTTAACCTGTCATCTTGCCACCACAGGAAACCCTGTGGGAAACGTGGCCTGGATCCCTACTCTGCCTTTTGTCCCTGTGAAGCAGCCTTTGTTTTATCCATGCTCTCTCTCCGCCTGCTGGTAAGATCCACGATATCAGGACTGTGTCTAACTGCTCTCTCTGTCTCTGCCTGCACAGCAGTTTGTGTATACTTAAAGCACTATGAATGTTTGTTTTGCGCAGTCATGAGGGGATGGGGACAAGGGTTCTCTGATGCCTGTCTTGAAACTCTGACCATTAGCACCTGTCCCCTCCTTACCCCAGGTATATCTGGTAGCAGGTGTATTAGTTTTCCGTAACAAATTATCACAAACTCAGTGGCTTAAAACAACAGAAATATATTCTCTCACAGTTCTAGAGGATAGAAGTGCTAAATTAGGGTAGTGACAGGGCCACACTCCCTTCAAAGGCTCTAGGGGAGAATTGCCTCTCTCAGCTCCCGGTGGCCCCAGGTATTCCCTGGTTTGTGGCAGTATACCTCCAATCTCTACCGCCATCTTCCAGTGGTCTCTGTGTCTTTCTTCACTTAGCCTTCTCATAAGGACATCAGATTTAGGGTTACCCTGATCTAGCATGACCTCATCTTAACCTAACCAATTACGTTTGCAAAGACCCTATTTCCAAACGAAGTCACATTCTGAGGTCCTAGGTTAACATGAATTTTGTGAGGACAACCCAGTATACCAGGAAACAAAACATAATATTTTGAGGTAAACAGGTAAAATAATGTGTTTTTTTTTTCATGATCTATGCGAATGATGCCATGTACTAATAGTGGAATTCTCACCTTGTTAGTCCAGGAATAGCTAATTGTTTCAACAAATACAAATTTTACATAGTCCATTACATAAGCAATTCCTATCCTCTGGGTCTCTAGGCGTTGCTAGAACAGGTTTGTGTCCCATGTTTCTCCATCTTAAGGGCCACAGAAGCCACGGCTACAATTTCCTGTCTGCTGGAGGCAGAAGCAGATTTAGGTTTGGTGTGGCCTGAAGCTCATACGATTTGTTCCTGTGGGGGCCCACCTAGAGAAAAAGAATACGAAACTGTAAGTACAAAATTAAGTTCAAGAGTGAATATTTATTTAGAATGATAAAGTAAATCACCATGAGCTATAAATTTTTTAAAGCTGGCAAATATCATAAAATCTCAAATTTTTATTTTTATTAACTTCGTTCCTACATTTTTGGCTGCTTACTCTTTGATCACCCCTTCCCATGACAGCAGTTTTATTGTATTTTCTACAGAGGGAACAGAAAGATAATTGAACCATTCTTCCTCCAGCATGGACCCTTGAAATTTGTTTTCATTGTGGGTAGTTTAGAAAAAGTTTGAGCTCCACCACTTGTTATTGGGAATGTCATGTAAATTTTTAGGATTATCATCAAAGTTGGGGAAATGTCTGTAACGTTTCTTTCATATAGGAGTTGTAAGATTTTCAGAGCACTTCCAGTTTTATTGTGTGACTAATCTTAAATACTTTTTGAGTTGACATTCATTAACCAGTTTGACATTGATGTCCTTGTATGGCATATAAAGAGTTTCACGTTACTTAAAAAAAAAAAAATGTTTCGCCAAATCAAGTTCAATGAAATTACTGCTCATGCTAACAGGACACAATGAAAGAGCATAACGAATTCATCAAAATGAAGCCACTGTTGACCTTTGTGTGTGCTCTGTTAAGAGTACAAATTATTATCTTATTCTTTACCATTACTCTTATCTCCCTTTGGTTTGGTGCTTTCGGCTTAGAGGTGTTGTGGTTCTCATCATCTTCTTATCTCTGCTGTTGATGTCATTGCAATTCTTTTCCTATCTTCATAATTTTGACCAGCAGAGATTTTAGTTATCTTTAGTGATACAATAGAGAGCTTCCAGCATTTCGATTCTTCCAGTTCATGTTTTTGACTTCCACTGAGGTAGTTCCTTCTCCAAAGATTTGAATACATGTATGGTCAATAATTACGAAAAAAATACATAAAATTAAGAGATATCGAGAGAAATTCAATGCATTTTTAAACTGCCTTTCTATTTTATTGAGCTGCATAGTTATATAATCAAATTATTCTTAAACTACATACAGGGCCCTCTTGATGAATATGTACAGAATGTTGCCACTGAAACACCTGCCTCACTGGGCTACATCACTGCATTGGTGATAACTTTAGGTTCCATTTCTTCTGGAACCAACACACACTCTGTGAGAATGAGATGTGTCAAATACAGTATTAAGACAGGCCAGATGTGCTAAGATGGGATCTGGCACTTTGGGATGCCTAAGACCTGAGACGTCATACTGATGTGCTTGTTTTTGGTAATACTGATACAGGTCTATGCCCTGCGAATGCAGAAATGCTCATAAATTTTGTTTCATGCAGTTAATATAAGGGGCATTTTGAATTGTGCATGCTGCCTTGTTTCCTGAGTATATTCCTTACAGGAGAGAACTCTCATTCCGACCAGGTGCCAAGGAGAACCAAATCCACCACTTACAATTTTAAACATCAGATCACTGTAGGCATTTTCTACAGACTGGCTTCTGACGCTTCTTGATTCTCCTCCCCTATCCGTGTATTTCTGCTGCCATAGAATAGCAGCCGTGTTTATTTAACGTATCAGGATCCTGCCTCTGGTCTTGCCAGGGCACAGTGGGTGGTAGAAATAGTCCTGGAAGACTTTCCTGCCGCAGGACACCTATCACAACTTAACTATAGATGGAGCAGACAGTGATTCACATCAACAAATCTCACTAAACTCAAACCAAATGCATCCCCAACCCAACTTCTCCCACCAAATCCCAGCAATGCCCACAGCCCCCACACCAGCCAACACAAAGGGAATGTGACATATTGGAAGTTGGAGCAGAGAGGCAGTGGCCTGAGCTGATTCAAGTAAAACGCCTCACTTTTGAACACTGTACACATTTACAAGACCATGCAAAGGCCCATCTCACAGCTTTGGAAGGTACCTGTACAAGTGAGGAAGCCTAAAGCTTACATGTCATTAATCTTGGGGTATACCACCTCTGCTTGACAGCCATAAATACTTTTCTTAATTTGGATCAAGGAGAAAATTAGACCCTCTGGCCCACACCTTTCCTGGCCTAAGATTTATCTACAAAGTTCTCGTACATGTTAAATCCTTGGGACTTCTTAGGAGACAGGAAAACTCATCCTGTGCTGGTAACTAAATTGTCTGGCCTTTTTATACATGGCTGCACCGTGTGATTGCACCCAGTGTGCTTGAGCTACACTGCTCAGTTACCGCACGCTTCCTAACCATCCTCTGCTCCAAGGAGATGTGGAATAACCATGCTCTGAAATGAAGACCGAGCCCCAAGGTACAGAGAGAAGAAGATTTTAAAAATTCTTTCAAGGCATTTATTGATTTTCTACTGTGCGCCATGTACTGTTTCACATGCTGGAAATAGAAGAATAAGCAAGTTGCTGTTCTAGGAAGCTCACATTTTATTGGTCGGAGAGAGGGTAAACAATAAACATATAAGCAAACAAACATCAAGTAAAGATATAAGGAAAGACAACTGTAGATGATAATAACTCTGGGAAAAAACAGAACATGGAAATCAGCAGAGGTGGCTGGGTAGGGCTGCTACATGACACAGTGCAATCTGAGAACGTCTCTCCGGGGAGACAACATTTGAATTGAGACCCGAATTAAAAGAAGAAGCCAGGTTTAAATAATCAGGTGCAAGGGTATTTATGCTAGAGAAAACAGCAAGTACAAAGGTCCTGGGGCAGGAATAAGCTTGGTTTAGTCAAAGGATAGAAAGAAAGCCAGCAGGGCCAGAGCAAAATGAGAGGAGAGATAGCAGGTGACCTCAGAGAGGTCAGCAGGGGACAGGTACCAGAGAGCCATGCAGGCCACAGCACAGAATTCATTTATTCTGAGTGTGATGAGGCACCATTGGGAGGGTTTTAAACAGGAGTGTGACGTGGTGGGTTTATGTTTTCAAAGGTCACAAAGGATGGAGAACAGAAACAGGGCCAGCTAGGCAATTATTTCAGGGGCCAGGTAGAAGATAACAATGGCTTAAACCTACAAAAGTGGTTTTACTGAACTACCCTCACTTACTAGTCAGGAGTTGGCGTGAGTGTTGCCCTCCAACTGTTCGACCACCGCCCCTTAAGGTGGTGACGGGAGATGGAGGCAAGAGTTTAGCTGGATGTGGGAATAAGCAACGGAGGGAAATCCAAAGTGACTCCCAGGTGCCTGGCCTGAGCACCTGGGGGCATGACAACATTTTCTGAAATGAGGAGGACTGAGGGACAAATTGAGAGTTGTAGATCAATATTTTTGCTTTGTCCATAATGACCCTGAATGTTTCTTAGACATCCAAGGGGAGCTATCACGTAGGCAGTTAGACATCGTGATAAAGAATCTGACTCCGCTTTCTATGTTCCACTGCTGAGAGCCACCGAGGGCTCTGAACAGGGAGAGACATGACTAGAAGCTCAGTCAAGAAGCTGAATCTCACAGCACGAACATGTCATTAGTGAGGGGACGGCTGGAGGCAAGGAGACGAGTTAGAAAGCTAATGCATAGTACAGAGAAGCAGGCGGCTCACGTGCAAGGAGGCTTCGTGAGAAAGAGCCACACCACCCATCACTGTATGTTTTCTGTAACTCTTTACAAGAAAACTCCTTGGATGACTTTAAACTGGTGACCTGGATTGTAGTCCTGGCCATAATCTGCTGGGGGACTTTGACAAGCCACTTCACCTCTCCAGGCCTCCTTTCCTTATCTGTATAATGAGGGGCTTGGATCAAAGGATTCCTTCCAGCTCTGCATATCCATTTGCTCTCTGCAAGTTCATGTCCACATTTCCAAGCACCTGTGAGAGAATGATAAGACACTTTGATTGAAACCAGAAAGCCCAAGGCATCCAGGGAGACCCCACCAGGCTTCTCCAGATGTGGGCCATTACCATTTAGCACTAAGGACTGCCAGGCAGCTAAAACAGAATATTCTGGGAAATTTTTCCATAACTGGGCTTTTCTCCTGGTAAGCTTAAATCAAAGCACTATGGGAATAAACTGTTCCCACAAGGAGATAATATTGTTTCTCCTGGCCTGGCAAGGCAATGGATGCATGCTTCTGTTGATGCTTCTCCA
>NW_012138302.1:12711491-12712308 GCF_000956105.1 Propithecus coquereli
TTTTTTTTTCATGATCTATGCGAATGATGCCATGTACTAATAGTGGAATTCTCACCTTGTTAGTCCAGGAATAGCTAATTGTTTCAACAAATACAAATTTTACATAGTCCATTACATAAGCAATTCCTATCCTCTGGGTCTCTAGGCGTTGCTAGAACAGGTTTGTGTCCCATGTTTCTCCATCTTAAGGGCCACAGAAGCCACGGCTACAATTTCCTGTCTGCTGGAGGCAGAAGCAGATTTAGGTTTGGTGTGGCCTGAAGCTCATACGATTTGTTCCTGTGGGGGCCCACCTAGAGAAAAAGAATACGAAACTGTAAGTACAAAATTAAGTTCAAGAGTGAATATTTATTTAGAATGATAAAGTAAATCACCATGAGCTATAAATTTTTTAAAGCTGGCAAATATCATAAAATCTCAAATTTTTATTTTTATTAACTTCGTTCCTACATTTTTGGCTGCTTACTCTTTGATCACCCCTTCCCATGACAGCAGTTTTATTGTATTTTCTACAGAGGGAACAGAAAGATAATTGAACCATTCTTCCTCCAGCATGGACCCTTGAAATTTGTTTTCATTGTGGGTAGTTTAGAAAAAGTTTGAGCTCCACCACTTGTTATTGGGAATGTCATGTAAATTTTTAGGATTATCATCAAAGTTGGGGAAATGTCTGTAAAGTTTCTTTCATATAGGAGTTGTAAGATTTTCAGAGCACTTCCAGTTTTATTGTGTGACTAATCTTAAATACTTTTTGAGTTGACGACATTCATTAACCAGTTTGACATTGATGTCCTTGTATGGCATATAAAGAGTTTCA
>NW_012138302.1:12716733-12740827 GCF_000956105.1 Propithecus coquereli
AAGGTCTTGACAGAGACAGTGCGGTGCACTGAACTGGGAGGTGTGTAGAGCCGGGGCTGGAGGCCAGGGCCACCTCTGTCCTGGTGCAGAGGACAAGCTCATCTCCTTTCAGTTCTCACATTCTGGAGTCCCACCTCCCCAGTGCATGTTGGGTAATTTTTAACACTTGGGCTTCCAGGGGGAAAAAGAGCAAGTTTTGGAGTCTGTATATCACCCAAAACTCTATGTTTACCGGTGTGGTATCTCAGGCAACTTGTTTGGCCTCTCAAAAGTCTCTGTTTTCTCATCTGGAAAGCATAGAGAGTTGTGTCTACTGTATTTCATCCAATCGAATACACCGCACATTGGAAGACTCACCACTGTTTTATGTACGCTTAGGAAAAACATACCGACGATTAAACCAGAACATAAGGTTCTCCTGTCACATAGATTATAAGATGCAACCTGCTAACACGCGGAAATGTGGAGTCTCGGAGCCTATGAAACATGGCACTAGAGAGGTTATCAAGCGCTCTGAAAAGGAGGCCATCTGTGGGGAAATGCCTAGTAGGATGCTAGACACATTTTAGGACAAATACGTATTTCCGATTTCTATTATCATCACCACCATAGAGAATGTGTCCGAGGCTTCGGCACTTTCCTGGGAAGCGGAGTTTGACGTGGACACTGCGCTGCGCTTCCCTTGCTTCTCTCCACCTGTGACCTAATAGTTTAGGTGGAAATGGTCTGAGGTATGTGTACATATGTCAAAACTTATAAAATGGCACTCTGAAAATATGTGCAGTTTATTCAATTTCAATTATACCTCCAGCTTTTTTAAAAAGAAAAAGCCTCCGATGGTCCCACACCATCACATTGCAGTTTGAATCTTATCCTAACCCCTCGCTGTGGCCTGCAGGTCGGGCGCGCTCTGGGTGGCAGCTGCCCCGCTCACCTCATTCCACAGCCTCTCCTCTCCCCTCCTGGCCTCCTCGGTCACAACGGCCTTTCCCACAAGCCCTCTCCCACACCAAAGCCTTTCACCTGCTTCTCCCTCTTCCCGAGACATTCTCTTGGATGGTTCTCAGCTTCGGTGCTCAGCAAACCCGTGGCCCCCGAAAGGTCTTTGTGGTGGCCCAAAGAGGCAGCCCCGCACTGCCCCCCTCTGGCCTGCAGGGTCTACTTCCTTCGTAACAGTCATCGCCACCTGAAAGCAGTGTGTATGTTTATTGCCCGCGTGTTTACTATCTCTGTGTTGCCTAAAAAGCAAATACTTTAAGGGTAGGGACCTCCCCTCTCCGGTTTGTTGCTTTGTCCCCAGTGCCTTGTGCACTCCCTGGCATGTGGTAAAAACTTGGTGAATAGTTTTCCATGAAGAACCAAATGAAGTACACTATCGAAGGCTTGAAAGTGAAAAACACTCAAGTGTTCACTCTTCATTAAATATGAACATCCTATACACGTAAGAGAGCTTGGTTTTAAATTATTTATCTTCCTATTTTCATACTTTTTTAAAAAATGTCCTTTTTTTATTTCAGGATATTGTGGGGATACAAATGCTTTGGTTACATATATTGCCTTTGCACTTTCAATCCATTCATCTTTGTGACTTTCAGGAATGCTCACCTTTCTCAGTTTACAAGCCAAAATCAGCTTCTTTGACACATGTAAACTCCAGGCTGCTTTCTGACAGGGTTCTAATAATACCTCCTAAGATACTGCAATTTATCAAAAACTTGAGTTTACAATAAAAAAAAAAAAATCCAGGAGATATTCCTTGTCTTAAAATGCAGGGCATTTGGAGGCAAACACAAGCATTCTGATGTGGCTAAAGTGTTGCGGTGAGGAAACAAATGAAATCTTTTATACTGATCCACCGTAAGCCAAGCAAAACCACCATGTGTGGCAAACATTATTTTGTTTCCTTTCTCTGAAGGTAAAAACTGAGCAAGTTAATGGCCTCTCTGAACCTTAAACTCACACCATTAATAAGTAGCAAAAACCGAGACTCCAATCAAAGTCTTCTGACATCAAGAAAAGGAACCACGGAGAGTGACTCCAGTTTTTAACATTTGCACCCAGAAATAACCAATGTCACTTCTACTCAAATAGTACTGGTCAAATCACATCACATGGCTTGGCCTGACTTTATGGAGATGGAAGGACAGTCACCCCCACGCTCCTAGAAGGAGGAGAACAGAAGTGCAAGTGAGCAGCACGAATGCCTCCCACGCTCTGCCATGGAAGACCGTGAGCGTCAACCAAAGAGAACACCATTAGCCATGAAGGCTTTGTGCGTTGAGTGGCATCATCAAAAACTGAGGTTCTATAAAGGCCCAAAGCAGAGGGATCTGTGATTCCCTGGGGCCTGATTTCGGCCTATGAACACCTCGAAATGTCAATGCATTCATGCCTGTGAGCACATAGGCCTGGGTCCTGGCATTGCATTTAAAGTAAAGGGCACTTAAGACCCATCTCACTTTGATGTAGATGAAGATTAGCACACGTCTATTTGCTCAGCTCTGCAGATGGGAACTTTCTAACATATCTCTACCTGCAGTCAGTCACCACTGCCCCACACCCCCAGCCCTGCCAAAACATCTTCCAAATAGCTAAAAGTTCTACTTGCTGACTTTGCAAAAGCCCCTTTTAAATTCCTGCTTTCTTGGAAAGCAGTTCTGGCGAGTGCTGAGCAGTTCACATCAGATGGGTTGCATGGCCACAGGTGGAGCAGAAAACATCGTCTGAAGCTCTGCTTCTCACACCTATCAGGTGTAACCACCCTGTGTGTGCATGCTTTTGGTGAGAAAGACTTCCTTGATTATGGAAAAATTTATTTAAACAAATATGTTGCAGGTTTTTTTCACTATATATGCTATTCCCTTTATACACTCATGATTTTGAATCAAAGCCAAAAAGATGTTCTCTGTCGTGCATCTTTGAAAGTTGGAGCTTGGATGTGTTCATTTCCTATTTAATCTATAAAAGAAACAAGTTCTGACTGCAACCCCATGCCAGTTACAGTCATTTCTTTTTCCAGGGCTTTTCGCTGTGGAGTTGGAATGTTCATCTTCAAGTTCAGGAAGATGCTATGCTGCAGGTTGGTTCCCTGGGAAGTGGGCTCTGAGTTGGGAATTAACAGGACTCTTCATGGAGCATTTTCTTGAGATCTGTATCTGTGGAGGGAACGCAAGGACACAGGATGGGACAGAGGGAAAACCCAGGCTGCAGCAAAGCCTTCAACAAAGGCTTCAGCTGACCCATGAGGAGCTCAGGAGCTGGGGAGGCTCGTCAGAGCTGCCCACTCTGCAGCAAAGGCAGGTGCTTTCTGCACTGAGCAGACATAGGACGCAGGCTGCCCAGAAAGGAGGGACGATCTTGGGTAGGGCAACTCTCTCCAGCCCAGGGCAATTCCAGAGAAGGCCAGAAGCATCTTGAAGCCATGGAGAAAAAAGTCACTCATTCCTGAAGGGGGATCTAGGTGACACATTTAGCATCCACTACATATTTTATACCCATAACCAGAGTTCAAGGTAGGCAGCGTGCTGATGTTTGGATAGTCCACTGGACCAAATGGGCACTAGACCAAGATCAGCCTTCAAATGCTGGGTGAGCAACCAGAACTGAGCAGCTCAGGCAATCACAGGAGCTGTGCACCCCATAAGGATCAGGCCTCCAGGCAAGTTCTTGGCAGTTCTGATCCTGCCCTAAACTCCATAGCACACAGTTCGTGTCCGATTTCCAGGCTGCACTAGCCGATACATGGAAGCTGGGAAGAGACTTGTCTCACCTCCATGCTTGCCTGTGATTCCATTTCTGAGAGGCTGATAGTGACTAACAAAGAGCCCCCTGCTGCAGACCAGCATGGAGGGCAGCCACCAGCATGGAGGGCAGCAGCTACTCCTGCTCTTTTCGTGTTTTCAGGGCCTTACTCTCATTCCCAGGCACAAGCACTTTGCCCGGCTTGGAGATTTCCTTTGTGCTGCTGGCTTCTGCGAAGAACTAAAGGAGCGTGACCTCCCCAGCTGGAGTCCTCATCATCTGTGCTTCCAGCTTACCCTGACCCTCCCTCCACCATGGCAGCTCCTGGGTGTTTCTGGGAACCGCCGGGTACAACCGGGGAGAGGCCTGGTGTTGTGTGTTGGACTGCATCCTCCAAAAATGACATGTTAAAATTCTAACCCCCAGTACCTCAGAATGTGACTTTATTTGGAAATACGCTCTTTACAGGGATAAACAAGTCAAAGTGAGGTCATTGGAGGGGCCTAATCCAACATAACTGGTATCCTTAGGAAAAAAGGAAAGTTCGATGCTTGGACACACACACAGAGAAACATCATATGAATATGAAGGCAGAGATCAGGGCAATGCATCTACAAGCCAAGCAACACCCAAGATTGCCAGCAAACCTTCAGAAGCTGGGGAGAGTCACAGAACAGATTCCCCCCTGTGTGCTTCGAAAGGAACCAACTCTGCCAAAACCCTGAGACTTCTGGCCTCCAGAGCTATGAGACAACACATGTCTTTGTTTTAAGCCACCCAGTTTGTGGTCATTTGTTACAACAGCCCTAGGACACTAATACACCTGGGAACCACATCTGTTCATGACCTGCTTCCTGGTCGTCACTCTAGACAGGGCCACCACTGGCCCCCTGGAAACAAATGCACTGGACATTACACCAAAGTAACAACAGCACATTAGAAGCTAGGTCTTCTGCAGATTAAAACCACAATGAGATATCACCTCACACCTATCAGGATGGCCACTACTTAAAAAGAAAAACAGAAAATTACAAAAGTCAGCGAGGATGTGGAGAAATTAGAACTCTTGTGCATTCCTGGTGGGAATGTAAAATGGTGTAGCTGCTTTAGAAAACAGTATGGAGATTCCTGAAAACACTGAAAGTAGAATTACCATATGATCCAGCAATTCCACTTCCAGGTACATACCCAAAAGAATCAAAAGCCGAGTCTCCAAGAGATATTTTCACATCCATGTTCATTGCAGCATTATTCACAAATAGCCAAAAGGTGGAAGCGGCCCAAATACCCACTGACAGATGAGTGGATAAAGAAAATGTAGAATATACATACAATGGCATATTATTCCGCCTTAAAAAGGAAGGAAATCTGGTCCCATGTTGCAACATGGATGAACCTTAAGAGCATTATGCCAAGCGAAATAAGCCACTTGTGAGATAAGTCACAGAAAGACTGTACAATTCCACCTGTATGAGATATCTAGACTAGTCCAAATCGTGGAGACACAAAGTAGAACAGTGGTTGCCAAGGGGATGGAGTAGGGGGGAACAGGGAATTGTCGTTTAATGGGTACAGAGTTTCAGTTTGGGGAGATGAAAAAGTTCTAGAGATCTGTTACACAAGTATGTGAATACGATGCGCACTACTGAAATGTACGCCTAAAAGTTGTTAGGAGAGTAAGCTTTATTATAATATGTGGGGAGTTTTTCTTAACCATAATTGAAAAGGAAGAAGGAAGAGAAGCAGCAGCACCTAGGCGCCCGGCTCCTGGCCCAGGTTCCATTGCCACAGCACAGCTCCTCCCCATGCCTGCAGCATCCACCCCGGTCCCTGGAGGAGGACAAGGGGCAGACCGGCCAGTCAACAAAAGCACTGCTGGTCCATGCAAGCCCGTGGGTCTGGGGCACAAAGTGTACATGACCCATGTGACCTTACTGGTAACCCTGTGGAACACTCCTCATTTCTCCGCCCTGTAGGTAAGGAGCTGAAGCTCAGAGGGGGGAAGGGACCTGTTCGAGTCACTGGGCTGCTGGGAGGCAGAGCTGAGACCTCCTTCTACCACCGCGGTCGCCTGTTTGATGGCCGCTTAAGTTTGTAAGGTCACTTGGCTCGACAGGACTTTTAGGAGCTTTTCAACGAGGTAACTGGAACCCACTCTCTGCCACACGCATTTATGTATTTGTTTTTTTCTTTTCTTTCTCTTTTTCTGGAAGGGAAAACTGATCATCTAGTGAAAAATATTTTCCTTAGCGATCACTTCAGGTATTTGGCGATTTGGATTGCCAAATATCACAAAAGAGAAAGAAAAAAGACACGGGATTGAAGGCAAAAAGAAAACATTCAACAAGTGCTAAAAGGCTGGGGAAACGCGTCGGGCCCACTTCCCCAGCCACCGCCCCACACGTCCTCACCACTCTTGCCTTGGCAAACCCTTGGGAGGCTGTGACTCAGGCCTAGGCCACCTCTTGCCAATCTCAGAAACGTTCTAGAATCCTGTCGACTGAAAACAAACCAATTGCTCCCACTCCCTGAGTATTGGTGTGTTCAAATTTCATTCCCCCTTGCCAAAATCTGATTTCCTGTTTCTAAGAAGAAAAGCTTTAAAATGCCCCTTAAAACAAAAAAAGACTCCTTAAGGCAGCTTAAACATCAAAGAGCTCTTAGAAAGTAGGGTTTTGTTTGGTTAAGTACTTGTAAATCAGAAAAATTCTGATTACACTTTCCCTTTTAGGTGCTAAGGATTTTTACTGCACTTGGACAAAAGATTTGTGGTCTAACCATATAGATTCTTGGGGGCTGTAAGGAGCATTCGTTTGGTCCATTCTGTTCATTGCACAGATGAGGAACTCGAGGCCCAGAGAAGGAAAGTGACTTACCTAAAGTCTCACAGCAAGGAAGCATCAGAAACAGACCCAGATCCAGGCTTTTCACTCTCAGTCTGGTGTTCTTTCCATGCATCTGCCAATTTCTCCTACAACTGGAAGTTATAAGAGTTTCTTCAAAGTCAAAGGTAATTTAAAGTTTATACATTCAGAAGGAAGCTAGTAAGTGTTCTTATTTTTTAAGAAAGGTATCAGAGTCTAAAAAGTATTCATAATTAAACTTGACTGAGCACTTATACATGCATTGTTCATTTAATCGCCCCAATTCTGTGAAGTATTTACTGTATTCTCTCCATTTTACAAAAGAAAAGGGAGAGAGAAGGAGGACAAGGATTCCAATTCTGGTTCAAGTTCTGCTTTATTTTTTGAGTGGCCAGAACATGCCAGGCTCCTTCTGATCCCTGGTATCCACTAAGCCTCAAAACAACCCTAAGAGATCGATATTTTTGTGTCCACTGCACAAATGAGAAAATCAAATCTTAAAGAAATAAGTTGATCTGCCCAAGTGCCCACCTGGTCGAGCCAGGACTAGAACCTAAATCTGGCCCTCCAAGCCCATTCTCTTTCTGTTACCTACTTCACAGAGCTGTGTGAGGGTCAAATCTAATCAGGGAAGTAAAAGCCTTCTGTAAAAACTGTAAAGAATTTAACAGATTTGAGGGATTATCATGTTTAAATCTAAGTTGTTCTTATTTTCCTAAATTTCCACTCTGGCTTTTAACAACAGGATCCAAGAGCCGGGCAATGACAAGGGGCCCAGGTCTGTCAGCTGAAAAACATTTTCCAAATAAAAGATTTGATTGAGCACACACTTGTTTTCCTTGGGTGGGTCCCAACCACCCAAATGTTTAATTGGGTTGAAATGTTTTGATCCTGATGGCCATTGTTGGAGGCAAATGAGAAACACGGAGCCTTGCTCTCTGACCCTGAAGGGGAGAAGAAAGCCCACAAAAACAGAGAGCTGTTATCCTGCTAGCAGTTATGGCATCCACACAGCAGCAGTGTTAGACCAAACGCTACTTCATTCGTTGGCGTGTTCGTTTGTTTATTCGAGGCTGTCTTACAAGCACCTCCTGCAAACCGTATCCTGCTTTAGACACGAGGAACACAGAGAAGAATGAGCCACAATCTTTCCCTTGAGGAGCTCACAGTCCTGAGCACTTCTGCAAACACTCCCCGGGAACATTCCCTTCCCTCCCTGGTCAGAATCTATTCTTCTCTCTTCTCTGCCCCACAACAATTTATGCCAATGTTATGGCTGAATTGTGCCCCCCTCGTAATTCATATGTTGAATACCTAACCTCCAGGACCTCAGCATGAGAGTGTATTTGGATACAGAGTCTTTAAATGGGTCATTAAGGTAAAATGAGGTCGTTAAGGTGGGCCTTAATCCAGTATGGCTAGTGATCTTGTAAGAGTAGATCAGGACACAGACACAGATGGCAGACTGCACAAAGACACAGAGAGAAGACAGCCATATACAAGCCAACAAGAGAGGATTCGGAAGAAGCAGCCTTGCCCATGCCTTGATCTCAGACTTCCACCCTCCAGAATTGTGAGAAAATAAGTTCTGTTGTCTAAGGCACCCAGCCTGTGATACTTTGTTATGACAGCCCTAGCAAACTAATACAACCAACTAAAGCACCGAGTCCAATCTGCAGAGTATGGGAGTTATTTTTATATGCCTCGCACGAAAGGAATGATGAATAAAACTATCACGGGCCACCCTTCAAGGAGTGTGCAGTCTTAAGGGGAGACCAGTATTTTTTTCTCTCTTGTTCAGCGCTCGGTGCTGGAGGCTCTGAGATAAAAGAGCTGTAGTGGAGTGCATATGGGGTGCATAGGCTCGCAGGAGCCACGCTCACAAATGTCTTATGCATAGTAATTTTCTAAGTGCTAGGATAGGGGAATGCAACACCCACAGGCACAAAGGAATCCCTGAACCCAGCCAGGAGAGGAAAGGGGCCAGGGAAGTCCTCCTGGAGAAGAATCCCTCCACGCGGTCACGAAGTACAAACTGCCATTACCCAGAAGGCGGTGGGGACAGACTGTTCCAGGTATGTGCACAGGCCCATGGGCACCCAGGCCAGCCACAGCAAGTCAGTGCAAGAGAAGGAGCAGGGACAGAGAAGCCTGAAGGCAGATGTGGGGGCCAGATCACCGAGGGCCTATGGGTGGGTGAAGGTACTTGGGTTACAACCTGAAGGTAATGTGGACACTGAAGGGTTTCAGGCAGGAGTCTGCTCATATTTTATCATTGTATCCTCACCTGAACTTGGCCTTTTACAGACAAGGCACTCAAGGGGTGTTTGTTGATTTGAAGTCACTAAATCTAAGGTAGTTTAAAAACCCACCTGCTAAGAAGATATAATCATATTTCTCTTTGTCCTCTTTTCTGCATAAACCAGAACTCGTCCCTCCCTTCCTTCAAACCATTCTTCCACTGTGAAATCTGCCTAGATAGCTCGGGCTCATGGCGATTGCTCTCTTAGTTCTGACATCACTTATTACCACTCACACCTGTGCTATTTCTAGTGCCCCTGTAGGGCAATAGAAAATCTTCAGGTTAGGCAGACCTGGGAGCCAGTCCTAACAAGGTCTGGGACTTCAGTTCTCTAAGCCTCCACTTCCTCGTCTTTAAAAGGAAAGCAACAATACCCACCAGTATTCACTCTCCTTTTCTTCCTTTTTATGATCAAACCCCCATCGCCATTTGGGTGCACATGGCCACAGCTAGAGGCTACATTTCCCAGATGTGTTTGCAGCTAGATGTGGTCTAAGTTCAGACCAGGTGGACACAGCAAGAAGGAATGTGTGCAATTTTCAGGTCACTCCCAAAGACAGACTCAGCTCTTTGCCACAGACTCCCTCTTTTTATTTCTTTCTGTAGATTGCGAAGTGGAAACAACAGCAGTCCAAAGTCACACAATGCAGATGACAGACTGACTTACCGGCCTGGTTCCTGGCTGTCGCAGTAGAACACAGAAGTCCTGCTCAACCTGGACCGTTACCTCTGGACTGTTACAGAAAAGAAGGATAAAGATCCACTTTGTTTAAGCCACTGAATACCAGGTCCCTTTGTTTTACCAGATTCATCTATACCCTAGTAACATGCAGCTTTATTTTGGAGATTGTAGCTAATACAGTAAGTCCTCACTTAATGTCGTCAACAGGTTCTTGGAAACTGTGACTTTAAGTGAAACGACATACAGCTGGTCCTCCAATAATGTCTTTTCTTCAACTTTGTTTCGCTATAACTTTGATGAGAAAAAAAACCAGTTGGTTTTGTTAGACTTCACTTTGCTTCAGGTCACGCTTTCTGAGAGCCTACCAGTGGTGTTACGTGAGGACTTACGGGGTAATCATGGATACTTGACACAGGGTGGATCTGTGCCCAGTCGATACCAATAGCTACCAATTAGGAGGAATTGACAGGATGTGGTGACTCGCTAGCTGTGGGTGACAAAAGAAAAGGAAAAGCTAATCAGACTCTGAGATTTCCGACTTGGGTGTCTGGGAGAATGGTGGGATAGAAACGGGGTAGGGGGTGGAAGACAATTTGGGGAAAGAAAACGAAGGCAGGCTCTGGCCATGCTGACCTGAGTTGCAGGCAGGGCTCACAGAGAGAGATGCCATCGGGCAATTTGGGATTCGAGCTGCAGCTGAGGCCCGGAAACAGAGAATCCAATGGGGCAGGGAGGGGAGTCGAGGCTGTGGAAATGATGAGGTTTCTAAGGGAGAGAGCTGCAGACACAGATACCGGATGGATAATGAGGAGGCAGGTCTGGCTGGAGAAAAGGTTTCTCAGGGAGCAAGAGGGAGGAAGGGCGGGAAGGGCTGGGCCCTTGTGGCGGGACTGCAAGTGCCCTGCGGAGGACTTGGACCTTCGTCTGCAGGCAGAGGGGGCCATGGCGGCTTCTGAGTGAAGAGGGGCTGATGATGACACAACCTGTTGTGCCAGAGCGTCCCTGGGTGGGGCCAGAGGGCTGCGCCTGCTCTGCAAGACGAGCAGCCGCCACTTCCACCCATCTCACCGCGATTTTAGCAGATGCGTGTGCAACACAGGGGACAGCCTCCGTAAACATTCTGCCTCTAGGGAGCCAGTTATGGGATATAGGGCTTTTTTAAATACAAAAAATTAGATGAAATCAAATGTTTTTAAAGAGGTCTGAATATGTGTTATAAATTTGGTTAATTGAAGCACTTTAAGGCTGAATAGTTTGGGGAGATTCTGATGGAGACAGTGAAACCAAAGAATTAGCCAGAGTGACCCATGGAACAGAAAGCCACATCTGGAAGGAGGAGGCAAGAAAGGCATCTCCCGTTCACGCTTGAGGCAACCAGGATGTACTGAGGGTCTATTCCCTGTCTGCCAGGTCCTGGGCCTCATCCGCGCTGGCTGGAGGGCAGAGACAAGAGGCAGACCATGTGGCAGGAGCCGTCCAGTGCTGGGGTGGAAGATAAAACTGAGTGAGGGATGGAGGGAAGGGCACGGCCACCCCGCCTTGGGAAAGCTCCCTCTGAGGCGACCGTAGAGCCCAGATGGAGAACAGTGAGAGCGGCCACGCAGTTCTCTGGGGCAGAACGTTCCAGGCAACAGGAATAGCAAAGACAAGGGCCCTGAGGCAGGAGGGGGCATGGCATGTTTGAAGAAGGCCAGGAGAGGGAAGGCTGGCATCAGGGTAAGTGAGCGAAGCACCCCGGGTGCAAAAGTTAAGGAGTTGCTCCTTCTCAGGCCATGCCACTGCCAGCTGAGTCAACTGCCTTCCTTTCTTGCTTCACCTTAGTCCAAGCAAGTCCACCTTAGTCCTGGTGGCAGGAGCCGATTATGAGTGGGGAGAGTGGCAGCAGGGCCCAGGATGCCACCAGACTCAGAAGATATGAGTATTGGGATGCCCAAGGCCACAGACGGCTTACTGCTCTCTCTTCCTAAGAAACCTGATATAAAGATCCCAGGAAATCCTATACGCCTGTAGGAGTTATCCTAAGGGTGAGAGGTGGCTTTGGACCCACTTCTTAATAGACTGAGGATCTTCACTAAGAAGAAGGAAACAGGTTGCCTCCCAACACGGCGTGGCTGTGCAACCTCAGGTAAGCCCCTTGCCCACTGGACCCAGATGTTCTTTACTACACCACGGAAGGATTGGAAATCAAGAAAGAACACAACCAGCTTGTGAAAGCCCGAGGGAAAGGGTGTGACGGGGCAGTTTACGGTGTCAGCCGGGATGGTGGATGGCAGACGTGGCTTCCCGTGGGCCTCTTCGTTCCACACAGAACATTCCTATTTATTAGCTGGTTTTTGAAGTGGCCCCTCCCACAGGTGTCCACTGCAGTTCCGGTCAGTGGAGGCCGTAGCCTGTGCACACCCATCAGGATGGAGGAGTTCGAGCCTGTTAGTGACAGCTGGGTCATCACAAACCTAGAGAGGCTCTTCCTTCCCACGAAGAGAGGTTGAGCCCAGAATCTGGCCGAGTTTGGGCTAGCTGGAGCTCTGAAACTAGCTCCCAGGTGTCTCAGAAATACTTCGGGAGGAAGAGAAAAAAGTTTGTCTTCTTCAAGCCTTTGATAACTTCCTTTCATGAAACCCTCACACTCCTTTTGAATATAGAGGTTTGTTCTGAGTTCACAGAATCACAGAATTTTGGATCTGGGTGGTGGTGGGAGGACTTTGTGTTCACAGGGTTTAGGGTTTTTGAAGAATTTCACATTTTGACATCCAACTTGACGTCGGCACCCAGGATCTGAGGTAAGAACTGTCACCATCCCTATTTTACGGATGAGGAAACTGAGGCTTTCAGAGAGAAGAGCTTGGAACCATCTCCCAAGTAAGCATCAGACCTGAAAAGCTGACAGCGTGGCCTGCAAAATCAGTGCCGTGAAATCTCACAATACCTGGAGGTCTGTGACAAAAATGCCCCTGCCTGGTGCATCAGTGAACCGAATCTCACTTTCACACTTTATAAATATCCACCATCTGCCTGTCCTGTCCCAGTGTTCCAGACCACAGGGACACAGGTTCAAGACTATCCCTTCACCCTTCCTGACATCGTCAACTTCTCCGTTAGGCCCTCAACCCTTCCTCCTTCCATTGCTCCTCAAGAAAGTTCCATGCATATCACTTCTAGCAAGTACAGCCCTAGAAGGATCACCACACCCTTGGTCCTGCCACCAGCCAGACTCTAGGGCAGGTTTGGCCTCCACTGGAACTCCTATATCCTGCCCTGTGGAAAATCTTTGTAGAGCCTTAAAGAGGCCTCCGCCCTCCAGCCTCTCTAAGGGAGGAGGGATGGGGACACTTAGATCCAGGACCGTGGCGATGCAAACTTTCCACACTTGACTCACAGCGCCCTGCCCTGAAAGGCCACTGGGCCCCACTAACCACAGTTCAGGATGCCAGGATTTGATAGATGTGTTTGCATGTGCAGGTTGAGCCAAAGAATGGGAACTCTGGCCCCAGCTAGAGGTAACACCCCAGAGAGACAGCCTTTCACTGAAATAACCTGGTAGCAAGAGCTGGGAGAGGAGAGATGGTGGGCCCTTATGTCACACAGGTCTGCGCCCACAGAGCAAAGCCAGGAGGAGGTCCCCCACCAAGAGGAGGGTAGAACCACCACAAGGGCAAGCAGGCTGCAAAAGTCAATTTGATAAGCCACTTTGTTTTCACTTTGGGTTTTAGCAACCAAGGATTAGTTTCAAAGGGTACTGGAAAGAACAGGAACAAAGATTCTAGTCTTCTTGAAGCCTGCCTCAGGCAGATCTTATCAGGAAATAAGCAAAAGGATTAACCTCTAGAAGAGTGAGAGTTCAGAGCGGAGTCCAGTTTGGTCTGGAAAGATCTTCTCCCTGCCTTGAACTTCATAAAGTGCTTTCATTTGCTACTCTTAGCTCTGAACCATCCAGAAAAACCAGTCTTTCAACAGATGCTTTACTATTTCTACTTTGCAGAGGAAGAAACTGAGTCTCAAAGAAGTAAAGTGACTTGCCCAAAGCCACATAATAGTAACGGCATGGCTAGCGTTCTATCCCAGGTCTGTGTGAACCTAGAACGTCTGCCAACATACTGCATGCCTCAGAATGATGCTGTGAAATAGAAATGTATTATACCCCAGATGCAAAGAGGTTGCACAGAAAGGCCAGGGGGAGAACCCAAGTTTCTTAGCACCAGAGCTAGGGCCCCTTACACCACATCATACTGCTCTATTTGCCTCTCTCCAAGCTGTCAGAACAGCATTTGATATGTAGTAGGTGCTAAATAAATCCCTGATGGATGAATGAGTCCCTCTTTGAAGAGAAGGTCTATTAGGAAAGTGGATGATGGTCTTAATTGTGCAAGATAGTGATTCATTGTGCTCAAGACTCAAATCTGGGTTTGAAGAAAAGCAGTTGACTTAGCTGTGAAATATGTCCCTGGACTCCTCCCCAGTAAGGACAGAACAGCTGGAGAAAGAACCCACTGTTCCTCTCTGGAATGAGAATTAAAACCATGCATAAGGCTTTTATGTTTCTCTTCTTCGACAATCAGCGAATAAAGAAAGTTCTTGACAACATTGCAACATCCCAGAGAACAGGCATCTAAGCACCCAAAGGCTACTTTCCCTCCTGGTGTCTGTCATTTTGTTAAGGTAGAGCCATTCCCTAACTGGAAATTGCAGAACAAGAAACAGCTATGCTTACCTGTAAAGAAAACTCAATCGCTCATCTCATACATTCTCTCAGGTGCTGGGCAAAGCACCAACACCTACGTGGGGCTGAGGCAATGAATGAAAAGGTGCTGCCACGTTCCAGGTACTCTTTCGGACAGGATCCCACTTAACCCTTGCAGTTACCCCGCAATGGAGGGACCCCTCTTTTACAGAGGAAACAAAGGATCAAAGACATTCTGGAATTGGCTAATCCCCCCCACAATTAGTAAGTGGCAGAGCCAGAATTTGAACCCAGGACTTCCAGAACTCAGAGCCTGTGTTCTTTCCCATACCCTATGACTAGAGATTACTAATGATGGGTGCTATCACAGAGGAAAGTGCTCCACAAAAAGGCTTCACTTACTTTACCTCTCGCAGCTACGAGAATCAAGTAAGATGAAAAGAGCCCAGATAATCGCATTTTACAGATGAGAAGACTGAGGCTTGGTGTTTAAAGTGATACTTCTATGTAATATATGCTATATTCCTATTTATATAACTCCATCATACAATTCCCATTTTATAAAAGAGGAAACTGAAGCCTGGAGCAATCGAGTTACATATATGAATTTACAAATATTAATATTGTATTCCTACTATATGCAGGCTCTGTGCTGACATTTAGCTCTCAGTTTTATCTTTGGTAAAATGGTGATGAGTGGTTTGACTAAAAGTGGTCACCTAGAAAAATGTTACATTTGAAGTTTGAATCTAGGACTTTCAGATTTTAAAACTTGTTAAACTTTTCTACAAGAATCTGTTTCTACCTTGATATCATAAAACATGTGCCTCCTTAAAAGCATGTAACTGTAGACTATTTTATCGATTGCTAGGCAGGGTAGATACTTAGACGAATACTTCCCTGAGTCCATGTAGAAAACCTTCAGCTCTGATGATTATATGCGTAATTCACTTGCAGAGTCAAAAATATTCATTCTACCAGTGTGGGAAGGCCACATCTGAATAAATTCTGCCTGGCAGGTCCCCCATGAAATGATGGGAGGGGGAGAATTTGTGATTAACTTCCTCCACGAGAATGGGCAGTCATCGCTCTATGCCAAGTGCTTTATGAAGGTGTTTAAAGTTAAAATGGCCCTTGTCCTCTTGAGGTACAAGAAAAGGTATATTAGACAAAACCACATAAGACATAGTCAGAAACATGTTGACAATCTCTAAAGAAAAATTCCTTTCTGGCCAAAGTTGTTTAGCACCAACCCTATGCTCAGTAAAAGTCAACAGAATGCCAGAGCGAGCAAATGTGCCACCATCAGGGACCCTGCAAGCTGCTACTGAGGGCAAGGAGACACAGGCACCAAAGAGAGCGGGGTTATTTCCTGGACCCTGAAAAGGAACTGTATTTCAAAACTTTAAGGGCAGCCCAGGCAGAAACTCTGACACAAGCAAAGGCTTGAGTCTTGGAAACTGAAATCGGAGGCTAGGGCCATGTTGAGAAAGATAGTAAATCTCTGGGTCAGAAATTGGTACTTAACCCATCAGACAATGCTTAAGGTTCTAGAAGCAATAATAATAATAATAATAATCAGAACTACTTTAGGAAAACCAATCTTCTATTCATTTATCAAGCATCTATTGAGCACATTGCCAGGCATTGTGTCTTCCTTTCTGCACGCAAGTGTCTGGCACACTACGGTCCAGTGCACAAACAGGCATTCGGCCATTACTGCCGTTTGCATCTGGGTGACCACAGTAGCCAGCCTCCAAGATGGCCACCATGGTCCCCACCTCCTGGTGTTCACAGCCTGTGGGGTCCCCTGCCACCTGGTACCTGGGTTGTTTCTGTGACCAGTAGAATACAGCAGAGTGATGCTGCGGCATTTCCAAGATTGGGTGATAAGAGACACTGGCTTGTGTCCCTTCTGATGACTCTCTCATCACTCGCTCTGGGGGAAGCCAGCAGCTCTGTCATGACCCTGGTGATGAGGTCACATGGGAGGAGCCAAACCTCCCACCAACAGCCCCAACCCAACCCCCTGGGTTAGAGTGAGCTTGGAAGTGGACAGCCCAGTCCCTGAGAGGCCCTGAGCCAGAACTGCCCAGCGAAGGCCCTCCCAGCTCCCTCACCCTCAGAAACTGAGGAACCTACATGGGCACATCATTGTCATCCGAAGTCCATAGTTTCCAATATCATACACGCTTGTCCTCTTGAACCACTGCATCTCGGGATAATTCATTCCATAGCAGTAAGTGAGTAGCACAGTGATCTTCCGAGCATGGTCGAGGTGAGGGTGAGATGAAATAAAGAACGCACTAGGGATCTGTGGAAGTCAGGACAGAGAGTGCGAGGCCGACTCAGAGGTAGTGGGACGAAAGGTCCCCCTCCGTACGACAGATTTGGGTGGTAGAAGCAGGAGCTCTAAGTGCAGGCTTTGCTGAGGCACTGACCAGAACCTTCCACACAATAGAGCATCTTGCTGAATTCCAGGATTACTGCATTACAGCGTTTCCCAGAAAGAAACTGAGTCTCGCAGAGGTCTCTTTAGTAATTCTACGACAGACGCAGCGCTGAGAGGGCAGAAGCAGGGAGAAACCGAGGAGACTCAGGCCCTGTGCAGGGCAGGGAAGGGGTGGCAGGGCTGGCGGGGAGGTGTGGAGGAGCCGGGTGAGCGGGGATGAGGCCGCTTCTCCCTCCTCCCTCCCAGAGCACCAGCTCCCTGAGCCGGAGGCTTCCCGGGTGTCTCCAACTGAAGGACCAGCTCACTTTTTATCCTTTTAAAGTAAAAACTCAGGGATGCACCCAGGCCATCTGTGTTTACCAGAAAGGACAGTTTTTCCACCCTCCTGACATCCGGGAAAGGGCTCCAAGAAGGAATAGAGCGTGCCTCCCACCACCCGCTCCTGTCGGCCAGCCCCGCCTGGCTCACGCACCTCCATCCTGGGGATGATAAGTGCGTTCTGTTCAATGCTCCAGAGAGGACAGACGTAGGTGTCCTGCTGGGTTTCATGCAGTCCTGGAAATACTAATACCTGGACACGGTGGCTGCAGTCTGAGTCATTTTCCTAAATGAAAATGACGTCCTCAAGACTAACTGGACATAGCAGTGTTTGTCTTTACTAGAAATCAACCAGCCATAGAAGAAATCTTTATTCAACGAATATATTGATAACTTTTTTTTTTCAATCAGCTGCTAAGGGGGGTGGATGATGGGAGGTTGCTTAGTGAGTACAATGTGTCTTGCTTCGGTGACGTATACACCGAAGACCCTGACCTCACCACAATGCAATCTGTTAATTTCAATGTAGCAAACAAAAAATATACACAAACAAAAAATAAATGGAAAAAATCAGCTGGTAAGTTATTGTCTCATTTCCAATAGAGTATAAAGAAATCTGTGGCTTAGGCATCTAGTAAACAAAACAAATAAGTGTAAGGATTTATTTTTTATAAAAATAAAGCTGAATTAATTTATTGATACTATTTTTCCATCTGGAATCCTGATTTTATTGATAATAATCACACTTAGACATGTATTTGTATATATTTTGTAATTTGCAAAATAATTCTTCACTTTACCTTCACACCACCTATGCACAGCTACAGGGTAAGGGCCACCATCTCCGTGTCTGCACAGAGGGGTGTGGGTGTGCCGGGAGGCAGGACGGCAGTGTAGACGGGTGTGGGTTTGGAATCAGACAAGCTCTTCCACGCGCTGGCCTGGGCGAGTTTCTAGAGCTCTCTCAGTCTCAGTCTCTTCATCTGCACAGCAAGGATGATAATATCTGCTTCAACATGCTCGCTGCCTTTAAAGCTCTTCTCACAGTGCTTCGAACATAATTACTCAGTGAACAAATGACATTTGTTTCTGTGTTGTTGTTCTCGTTATTTTAGGCTACTCCGTAAGGCTGTGAGGATTAGAGGCGATGTTGGTATAAATGCCGAACACAATGCCCGGAACAGAGAAGGTGTTAATTTTGAAGAGGGAAGGCTGGGATTGGAACTCATGTGCTTCTAATTCCTTAATAATTAATCTTTCTTCTGCATCCTGGGCGCGGGATCAGTGAAACACATCTCTTAGCTTTGAGAATAAATAGACTAAAACTTTATTGTTAAAAAAAAAAGAAGAAGAAAGAGAATAAAGAGAGGGAGGGAGAGAGAAAAGAGAAAGAAAAATTTACTGTCTGCCCTAAATGGCTGCCGTACGCAGGTTTTTGAAGATTCAACATATTGCCCATGAGTCCTAGGTACGGCAGGGTCACGAGTCTGTGATATCTCAGTGCCTCCCGTCTCATAAAGCATGAAGCCAACTCCTTGTCCTCATTCAAGCCCTCCATACGTGGCTCCTGCCTGCCTTTTCTGCCACACTCCCTCTGAGCGAATGTCCCCTCCACCCACACCTCGCCCCAGGTCACCTTCCCTGAACTCAGCTGCTCTTCCAACCTCCATCCCCTTGTCCACGCTGTGGCCTCTGCCTGAAACGCCCTCCCTTTCTTCGCCCGGTGAAAAGCTGCCCACTCCTCGAGCTCTGAGGGGAGGTTTCCTCTCTCATCAGGCCACCAGTTGGGGACATCTTTGAGGATAAGGGCAGTCTTTGCGCCTCTGTTCACTTAGCACCCAGCGCAGGTCTGGCACTGAGGAGAGGCTCCATGTGTGTTTGAGCAAATCAGCGCAGGAATGAAGCAGTTGGCCCGAGTTCTTTCTGTGGCAGAGTGGGGACCAGAGCGGCAGCCTCCCAACGTCCAGGCCGCTGCACCGGAGAGAATGCCTGCCCGGAGAAGGTGTTTGGAGACGACACGTAACACTCTGTTCCTCCGCTTTGCTCATCTCCCACACGCCGGGATGATGGAAGAAGGAAGTTTTTACTCCGGTGATCACAAATCACACGGGTGTGGCTGCAAATTTTCTTTAAAAAGGATTATTAAAAGGGAGGGAACCTCCAATTATAGCCACGTAGACAGAGCATCGCACATTTCAAGACAGACGATTTTAGAGAGGAGAAAAAGCATTCTGCGACTGGCCCTGCTTTGGTCCCAGCTGCCTCTCACCAGGTCCTAGAAACGCTG
Organism: Propithecus coquereli; assembly: GCF_000956105.1. Classification (NCBI taxonomy): domain Eukaryota; kingdom Metazoa; phylum Chordata; class Mammalia; order Primates; family Indriidae; genus Propithecus; species Propithecus coquereli. The sequence goes on from NW_012138302.1 coordinate 12,736,058, forward strand.
CCATGGTGGGGAAGAAGAGGGCAGCCGCCGTCACAGCGACAGGCAAGCACCGCGCATTGTCTGTGATGGCACCGTGGCTGAGGCACCAAGTCAGCGGCATCCCAGGACACCTGCCTCCCACACCTTACAGACCTGGGTTCAAGTCCCCGCATCCTCACCTGCAAACACAGTGGCCTTCTCTGTTCAGAGTGTCTTTGCTTCCTTTTTGGCCAACGTTGAGTTAATAAACACAAACCCTGAGGATGGTGAGGACTCAGTGAGACCGTAAGCTCCATGAGGACAGGTACTTTGTGACATCCAAAGGATCACTGCTTTCCTGGCCCCCAGTGAACGGTTGTTGGAGGTGTAAATGAACAAACCACATTAGCCAAGACCCACAACAAGCAACACTGATGTTAATTTCCCCTTTCATGGCCAGGAAAACTTTAATCCAATAAATGTTTATTAAGCATTTACCCTGGATGTGCTCACGGCCGTGGGGAATACAAAGTGAAAATGACGTGAGTGTTCCTCCAGCCTTTGGGACGATCTGAACACACATAAACCACGAGGCAGATGAGGTAAACGGACTAAAGCAAAGGGCTACGAAGGTTGGCTTGAGTGGGCGTGAGACCTGGTGGTCCGGCAGGGAAAGAGGGCTGTGGGCAAAGATTGCTGGCTGCCAGGGCATCAGGAAAGAGGGTGTTAGGAACCCTTGCAGTTGCACTTGAGTTTTTATTTGACCAGGGACCAGGATTGCCCAGGAACTCTTACACACAGAAAATCAAAGACTGTATTAATAGCTGGGCTTGTACCCAAAACATCCAAGAGGAGTTTTCTGGAGCTTTTTCATAAGCTCTTAAGCCCAAATTCAAATCTTGGGATCATACCACCAACCAGGAAGCCACATGGGACGAGAGAGCTGAGATGAAATTACTTGAGTGCATGCCTGAGAGGAGAGAGCGAGCTGGGTCTCCACCCTGCAGGCTGGGCCCTGGCGCGTGCCACTGGGAGGCAGAGCAGAGAGCCACACTCCACGCGGATCTTTTAAGACAGTATCTCCCCAATACCATTCACTAGTTTACCTCTGTCTTGGAACCTGACCAGTTGACAAACAACTCATCTGCAATTCTGGGAGAGTAAAGGGGGGCTTCCCCGCTGAGGCCCCTCCACTCCCTCTGAGGCTGCGGGTGAGTGGGACATGTCTTACTACTTTCGGGCTCCATGACTTTCATCCACTGTGTCCTCTGCCTGGAATTTTCTTCCCTTCTGTTTTACTAACACTATGCATCCTTCGAGACTCAGCCTAGGATCACCTCCTCCAGGAGGGCCTCCCTCAGTGCTCTGAGTCAGCTGCACTTAGTAGGGGGTACTACTAAGCCCAGGCATAGCACCCCTCACACTGCATTGTCATCTCAGTTACTTATCTGAGACCCTCAAACCTCAGTGAGTTCCTTAAGAACAGGGAGCCTGCCTTCTTCTTCTTTTTGAATCCAACACAAGGGTCGTTGAATGGATATGGAAAAGGGAGAGGAGGGAGGAGTATTCTCCAACAATGGAAAAGTGCTTTTCTAGGTACTGGTGAGGTCCCCGTCACTTGTAGTGGGCAAACATCTTGTGCATCTTATGGAAGAGGAACCCCAATGGAAAAGAGATGGCTACAATGCTAAACCCGACCAAGATTCAACCTGAAACTTCTAGGAAAGGCGAGGTCTGGAGTTAGGGACCCACATGACAACTTGTGTGCTTGCCATTCTATGTGTTCTCTCTCTCTCTCTCTACCTCTCTCTCCTCCCTCTCTCACATACTCCATGCACACACACACGGTCACAGGCATCTGCGTGTATCCTGATGAAAGAACTCCTTTTGCTCGCCGGTGCTCTAACCTTTTGCACGCACCTTCCCAGACAGGACCTCACAGGAGCCGCACCACAGTCCTGCTCAGAGCAGGGGCAGACCTCACCCTTGCCTCCTACATGGGCCGCTTTGATCAAGTGGAAAGGATATTGAACGAGAAAGTCAGAAGACTGAGTCTATATCTGGAATCTGTTGAGATTCAAGGTTGAGAAACTTGAAAAAATTACCCAACCTTTAAGGCAAAACAGGAGTTTGGGGGATGTCAGAACTTGCCACTTGTTGAATGCCTGTGTCTGCTGTACACCGTGAGCCCCCGGAGCAGGGCCAACGCTGCCTCTGTTGACCACCATATCTGCAGAACCTAGGCCCGAGCCTGGACGGGATCGGTGCTCGAATTAACAAATAAGTGAGCGAAAAGTGAATGTCCTCCTCCAAATTTCAAGTTGCTATATTTGCTAGCATTGAAGGCTTAATGGAGGAGCCACGGTGTTGTCACAAAGGGCTTCCAGGCCCGAAGCCCGTGAGTCATCTTCGCTGCTGACGTGTGCACAGCATGTTGTGAATCTTGAAGAGCTTTGATCCTCACAAGACCTCACGAGTGAGTGATTTATCCCTCACTAACGCTAGGTTCATTGAGGGCAGAACTCTAATTATTTCTCTGTCCCAGGCCCCAGACCCTGCTCTGGCACGTGGCAAATGCTCAGTGTCTGTTCATTCATTCGTACAGGACTCCACAAAGAAATGACTGATACTCAGAGAAGGGGCTTGTGCAGGCCCCAGAGCATGTTAGTGACAGAGGCAAGCTACGCTCAGGCCCCTATACTTCCTGTATGTCACATCAAGGATGCGCGATTTCATGCATAAGACCATGAGGGAGATTCAGAGGCAGTGACCTGAGCGCCCACCCTATTGACCACTACACCCAAGAAAGGATGTAAGAAGGGGGTTCTGCCCTGTGCTGGCAGGGCTCCACCTGAAACTGATGCCATGGCTGACTGCGGCATCCTTGGGAGTGCCCAACTTGGATTGCATCTTACTCCAGGTGCAAAGAACGTAAGCTATAGTAACAGCTGTGGACTAAATTATGTCCCCCAAAAGGTATGTTGTAGTCCTAATCCCCAGTACCCATGAATGTGACCTTATTTGGAATGAGGTCTTTCCAGCTGTAATCAAGTTAAGATTAGGTCATACTGGATTATGGTGAGCCCTAAATTCAGTGACCAGTGTCTTTATAAGAAGCCATGTGATGACACATAGGAGATGAACAGTGAGAATGCACGTGGCCATGGAGGTAGGGTTTGGAGTGATGCATCCAAAAGCCAAGGAACATCAAGGATTACTGGGAGCACCCGAAGCTAGGAAGAGGCAAGGATCCTTTCCCAGAGCCATCAGAAGGACACAGCCCAGTTGACACCATCATTTCAGACTTCTAGCCTCTAGAACAGTGAGAAAATAAATGTATATTGTTTTAAGCCACCAACCTTGTGGTACCTTCTTACAACAGTCCATGGAAACAATATGGTAGCAAAAGCCTGAAGTAAGAGATGTTTCTCTGCAATGCAGGTGAGAGGAGAGGGTCCAAGAAGAGCACCAGAGAATGAAATCGAAGGAGATAGAGACAAAACTCATAGTTAACAACGAAGACCCAAAGAGCCCAGTTCCATGCAGTTTTAGAAGATTTATATTTTTATCAACCCAACTGAATAATATTAGCAGAGAACTCTGTGTGCGTGTGTGTGTGTGTGTGTGTGTGTGAGAGAGAGAGAGAGAGGGGGAGAGAGAGAGATTTATATTTACACAACTGGGAAGCAGTGTTCTCTTCAGAATAGGACAATCTGATTTGCTCATAAGCCTGGTCCCTGGTGCAAGCACACAGACACGTACGTACTCAAGGTCCCTGCCTGAGGGGGCTCACAGTTTCCTTCGGGAAACATTGCATTGAGTCAGGTGCACATACGATGTTTGGCCAAAATCCTTGGGGCTTTCAGGAGGCAGAGCAGGTAGTATCTCTGTCCGTAGTGTGTGGAAGTGGAGGCTAAGAGGGATTAATAAAATAGGTGTTCATTTGAACTGAGTCAAGAAAGAGAAATGCACCACAGAGTTGCTTAAAATATAATCAAGGTGACAAAAGTGAAACCCCGTCAATGAAAGAAGCAAGCACGCACGCACGTATACCTCCCTCCTCCCCAAACTCTCCATCTTTCTACCAGCTCAGAAACGTTTGGACTCTTCTTGTGCATGAAAACAAGCATCATCTCTGGGCCCTCGGTTATTTAAAGCATAAACTTCATGGCCTGAGTTGGTCCAGGCTCCCTCTTCTATACAGACTGCTTCCAGCTAGGACCTTCAAACACTGCTTCAAAATCCTAAAACTAACGTTTTGAAGTCAATGTTTCTGCCCTAACAATCATGCCCCATGGGCAGTAAGTCTAGAACACGTTTGCTGCTACCTGTAAGGAAGAGGGGACGGCAATTAACACTTGACAGCATCCTCCCGCACACGGTGTGCAGAGAGTGCCACTCCAGGCACGGTCATTTCCTCTGTGGCCCAGCCTGGAGGACCGATTTCCTCAGTGGTGAAATGGACGTAGTACGACCCAGACAAATTAAGCGACTTGCCCAAACTTACATAGGCAGGAAGCGTTGGAAGAGAATTACATCTGAAACCCATGCTTGTTCGGGTGCACTTCTTTGCATGGCGTGGTGAGCTGAGGGTGGGAGTGGGAGGAACATTGGGCAAAGTGACATGTAACCTTGAAACTCTGGCTAAGGAAAATGGACTTTGGCTTCTCTCTTGATTTTTATCTTATTTTTATTTGTTTGGTGTGGTAGAATTTTCATGATTGATTTTCTTTCAATTTTTTTTCCCTAAAAGAAACCTGGATTAAATTTATGTTTCAAACAATCTTTTTTTTTTTTTTGAGACAGAGTCTC
>NW_012138302.1:12741597-12773512 GCF_000956105.1 Propithecus coquereli
CACATTTACTCTTTTACAATTCTGAAGGTCATAATTCCAAACTCAGTTTCACTGGGCTGAAGTCAAGGTGTCGGCAGGGCTGGTTCCTTCCAGAGGCTCTGGGAGGAGGATCTATCTCCATACGCTTTTCAGCCCCTGCAGCCACTCACCTTGCCTGGTTAGCAGCCCCTTTCTCCATCTGCAAAGCACATGGCTCCTACCTCTGCTCCTGTCATCCTACTGCTTTCTCCTGTGCCCCTCTTACGGGGTCTGTTGTGATTACACCGAGCCCTCCCGGTCCTCCAGCATAATCTTCCCATCTCAGGCTCCTTGATCACGTCTGCAAAGTCCCTCTTGCCATGTCAGGTAACATGTTTGCAGTTCCTGGGGACCAGGACGTGATCGTCTTTGGGGGCCATTATTTGGCCCATCACATGGGGAGACGGGTGGGGAGGTTGTGGCCATGGGAATGAATGGAGATCAATGTTGTACTGCAGATGAGGAAGGCAAAAGCGCAGGCTTGGAGACCAGAGAGACCTGGTCATGGCCAGCTACGCGATTGTGAGGCCTGGTGCAAAACGCAAATGCAGGGCCCCCGTTCACAACTATTAAGAATTTCAAGAACAGCAACAGCAGAGCATGAAGCCAAGCAGAGGCTCTTCTGAGTTCAGGGCCCTGTGCAGCTACGCGGGCTGCATGTCCAGGAAGCCAAGCTTGGAACCGGGTTAGAATCCAGTCTGTGGCATTTGCTAATTCTACGACCTTGGGCAAAGTCATAAACCTTTTCTTAGCCTCAGTTTTCTTATCTGTAAAACAAAAAATAACTCCTATATTATAGATGTATTTGTTTCCTGGGAAACAAATACTGCTGTAAGAAATTACCAAAACCTTGCTGGCTTAAAACAACAGAAATGTATTCTCTCACAGTCCTGGAGCCAAAAGTTTGAAATCAAGGTGTTGGCAAGATTGGTTCCTTCTGGACGTTCTGAGGGAGAATCCATTCCCTGTTTCTCCCCCAGTTTCCCATGACTGCTGGCAACCCTTTGTGCTCCTTGGTTTGTGGATCTCTCATTCCAAATCCTTCCTCCATCTTCACTTCGTCTTCTTGTGTTAAATCTTTCTCCTTTCTCTTATAAAAAAAAAAAAAACAGTCATTGGATACAGGGCCCCATCAAATCTAGGATAATCTCATCTCAAAATCCTTCACTTAATTATATCTGCAAAGACCCTATTTCTAAATAAGGTCACACTCACAGTTATCAGGGGTTCATATTTTGACATTTCTTTTGGGGGGATGCTATTTGATCTACTATACTAGGGTTGTTGTCAGTATTCAAGATATTGTATGTGAAGTGTTTGACAAAGCACTGGGACAAAGGAGCCCCTAAACTGATATCTATTATTATTATTTAGTGCATTAAAAACAAAACTGGGGAATATATTTAATAATGACTTGCCATTGTGAAATGAAGATCCAGAGATGGCAAACGATTGCCAACATGAGTGCCAGAAGGGGAACCGAGGAGTTTGTTTCTTCCTGAGACAGGCCAGACACAAGAGGGGGCGTGCCCAGGAAGGCAGATTTGTCCACAAAGCAAAGGAGTTCCCCAGGGAGCTGGGCCTCACCCACGGCAGGTGAGCCGTGGGTTCACCCATTTGGACATTCAATCATCAATCATTTACTGCGCACCTACTAGTCAGGCACAATGCCAGGCACTAGGGATACAGAGCACAGAAGAATGTGATATTTTAGAAAGATGTCTATCAATTTTTTTGGAAGAATCTTTTTAAAATTTGTTTGCTTTCGTCATGAAATTAATTTAAGTTTATTGGAAAATAATAGAGGATAACAGAAGAGCTAAGCAGGCAGTTATACAGAAAAGACTTTAGGCTTTGAAGCCAAACTAGGTGTGAACCCGCTCACCAGCTGCAGGGCCTTGGTCATATTATGCCACGTCTCTGAGCCTCAGTGTCCTCATCTGTGAAATAGGGATAATAATACTCCTCACATCTCTCTGAGGGAGGGCCTACATGAGACAGCACATGCAAAGGACTTGGTATAGAAACTGGAACACAGAAGATTTGCAACAAAAACTTCTTTCCCTTTCAGACGGGTGTTTTAGAAAGAGGGCTTCAGATGTGCTTGCACTCCACTGTATAATATGACACTCGTATCCCCTAAGTCGACTTTCACCAGAGGCTAACAAGCTGTTTTCTTTCAGTTGAAGCAAGATATTTTCCTGGCTATGTTGTAGCTGGAAAGAAAAGAGAAATATAGAATAGAGTGAACTCGGGAAGTCTTTCCTGTAAAAAACCCAGCAGATTTATCACAGATGTCTGGCCCACTTGCGGCCTTCTCCTGAATTCTATTAAGAATAATAACAAACAATCAGGAAACTGAACCCCAAAGCCCAGAAAACAGTGTTCTGGGTCTTTGGCAAAGAGGGGTCATGTACACACACAAGAGACCCGAAGCCCTACAGGCGCTCCTCAGTGGCTGGGACAGGAAGTCAGCAATTACTGAGCGCCCTGCAAGCGGGTGCTGTGCTGGGCCCTTTCACATGTGTGCGCTTGTTTGGATTCTTGCAAAGAGCCTTGGGTCCCAGTGGCCCCCATTTTTCAGATAAGGAAAGCTGGGGCTCAGAGAGGCCAAGTAGTTTATGCTGAAGTTCTTGAGCAGAGAGTTAAAGGAGATTTTTTACAATACAGAGGTTCTGATTCGGCAGGACTGGGGTGGGGCTCCGGCATGGGCATTTTTTTAAAGTGTCAGAGGTGATTCCAGCGTATACATTCCGCTGGCTGAGAACTGCCGCAGCACGGCTCCCAAGTCTGCCTGATTTGGACAGGCATCCCAGCTAGGCCAAAATCTAATGAGGTGGCATGGGGCAAGTTACTTAATCTCTCCGAGCCTCAGTTTCTACCTCTATCAAATAGGGATAATAAAACCCAACCGATAAGGTTGTTTTAACCAGGATTAAATATGATAATGACTGCAAAGCACTTACATTAGTGGCTCATACACAGTAAGTGCTCACTAAGTATCAGCTAGAAGTACAATTACTGAATAGTCACGTAGCCTTGGGCAATTTACTTAGCTCTGACACTTAATGTCCCCTTCTGTCAAAGGAGGAAACATTTAGGAAACATTTTGGTCCACTTAGCCTTGAATAAGCCCCTATTAATAAGTTGCTCCACTAACGAGGAATGACCGTATTGGCCACTTGAGAGAAGAACCAATTCCGGGCAGACTAAGTTGAGCAAGAAGACAATTATTATTCTAGGCCACTGTGGTTTTGTTCTATCTTCTGAAGAGTTGGCCCCTCTACTGCAAGCTGTATCTGCAGCAGATGCTGCTGACAGGTCTACGATGACTCCAAACTTGCTGTTCTCGTGATACTGTCCTCGTGCTCCCTGGAGTCACATAACAGACCATGTGCAGTCGTGCAGTCGGGAGGGGCGTGACTGAGGTTGACAGCACAACAGGGGACTCCACAACCTGGCTTTGCCCCTCCAGTTTGCAGTCGAGAGTGAAACAAAGTAGGACCCACTCATTTGTTCATCCCTTCAACGTTTATTGGGCATCTACTATGTGCCAGATGCTGTGCTGGGTGCTGAAGACACTGAATCAAGACGAGAGGCTGGCCCCTGTGCTCACAATCAAAGGAGGGGAGGCCAGATATGGAGTGAGATCCGCATTGTGACTGGGGGGAGAACAGATGCCTGGGGGTATACTTAGGGGACCACAAAGCCAGAGACCAGGTCTGTTTTACTCACTGATTCTTTCACTATGAGTACCTATTGTGTGCCAGGCCTTAAGCTAGGCACCAGGTTATCTGGGCTGTCATCAGATTTGGTCTTAGGGTTTGAGCTGCTTATAGCTCAGATCCCTGGTCTCTCATCCATTTATGCCCAGGGCACAATGCTACCCTGGAGGTCTAGCTCTAGGCCTCTGGAGCTCCAGGCCTATACAGGTAGAGCTCTATACCCAAAGCTGAGGGCACACAGAGGAAGGAGTGGTTGTTCCACACATGGGTAGCCTTTATCCTAGCCTGAACCAGGCATAGAACAAGGAGGGGAGACCTGGAGCGCCTGCCAGCCAATCAGTGAGCAAAGTCAGGGAGGTCAGAGACTGGGCATCCTGGGAGAAGGGAGGTGCTCTGAGGAACAGAGATGTGGCCCTACCCCGGGAGCCCAGTCTACACCTGCCAGAGGGAGCACCAGGGCTGGAACCCATGACCTCGCCCCCACGCATACCCCAGAGCACCCCATTAGAGGTTCAATGTAGGCTCCAAAGGCAGTGATAGGTACAGTCTCAGGAATGCACTGTCAGGATTGGAAGAAGGGGTGATCATCACTCAACTTTAAATACATCCTATTTTAAGATGTTGGGCTCTTTTTCAGTTTTTTATTACAGAAGCATCTCTAAGAATGGCAACAGCCAAGGCCTCTTCCAATCTCTGCAAAACTCCATCTTCGAGCAGCTCCCCAGGCTGCCAAAGTCCCCCTCATCATCTCCCCTCCCATAATGCTATGGATTCAGAAATGGAGGAGAAAAGCAAGGCTCCCAGAGGTGGCATGACTGCCTACAGCTGGCAGCTGCCAGAAACAAGACAGGAAGTAAACAGGAAGCCTGACCCCGCCGTTGTACACCTGGGGCCATTTTATACGGCAAAGACTGCTGTCCTCAGAGATGAGGCGGGTGATTTTGTGCTTTGTCGCAGCACACTGGATGCCCACGAAGCAATCTCATTAATCTCCCCGTGCTCTCATCCAGCGGGGAAAAGTGGAAGACATTTCAAGGGAGAAGGAAATTTCATATGGGGACTGAAGGAGTTTTGGAGTCAGCCTGGCCCAGAGGAAAGCACAGTCTTTGGAGCTGAATAATCCGGGTTCACCTCAGCTCCACTCACTCCCTGGGGAGAGTCAGTTGCGAGGACTTATTAATAATAGGAGACTCATGCCTGCAAAGCATCTGACACATAGTAGGTATTAAATAATTGCAATGATAACAATAACATTTATATACAGCTTACCGTGTGCAGGGACTGCTCTGAGCATGTTCTACTAACTCAGTCCTCTCCCCAGCGCTACGAGGTGAAGAATAGCAGCATTCATTCCCCCATTTCACAGATGAGGAAACTAAGGCATAAAACACACTATGTAACTTGCTGAGGGTCACACCATTAGTGGGGAGCTAGGATTTGAACCCTGGCTCCAGAGAGAAGGCCCTTAGCCAGCGCACTATATTATGCCCTTTTATAAGCTGTTCTCCCTGATAAAACAGAACCAACTGCCTTTTAGTTCCCCTAAAATCAGCAAATTTCAGAAAAGACTCTGGGCCCAACACCACAGGCCTTGGCTGCCACTCCCTAAGCAAATGTCTCCCTGATGGTCACCTCCCAGCCTCCCCTCTCCTGGTGAAAGAGTCCCGGTGGCCCAGGCCCCACCCCCCTTTCCCAGGCTGGTACAGAAACGCTCTCTGTCGGCGCGCCCAGATCTGTTTAGACATTCTTCTCAGCCACAGATAGTGCAGATGCTGCAGAGTCAAGAGCAGGGACGAGTTTACCCCAGATGTCCGAGGATGAGACAAATGGCATGGGGCACACAGCACTCTCGGCTGACCGGGCAGCTGGCCACCCACCGTCACCCTCCAGCCCGAGCCCCTGCAGGCCCCACCCAGCTGGGCTTTCTCTCACTCTCCTGGTCGTCATTTCTCATTTCTCACTCTGGGAGGGTAGAGAGGCCAGCGCTGGGTGGGGGATACATTTCCCTGTGACATCTCCATTAATCAGAGGCCTGTGCCCACGCAGAGGACTGTGGAAGTTAAAATTCGTTCAGCGTCTTCTAGGAGCTAGGCCTCTAAGCATGGTACGTACATACTCAATTGCCTCATCCAGAAAACGGAGATACCTATCATACGGTGCTGGGTGGGGATGAGACCAGATATTCATTAGAAGACATTTCTGTGAAAAAGGACAGCCTTTGTGAGGCACCCCCTCAGATAAGAAGCTTCCTGTTGTGCCTTTTCTTAGAACTGACCCTAGAGTGGGGCTCGAGACATCAATTGCTGGGTGGAAAGGAAGCTGGGGGAGCTGTCCCCAGGATAGAGAGATGCCTGGGAGGAGTCCTGGCCTGGACCCAGTCCCACCGCAGCCTGTCGCTGGCTGTGTCACTGGGCAAGTCCCCAACCCTCGCTGGGCCTGTTTCCCCACCTATACGTCTGACAGCGCTGATAACAGTAACAGCGAACACTTTCACAGCACTTGCCTTGTGCTAGGCTCTGTTCCAAGAGCTTTCGTGTATTAACTCATTTAAATAAATAAAACTGGACGAAGTCTGCATCTCCACGTCTCCCCCAGCTCCGCCACTCTGTGACTAGTAGGCCTGCTTTGGGGTCCCCTAATTGAGCAAGGCGCTGATGGCCCTTATCTGCCCCCAGCTTATCAGGACAGGCAGAGTCCAGCCCTCCGATGTCAGTGCCAGGCCCTGGGGTCTGCGGCAGCAAGGCTGACCCCCCTCGGTGTGCCCAGGGAGCTTGAGGAGTGTGGGGACAGCGATGGGACACAGACAAAGGAGAGGGCGTGCAGGCAGGGGGTCAGACAGCAGCGGGGAGCACGCCAGCCAGGCTCTGCCGCCTCCTCACGAGACCCCTCTTTGGACACCTTCCAGACCTGATACCTGATCCTCCTGAGCCGTGAGCCATCTGGGTCCTTTCATTGCAAACCTGGTTAAAATGGGGAAACACTTCCAGTGGCTTCTGTCTCCTCATTTATGGATTGGAGGGAGACAATGGACTTGCTAAGGGACAAGATAACATTTGGGCCATGTTTTAAATCAGGTCCAGCTGCTAACGGCCTGCCCCTCCTCTGTCCTACCGCCCCCACACACTCCCACTGCCACCCTCAAGCACGGACTGTCTACACGAGCCACAGGCCCTGTCCCCTCCAAAGCTTGTCAGTGCTGCCTTCTACCAGGAGCACCTTCCCCTCTCCACCTGGCCAACTGCTTCTTGTTCTTCAGGACTCCGATTTCTTTGTCATCCTTCTATTATTATAGAAGGGTCTGGTACCTCCTCTGTGTGCTCTCTTAGCCATGGATTTAGGCTGAATCATGGCTCTCTTTATATCCTGATCATCTCCTAATCATCTGAGGACATGTTAGAACACAAAAAGCTCCGTCCTCCATCAGAATCCAGGGTCAAGTCCTGAGTCAATGCTAACTACCTATATGAACTTGGGAAACCCAGTTACCCTCCTTTAGCCTCAATTTCCTTGTCTGTAAAACGGGGATAACTCCAGTGGTGGTGAGGAGTCCGTGAGACTCCTGCAGAGCGCTTGCCGGAGGCTGCGCGCACAGCGACTCTGCCCAGCCTCACCGTCATTAAATGGGCTTCCCCGGGCCACAAAAGAAGGGTTTGCAAATCTTACACCTAGAAGACCTGGGTTTAACAAGATTCCCCCAACTCCTTTCTTTAGAATAATTGTTTTGGATATCTTAGTCAGGAATTTTGCCTGCTGAGTTCTATTTTATCTCAGACTGAGCCCTTCCCAGACATGGGAGCCACCAATTAACAGTAGACGACCCAGCCGAGTCCCTATAATGCGTCAGTCTCTCAGCCAGGTGCTTCACGTGTGTTTGGTCTCACGGGTGGGTCAACATCTTCATGTTATAGATGACCAGAGGAGCAGATGGCCTGGACTGTCCTCCGCCACTCACTGGCTACATGACCCAGGAAGGTGACAAAAGCTCTCAGAGCTGCTGTTTCTGTCTGGAACGTGGGAACGGTAAGCGCTTAGCTCGTGTGAGGAATGGATGAGAGATGGCTAGTGGCAGGCTTAGTAACATGCCTGGTACATGGGAAGCCCAGGGCACATGCAGGCTGCAGCCGTTGTTGCTAAAATCTAAAGTTAGCCCTTGATAAATGCAAGTTCTCCCCTCCCCCTATAACCCGAAACCTGAAAGCTTCTGCCCAGCCTCTATGAGCTTCTTCAGATTCCTTAAATTCCCCACCTCTCCCACCTGAAGGTCTTCAGAGAGCTGTTCTCTGCCTGAAGTACTTCTCCACATCTCACTTCTGGCCAACTCCAGCTGATTTGAGGCCTCAGATTGTCACCTCGTCTAGGGAGCCTTCCCTGTTATCTTCAGACTGGGTTACGTGCTCCTCCTGTGGGCGTCCTGCGCTTTCCCCATCATATCACTTCAAAGGTAATCAAGTAACTTTTCTGTATGTTTCAAAAATCGAAACATGAAATGGTAAACTGTGAGAAATCTGGCTTCTCACCCTGCCTGCATCCAACCTGCCTCCCCTCACCCTGAGAGGCAACCACTTTTATCAGTTTCTTGTGTACCCTTCTAGAGTCACTTCAGGCAAACAAAAGTACTTATTCTGATTTTCCTCCTTTCTAACATGCAAAGAACACACACAGTTGATCTTTGAACAACACAGGGGTAAGGGGCACAGATCCCTCGGGCAGTTGAAAATCCACATATAACTTTTGACACCCCCAAAACTTAACTGCTAAGAGCTTACTGCTGACCAAAAGCCTTATCAATAACATAGTCAATTAACATGTATTTTGTATGTTATGTGTATTATATATACTCTGTTCTTACAATAAAGTAAACTAGAGAAAAGAAACTATTATTAAGAAAATCATAAGGAAGAGAAAATATATTTACTATTTGTTAAGTGGAAGAGGATCATCATAAAAGTCTTTTTTTTTTAAAGAAAATTCAACATTTATTAGGGCATACTTTCTCCTTCCTTTCTTAAAAAAATTATTATGGGTATATAGTGGTTGTATATCTTTATAGGGTACATATGATATTTTGATACAGTCATACAATGTGAATTAATCAATTCAGGGGAATTGGAGTATTCATCATCTCAGGCATTTAGCATTTCTTTCTGTTAGGAACATTCCATTTCCACTCTTTGAGTTATTGTTAATTATAGTCACTTTGTTATGCTATCATAAAGGTCTTCATCTTCTTCATCTTCACACCAAGCAGGCTGAGGAGGAGGAGGGGGAGGAGGGCTTGGTCTTGCTGTCTCTGGGGTGGCAGAGGTGGAAGAAAATCCTCATGTAAGCAGATCCACACAGGTAGAGCCCGTGTTGTTCAAGGGTCAAGTGTACATTCTCATTTTTCTCCTTGCCCTGGCCACTTCATAGTCTGCCCTGGAGATCCTTCCATGTCAGGACATAGGGAGCTTCCTTCTTTCCCCACTGATGAAAATGCAAATGTTATATGTTATGTTGGAAGTATGCAGGTATATCTATAGGACAAATTGATAAATTCCCGGAAGTGATAAAAAGACAGTTATAATATAGCGTAATATCTTCCCCCCCTCAAATGTAAGGGCCATGAAGGCTAGGACCTCTGTCCTCACCTCTCTGCCCCCAACCCCAGCAAGGAGCATGAGGCTCAGCACACAGGGCTCTGCACCCTCCAACCACGCAGCCCCACTTAGAAAGGACTGGGATAACCAGTGCTCTCCTCTCTTTAACTCCTTTGCCTGGGAAGCTTTACTCAGTGAACCTCCTTACTGTGTTCCCTTAAAAACTAGTCCCGTGATACCCAGAGACACCTCAAAACTCCAGGCAATGATTTATTTGAATGATCGGATCAGGTTGCCAAGTACTAACCTCTCAAGATGCGAGAAATAGCATTTCCAAAGACTCAGTGAGGATGAGCATGGGGTGGGTCAGCAGAGAAGAGGGATAGGAAGGGGGAGATTAACCAGAGGGATGAAGCTCACAGCTCCTCTGCGGAGCTCAGGCTGGCTCAATAAATATTTTCAGAGTTAATACAAGGAACATGTAGTGAGCACCCAATCTCTGCCAGGCTTCGTGATGCTGGGGAAACTGGGTTGCTTGAAATAAGCTCCCTACCCTTGAGGAGCTCACAGTCCCAGCAGTTACAGCGCAGCGTGACGAGGGAGGTAAGGATGTACAAACAAGGTGTAGAGGCAGCCAGAGGAAGGAGCGATTAATTCTGGCCCAAGCCGGAGGCAGGAAAGGCGTCACAAAGACTATGACCACTCGTTCATTTATTCATCCATTCAACACACAGTCACTGAGAGCCTGCCTTGAGCCTGGCCCTGTACGAGGACCCCACGCAGACGCGATCCCTGCCCTCGCTAACAGTGCAGAGGAAAAACAGACGACACAACACACACGGGGACCCGTAACCCTGAGTTATCCTCTGGGAGGTCATCGTTTGCCCCTTGATTTTCCAGCATTCTACACAGAAATGTTAAATATCTTAGAGTTCCCCAAACATGTCCCGTCCTGCGATGCTGGAATAGAGGGATTAGTTCAGGAAGGGAGACTGAGGGTTTCACAGGATGATACAACGGTCAGACGATGAGGGGCCTTAGAGACTGGGCTGGTTCTTTGCCATTTGCCCACCCACTCCCAGATATGTTCTCAACCCTCCTTCCCTGCTTTGTGCTGCTGAGGTTGACCTCGAGCTCCGTGACCCAGAGGTGGCTGCAGGAAATCGGGGCAGAAGAAAAGAGGCCGGGGTATCCTTCTGGCTCCCTCCCTGCCCTGCTGCACATTCCTGGCAGAGGCTAAGCAGAGAAAGCTCCTGTGGGTGGCGTTCCCTCCAGGTTTCAGTGGGATCCCAGAACAGCTACTCTCCTCCCTTCCCGTGCAGGCCCTGGGTAGCAACAGCCTCCCACGGTGCTAGTCTCTGAGTGCCCCCAACATCACACGTTGGTTCCCTTAACCCTTCCCACACCTCCATGAGCAGTTCCTCCGTTAACCTCTCTCAAACCATCTGAGCTAGAATCTGTTTCTTCCCTGGACCCTAACTAATGTTGAGCTTTTCCTGTGGAGCCCTTACCTTGTATTCTAGAGAGGAAATTAAGGTTCAGAGAGGCAGAGACTTGACCGTGGTCACAGAGCTACTACGTGGCAGAGTTGAAGTAAGATCTTAGGTCTACTGACTGTCCACCCAGGATTCTGCCTACTCCATCACACGCCTGCAGACATCTCAGTGAGGCCCAGCCCCAGTGCCCAGAACAGGGCTGGGCCAAAACTAGGTTCTCAGTACCTCCTCTTGCCCTCCTTTCAGGATGTTGTAGAACTGCCGGGAGATGCTGTGGCAGCAACAACTGTTACCTCCAAATCTAGGGTACTTATTAGTTCTAGAAATAATCATGGTCTATTTTAAGAAGAATGGAAGACCCTTGCTGTTTTCTGATCCAAGAGAAGTTATAAGTTAATCTCAAACACCTGAACATCTGAGCTCAAAAATACAGTTCCCTGCCTCTCCCATGGGATTCAAAAACAAGATATTTTCCCCACAATTCACTGGGCATAATGGGTCCTGAACTGTTCTCCTAATTTATGGTGTTTAAACCAAAAAGGACCCCGGTATTACACAGTCCACTCCAGCTCATTGTGTAGTGGGGGAAAATGGAAGTCAAGTGGAGGTCTTAAAAAAGGAAGGGATTTTTTTAACAAGTCAGTGGCAGATCCAGACTCCCTGACTCTCAAAATAATGCCTTTTTCATGATGGAGTTCATTCATTCCTCCATTCAAATATTTGATGAGCATCTACTATATGCCAGGGGTATAATAGTGAACAAAACCAGACATGGTCTCTGACCTCAGGGAGTTTATAGTCTAGTAGGCTGTCACTGAGATTTTTTCCAGATTTCCATCACAACATCACTAGACCAGGACTCAGAAGGGTCAGGTTCTAGGTTTTGATCTTCTATATTATATAATTTTGGCTAAGTCATCAAATTTCCTCATGAAAATAGAGTTGATAAAGAAACTCAGATAGCATCCCTAGATGGGGTGAGGATAAAACAAGAAAAAGAATGATTTTTTAAAAAGGCAGAGTGTTAACCAACATGTGGAACAGTAGTTCTTATCAACAGAAATACAATCCAGTGTGCTCACACCCTGTGACTGCTGGGCTGATTGGGAAGGTTCACACCTGGGAGAACCTTAGCTGTTCCACAGAGTACTGAAGTTGCCATAAAACTTGCCAAGGCGCAGGGAATATTCTGTGACTGTATTCTCTAGCTCTGTAAGTAGCAAAGTCATTTATTAGTCACCATATCAAGCCAGACTTGGTAATCATTCATCGTCTATTTTCTTCCTCACTCCTCCACATGATCAATCATCAAGTCCTGTCAATTACACCTCCTTAAAAATCTCTAAAACGTCTTCTTGTCTCTGTCTCTACCACCTCTATATCTTTTCTGAACTACTCCAACAGTCTTATCCTCAATCTCTCCTCTGTGAAAATACAGTATAACTTTCAGAAAGTTAAAACAAAAACAACTGCCATACAAATTTAAAGGGAACATGTGTTAAAGATTTATTTAACTCATTAATGAGGGAACCAGCCAGATGGTAAAGCTGGCTTGTAAGTGTGTGTGAAGAGCTGAGTATTTATATTACATAAGCACTGCAGCCAGAATGTTGGAAGGAGATTTCTTGTTAGATATCAGACTGCTAATATTCATCAGGACAATAAAACCATAACCTTTGGGATTATTTCTTTCTACCAGACATCTACCATGCATCTACCAGCCATCTCTATTGGACAAAAATTTGCAAATCAACATGTCATGTCCCAGAGCCAAGTTCTAACCAATAGTAAACAATATGTCAAACAAAAGCACATTCCCATAGAGTAGAAGTTGGCAGCCACTTTTTGTTTTTGTAAATAAAGTTTTATTTACATCATTAATGCTCATTTACATATTGTCTTTGGCTGCTTCCATGCCACAATGGTATTGTTGACAACTGCAACAGAGACCATGTGGGCCACAAAGACTAAAATATTTACTATCTAGTCCTTTGCAGTAAAAATTTGTCAATCCCTGCCATGGAGGATTAAATGACCCTTGGGTGGACCTGGTAGACAATGCTTTGACATGACAATGAGAGGACGTGCAGATCTCTTTGTCTTACTTCCATGTTCGAGATGATTTTTCTTAACATCTCTTCCACTCTCACTTCCCTCCTGCCCATTCTCCAGACTGTTACCAGGGAAATCCTTCAAAATCACACATCTTATATTATTGATTCTCTGCTTAAAATCTTTCCAGGTCCCCATCACTTACTACTAGTTCGACCGTACAATCCCTGAGTCCCTGTGACACCTGGTCTCCTTACCCGTGGTGAGGATCCGCCAGGACAATGCACGCGAAAGCTCTGGGTACCCCATGAGGCAGGGCACGAAGGTCTGTAATTCCATCTGTGATTGGCACGAGTCATTTTTTTCCCTATCTCGGGCAACAGGAAGACTTTGAGTGTTCTTGGTTTGAGGTAACTAAGAATGGACATATAGGTCAAAGAATACACAATTATGGTTACGTAGCATGAATAAGTCTAGAGATTTAATGTACAGCAGGACTATAATTAACAATATTGTATTGTATGCTGGAAATTTGCTGGAAGCGTAGGGTTTAGGGGCTCTTACCACACACGCAAGACAAGGTAACTGCACGAGGTGATGGATATGTTCATTTGTTTGACTGTAGTAATCATTTCACTATGTATATGTATATCAAAGCATCATGTCGTACACCTTAAATATATACAATTTTTAAAAAGGATTAATACCAACTGCCCCTGAAGCTTCTGGGAACTTGTTTATAGGGCTTGGCACCTGGTAAAGTACTCAATAAATGTGAGCTCATTCTCCTGCAATCCACTTACCTTGTGTTGATCTGGAATGACGCTTGTGTTTCTGGGCGGGAGAAAAGACAGAGGAGGAGAGTAGGAGCTGGGCTAGAAGCGAAAATAGCGGCGAGGACAACATCTGCTTCCTATTCCCCGGGCTCGGGGGCCCAGGCCGCCCTCCCGGTGTAACGTTTCGTCGTTCCATATAAACAGAAAGGATGATTCTCGTAATCTCAGCAACAAAATACGCAGGCATAAAAATGGGTCATATTTTACTTTAATGAGAGAAATGAGGGACTGTTTCCTTCACACAGAGAAGCCTGGCTTGCTGTAATTAACACCAAATGGGCCTGAGGCTGATTGCTCAAATGATGAAAAGGTTGTTGGGACTGGAAGAAACCCGGGTCCCCAGGAGCGGCTCAAACGTGGCCAGCCCTCCCCCCACCCAGCCCTAACCCCACCCAGCCAGCTGCCAGCTCCCCAAAGGCACAGAGGAGGATTAACTTTCATTAAGTAATTACCAAGTGTTTTATACACATACGTGTGCACGTGAGCTCATGAACACGTACACGCACGCATATGCACAGTCATGAAGGGCGTTTCGTCCCCATTTTCCAGATCAGGAGGCTAAGGCTCAGAGAGGCGAAGTAACTTGCCGAAGATCTCACAGCTTAGAAGTCACGAGATCCTTCATCATCCGGCATTAACCTGTCTTTCAAGTCTATTTCTCCCTATGACGACCCCCTTGTATAGTTTATAATCCAGTCCCAGCGAACCACCTCCCCCTTCCTTTCTGCCTGTTCGTGGGCTGATGTCTCAAATCGGACAGACCTCCCTATCCTCCTGGCTATTGAAATCTTGTTCACCTTTCAAAAACCAACTGAAAATTAAACACAGCAGGGGCTGGTGAGGAACACAGGTCAGTGACATCCAGCATGCATGTGGACATTGGAATCACCTGGACCACATTCAGTTCTGCCATCTAATTGGCCTCTTCTCTTTGAGCCCCAGTTCAGCCATTTGTAAACTGAGGACAACAACACAGGTCTGTGGTAAAGAGTGAATGAATGAGTTAACACATCTAAAAGGCTTTGTATGTGGCCTGGTGCACAGTACTTGCCTGTGAAACCTCTTGGTTGGAAAAGGAACATTGCCAGCCACCAAGACAGAAACTTAAACAACAAAGGCATCTCAAAGGTATTTCTCATGATGAGACTACCCCTAGCACAAGCAACTATTATACGTCCCAGCCTGCTCCCTGCCCCCCAGAAAAACACATGCTCCACTATGCCTATCAGATCTCTTATCTGGGGAGCTACTCCAATAATGATGGACTTGGTACCGATTCCCAGGGCCATCCCTAGACTGCTGACCATAGACTTATGGCAGGCGATTATCAACACCAGATAGGGTATTGGGCCTGCAGGATAGTAACAGAATCTATTGGTGACAGTAACAAAAGTATTGCTTGCCCTTTTGTAAGACTTCTTGGCAGGAACAAGCTGAGATGCCAATGTGAACAAAGAAGATTAGGGGGGCTCAAAGAGATAAGAAGATGGGAGGGGCATTTTATTATCAAGCTTTGAGGGAAACTGTTGGAGGATTCTACAAAGTCATGACCCATGTTCAGGATCCTCTCCCTGTTCCAACTCCCTGGGCTGAATCAACCACTAAAGTTAACTCGGCTGACTGTAGTAGCCTAGAGAAGAACCCAGATTTGGCTGCCACCTCAAATACAGGAAAGAAGACAGAAAATGAGGGATTCATTGATTGTGATCTTAAGGGAAGGACCCAAACGCCACCTGAACAGAGGATTGCCTCTCTAGAAGAATCTGCGGTGAAGACCTCAATTACAAGGTCCAGGGAAGAAAGCCTGGTGAACCCCTAGGATCAGGGAAGGGACTCATCCCTCCAACTAGTCATGTGCAGCTCCAGGAGAGGTCAGCTATTCTTACAGGTGTCTGTGTCAGCAGGGAGTAGCAATGTGGGGCTGAGGACACCCCATTTCCACTAGAACATTAGAACACAGAGGCCTCCCTACCTCACCTTGTCTGACAGAACCTGTTATTGGTAGCCTACTGCAGAAGAAAGTTCTCCCTGCCCTCCGCTGCCTCTCAATCTCCCCTGGCCCCAGAGACCCCAATGCCTGCTGTGTATCTTCCCCAAACCAAGTGTTTAAAGAGCAGCAATTATTTTAAAAAGGATCAAAGTCATTAAAGGAAGGAGACAATTTCCAACAACTAGAACAAGGCAGCTTTTAACGGGGCAAGACATAGTTAGCATTCTTAAGGAGATATTGTAAAAGCACAAAACTACAGCTTGTGGCACTTCACAGTTTCTGAATTTTAAGATTCAGTGGAGAAGTTTTTAAACTATAGCATCTGTTCAAATTAAGTATAGAAAATGACCCACAATAGAAAGCAAAAAATACAAATATAGAAACCTATAAGTGAAAAGGTAAGAGACATGAAAGACATACGTAGGAGATATACTTAGGTAATAGAGCTACAAAAGGAAGACAGCAAACCGATGGGAGAGAATTAATAATGGGGGATGTTATTAAAGACATTTCACTGAAGTGAGGAAAGACATGAAACTTCCTATGGAAAAGATGCACTGTGCCTTAAATAGGAGTAATTTTCAAGTGACATTCATGCAGACATACACTGGGGAAATTACTGAACTCAAAAAAGGAAAAGAAAGAAAGAAAAAATACTTTTAAGCTGCTTCTGGCAGCCATGAGGATGTGGCAGCCTCTCAGATCTCCTGCTGCAGAGTGTAATGAACTGAGGGCCCCACCTGCAGCCCCTCTGCGTCCGCCGCCCGGCGACGGAGGCTGTGCTTCCTGCAGGCTGCCCCCAGCCCTGGACTAAACAGGGTGAGGGTCCTACGGCAGGCCAGGGAGATGTGGGGCTCCTCCAATGGGCAACTTTGGCTCAAGGACACCCACTGGGCCTTTCCTGGAAATGTGCTGCAGTCGGAGACAACTCCAGTCTAATCCTCCTCCCTTCCCTCTCTCCTTCCACAGGTTTCAGATATACAGGTCCTCCCAGCCTTCTCCTGCTCCTGTGCCAACAAATATCTTATATATCTAATCCTATCTTTGTATCATCTTCGCAGGCCTGAACTAACGCAGTCACAGATAGATGGATGGGTAGAGAGCGATATAACATGTACACAGGTGTGCATATATACATATCTACGGTGCTTCCCTCTTCCTTGCACTTTCTGTGATTTCAATTACCCTCGGTGCAGTACAATAAGATATTTCGAGAGACCGCATTCACGTAACTTTTATTATGGTATATTGTTATAATTGTTCGTTTTATTAGTTATTATGTTCTTACTTTGTCTAAGTCATAAACTATCATAGGTATGTTCATATGGGAAGAAGCGTAGTATATATAGGGTTCGGTACCATCCATAGTCTCAGGCATCCTCTGGGGATCTTGGAACATACATACACAAAACTAAAAGCGTCTTTTCTCATATGCAACACTGGTACTAGAAGACAGTGAATCATAATTTTTAGATCATTGAGAGAAAAAAATGACATTCAAGCATCTTATATTCTGCCAAGACATCAACATTAAGTGAAGGCCAAGGTAGGTGCTAGTGATGCTCAGATATTCCCAGTTCTTTGCCCTACAGGCAGACAGAGATTGGCATTACTGTATCCCCTTGCCAGTTGGTACAGTCACGTGACATTCTCCAGCCAGTGAAATGCAAATGAAAATGAGTATGTCGCTTCTGGGCAGAAATATTTAATGGTTGTATGAGACTTTCCAGCACTTTCTCCCCTTTGCTGTTGTGATCTAGGAAATTTGTGTTGATACAGAGAGCAAAACAGCGATCACGTGGAGGACAGGTTCCCTGGTGAGTCCTCTGAGACCAGCAGCAAGCTATGCATGAGCAGAAAGGAGTGAAGCCTTTAAATTTGGGGGATGTTGATTCCTGCAGCATGAGCCAGTCTATTCCACTAACACAAAAGTGAGAAAAAACTGTAAGCTTCACGAGGGTAAGGACCTTGACTATACTCTGTCATACCTCTTTTGCCCAGGAGCAGCATGAAATACTGCTACACATATTGTTGCTGCTGCTGCTGCTGTTGTTATTTTTAAAAAAATTTCAAGCATCAAAGAATTTGTGCCCATGCCCCTAGCTGAGGAAATTACTTGAGGATGAATTCTGACCAAATGAAAATTAAATTAAACCAAAGTCTCAAGATAGGGAAGATGACAGGTACAAGAAAGAATGGTGAGCAATAAATCTTGTAGTATTTTATAGTTAAATCTAAAAGAAGGATGAATGCCTGTCTGGGAATTGTAATATGAGTTAAGTAAGGATTATTGAAACAGAAGAGGCATATTGTTTAAGAAAATAAGGGATAACAGCACGAACATTCTGAATTTATTCAGCAAAACCCAGGAAGTAGAAGCGTGTGAGAGACAGAGAGGTTGTGAAGGGGAGATTCCACAAGGGAGTAGGAAAATGAAGAAGTTAAAACATTTAGAGGTTTCATCACTGTGGGGAACACATGGCCAAGTAAAACACGGAGAGGAGAAGGAGTTAGGATGAGTTATTGAATTTTTCTATAGCAATAGAGACGTATTTGACTGCAGAGATGGTTAACAATTGCAATGATGAAGATGCCTATTGTTTGATCATTTATTTAACAAATAATTATCGAGCACCCAGCATACGCCAGGTATTTTTCTAGGTGCTGGACATAAACCAGTAAATATGTTGGTAAATAAAACAGATAAGGTTTCTACTCCCATTCTCAAGACAGAAGACAGGCAAGGTACAGGTAATCAAATAAATAACAAGATAAGTTCAGGTGGCAATAATTCCTATTTCTGTTCCTCGGCTGAAACCTTAGGAAAGAATAGAAATTAGCCATGTTAAGGAGAGCACGGCATTCTACAGTCAGGGAATAAAACCAGCAAAAGCTCTAGGGCAGTGATAAGCTGCATATATTCAAGCAATAAAAAGAAGGTCAGAGTGGCTGAAGCTTGTGTGTGTGTGGAGTGGGTTTGGGGGTGTGTCACAATACCAGGTCACAAAGGTGCCAGATCACGTAGTACTTCATGAAGCTGAGTAAGAATATAAGATTACTCTAAATGTGTTAGGAAGCCTTGGGGAGTTTGAGGAAGGGGAGTGGCATGATCTGATTTAAGATCACTGGCTGATGTGCAGAGAAAGGGCAGAGGTAGGGAAGAGTGAAAGCAAGGAACCAAGTGGGATATGATGGTGGCTTGGACCAGGGAGGTGGCAGTGGGCATGGAAAGTGGAGCCAGATCGGGATTCTTTTGAAGAGACAGCTAATGGGACTGATTGATGGATTAGATGTCATAGGCGAGAGAAAGGGAAGACTCAGAGTTGACTCAGAGTGTTTGACTTGAGTAGAAAGTAAATGAAAAGACTTGGAGAAGACAGATTGGGAGCTGGGGGCGGGGAGCAGATTATAAACATAGTTAGGGTTTGGGCATATTCAGTTTGAGATGCTTAAACACCCAAGGGGAGAGGTCAAGACCGTACTTGGATATGTGGGTTTAGGGAGAAGTCAGGGACAGATGTGAGCATTCATAGAGAGAGGACACCTGTCTTAGTCCATTTACTGTTGCGATGAAGAAATATCTGAGGCTGGGTAACTATAAAGAAAAGAGGTTTATTTGGCTCATGGTTCTGCAGCTATGCAAGAAGCATGGTGCCAGGATCTACTTCTGGTGAGGGCTTCAGGCTGTTTCCATTCATGGCAGAAGGTGAAGTGGAGCCAGCATGTGCAGAGATCACATGATGAGAGAGGAAGCAAAAGGAGAGGAAGGTGCCAGGCCCCTTTTAACAACAAGTGGGAAATAACAGAACAAAAACTCATTTGCTACCTCGAGGTCACTGCCCCACAACCCAAACACCTCCCGTTAGGTCCCACCAACATTGGGGATTAAATTTCAACATGAGATTTAGAGAGGTCAGACAAACCATATCCAAACTATAGCAACACCTAAAGCCAAAGGATGTACTGAGGCTGCTGTTACTGTATGTAAATAAGCTACACATACAGTCATGAGTCAATTAATGCCAGGGCTAAGTTTCCAGATGGCTAAGTTCTGAGAATGTATCATTAGAAGATTCTGTCCTTGTGCAAACATCATAGAGTGTGTTCACACAAACCTAGATGGTAATGCCCCCTACACACCTAGGCTATATGGGATAGCATATTATTCCCAGGCTACAAACCCATACAGCCTGTTACTGTATTGAATACCGTAAGCAATTCGAACACACTAGTAAGCATTTGGATATCTCGACATAATCTAAACATAGAAAAGGTACACTAAAAATATGGTATAAAAGGTAAAAAATAGCATACCTGTGTATGGCACTTACTACGGATGGAACTCGCAGGACTGGAAGTTTCTCGGGGTAAGTCAGTGAGTGAGTAGCAAGTGAACATGAAGGCTTAGGACATTATTGTACACTTTTATACTACTGCAGCACAATAGGTTTGTTTGTACCAGCATCACCACACACGTGAGTAATGTGTGGTGCTATGACATTATGATGTCACTAGGCAATAGGGACTTCTCAGGTCCGTTATAATCTTATGGGGCCACCATTGTATATGCAGTCAATCATTGACCAAAATGTCATTCTGCGGCACATGACTGTATGAAGCACCTGTCTGGGGTTCAGCACGTGGTATGTGCTCAATAAATGGTTCCCTCTCCTTTTCTTCTGGTGATGGTTGAAAGTGGCCTCCTAGAATGAACACTGGACTGAGTGTCAGGAAACTGGGTATCAGCCCTGACAAGGGCAGGACATGTCACTTTCCTTTTGGTCCTCAATTTTCTCAGCTGTTGTAAAAAAGGAAACCAATCAGTAGTGGTCACCTGGGAATGGGGTGGGGGTTAGGGATGGGAATGGACCACAATGAAGCACGAGGAAACTAAAGGGTGGTGGTGTGTTCTTTATATTGACTGTGTTGATGGCTTCACAGGTGTGTGCAGATCTCAAAATCTAAATTGTATACTTTAAATAAACATAGCTTATTGTATGTCGATTATACCTCATTAATGCTGTTTTTTTTTTTAAAAAAGAAAACGTAAAGGCAAAAATTTCTGCTTTATTTATCTCCCTAAGTTGTTATGTCCTTATGATTAAATAATTTTTAAACACTTAAAATAATAAAAAATAGATAAATGGAACATATTCTATTGCTGGTGACTTTTTGCTCTCTATAAATAACCACTGCTTTATTTGGGAGTGGAGATTAAGAGCTGAAAGATGCATGAAAGAAAAACATGAAGATTTTCTTGAAAAAGTGACAAGGCAGATGGGAAAGGGACTGTGTTAGGGTTCTCTGGAGAAGCAGAACCCAACAGTGTGTAATAGCGTGTGTGTGTGTGTGTGTGTATAAATATATATATATAGAGAGAGAGAGAGAGAGAGAAATTAGTGTAAAGAATTGACTCACACTCACACGATTACAGAGGCTGACAAGTCTAACAATCTGCAGTCAACAAGCTGGAGACCCAAGAGAGCCTGGGCTGTAGTTCCAGTCCCAATGCTGGCAGGCTCGAGACCCAGGAAGAGCCCATGTTCTATTTGAGTTCAAAGCCAGGAAAGAACCAATGTCCCAGCTTAAGGCAGTCAGGCAAGAATTCGCCTTTTTGTTCTACTCAAGCCTTCAACTCATCGGATGAGGCCCGCCTGCATTGGGGAAGGCGATCTGTTTTCTCGTTCACCAGTTCAAAAGTTAATCTCATCCAAAACACCCTCACAGACAAACCAAGTGCATAATGTCTGACCAAGTATCACCACATGGCCCATCAAATTGACACATAAAATTACCGACAACGGGGACTATTATTTATTGAGCTCCTACTTACAGCAAACCTCTGTTGCCAATATTACTACCCCTTTTTACAGCTAAAACCCAAAGGGACAGAGAGTTGATGTCACTCGCCCAAGAACATAGAGCTGCCAAAACGGCAGAGCTGTATTTAACCTTCATTTCATCCTAGTGTACCGCACCAAGCTCCACTTCTTAGAATTCCAAAATTCAGAGCTGAGCGAGGCCTTGCAGATTACCCAGGCCCCATTCTTTCTCTTCCTGCTGGAAACCAGAGAGACGCAGCAGCACAGGCAGACACTGAGCGGCCGGGCTTCAGCTCCTCTCTAGCGCTCCTTCTGCCCGGCGCGGCTTTTCGCAGGACTCGACTCCATCTTTAGCCACTTCATCGGCCCAGCAGTGAGCGGGGGACTCCGGATCGCGTTCTGTCCTCAAGGCCTCCGCCGCGCTGGAGAATGTTTCCACAGGTGACCCCCACTCTGCCCCTCGCCGCTGGCAGCCCCTCCTTCCCAGGCTGCTCCAGTAGGAGAAACCCAGATATTTCACAAGCAGCCAATTAACACCTCGAGTGGAAAAACTGATGCTCAGACTTCCTGCGTGCATGGGTGTGGGGTCATCGCCTCTGTAGGAGGCCAGCTGCAATTTAGGGAAACTCATTTCTTTAAGGCTGTAAAGGACACGATCCCTAGATCCTAGTGAGCCCCAGAGAAGAGACAAGGGGAAGCAGGAATGGGGAAAGGAGGAGAAGAGAAATGCTTTGATTAAAGATGCCACCCTAGAGAAAATTCTTCCTATGATAATAGCAACTGGCATTGATGGCGTACTGAATGTCAGCTGCTACTCTTAAGTGCCTCGGATTATCACCCAGGAAGGTGGGAACCCACTCGGCCTTCATTTTACTAATGAAGAAACTGAGGCACAGAGGTGTTAAGCAATCACCCAAGGTCACACAGCTGATGCCTGGTGAAGCTTATTTTTTTTGCCTCTGTCAGTCTTACTTCAAAAGCCTGCATTAATTTTTGTACAGCTGTTTACAGTTTACAAAATGTATTTTCATCAATTATCTCATTTGATTTTCATGTGTGTGTGGATTAAGGTTTGCTATTTGCCTTGCGTTCCTTCTGTGCAAAATGAAGTTCAGGGAGTGAAGAGACTTAACCAAGTCCGCCCAACAAATCAATGGTAGGCCAGGGAGATAGTTATTCATTCAAAAAATGTTTATGGAACACTTACTATGAGCCAAGCATAGTAACTGCAGAAAGATGTACCTCAATAAAAATAATAAAATAAACAATAAAATAATTAAAAAGTCAGATTGTATTGTCATTTCCTATGTCCCCTGCTAGTGTGGAGCTCCCTTTTACTGGGGGGAGGGTCAGCCTTTGTGTTCTAAGCAGGCTTTCAGGTGATCGGACGAGGCTCACCTGCGTTAGGGAGGGCGCTCTGGTTTACTCAGCCTGCTCGTTCAAATACTAATCTCATCCAGAAACACCCTCACAGACACATCCAGAATAATGTGTAGCACATACTATATATTACATATAAGCAGGGTTGTAGGCAATTACAAAACAATCTTTTTTATTATTTTTTATTATTTTTTATTATTTTTATTGAGCTATAACTTAACGTAGTCAAGTATACAAATCAAAGTGTACACCTCAACAGACGTTAAATGTGAACACACACACATACATGTATACATACACACACATATATTAATATAAATATGGTGAGGGGTGATTACCCTCTGAATCCAGACACAGACCATGTCCAGCACCACAGAGGCTCCCTACAATAAGTGTTACCATCACGCTGACCTCTTTCACTATAGATTTGTTTCGTCTGCTTTTGACCTTTATTTAAATGGAATCTTACAGCGTATACTCTTCGATATCCAGCTTTTCTCATTCGACATTCATCCATCTTGCCTGTATCATAATTTGTTCTTTTTTATTGCAGTGTAGTATTCCATTTGCTCCCCGAGAAGCCGACTCTGAGATAGAGACTAGCATGCAGGATCATTACTAAGAAGTGCCCTTGGGACGGGCCCTGACAGAAGGGAAGAACGGGAGGCAGGGTCTGGAATAGGAAAAAGTCAAAAGCTCAGTGCAGACCCCAAGGACCAGCTCCGCTCACCCCACAGAGAGCCCTGCAGCTAAAATGGCCCACCTCAGTTGTCTGTATGGAGCAGAACTGCTGGATCAGTCACAGGGTGTACGGCAATTTACAGTCCGACCAGCACTGTGTGAGAGTTTCAATTGTCCCAGCTCCTAGAATTGAAGTCTCTTGAACTATAGTCATTCTTGTGGGTGAGTATTTAGTGGTCTCTCTTTATGGTTTTGATTCGCATTTCCTTGACTGAATAAACACATAGCTACCAGATATCTGCCTAAGTTCTCATGTCTGTCTGGTCTGGGTGGAGCCAAATTTGAACTCGAGATAGTTAATTTTAAAGATACTGTGTTTCTCCCTGTACATCATGTTGCCTCCCTCCACGCCAGGAAGCGTCTATATCGAAAGACCAAACTATTAATATTTCTGAAGTAGTTATTGACCTGGAACTAACAGAGTGTCCCACTGGGTGTATTATTATACAGTATGTATTAGTTCCTTCCGGGGCAGATATTGCTGTTTTTCCACCCAAAGCCAGTCCCCACTCTTTCCTTGCTCTCACCCACTTTTCCAATCCATACCTGGTAGCTATAGGCTTAGGGGAAGCCCTGCCACAGGGGTAAGCTGTGATTGTGACTTACCCCTGGACAATGAAACATGAAGCTGTGTGTTGGGGCTGCTGAGAATTCTTTTGGGGTCTTTGATAATGTCACTGAACCACTGAACTAACTGGCTTCAGAACCTCCCCTAGTTCAAACATCTTGATACGTACAATGATAAATTTCCTTATCATTCAAGCAATTTTAGTTAAGTCTTCTGTTACTTGCAGCCAAAAGCATCCTAACTCCCTCTTTCCCATTCCTCAACTTGAACAGATTGTACCTTTTCTTCCTGGCTTCTTCTTATACTGTGATCTGATAGAAAATGCAGAAGCATCCTCCTTATGTTTACAATTATATAGATTATTTTAATTCTTATGCAGAGCAACTCTAGAGGTAGATGATAACATTAATTCTATCTCATAGATGAGAAAACCATGGGATCCATTTCAGCCCCTAAGGATTTAACAGCTCAGAGCTCTTCCAAGTAGCGACCTCATTTTTCAGACACTACAGCCAAGACCCAGAGAGAAGAAGTCTTCTGCCTGTGGTCACACAACCAGTAAGTGGAACTGCTGAAACCTGATGGACTCTGAAGTTCATGCTCTTTTCCTTAGATCTCCTGTGAGAAACAGTTATTTTCTTAAAAGAAATGAGCACATGAGCATTTAACATATGCACTTTGGAAAGTCAAAGTAGGCAGTCACTCCAGATTGTAACTGCTCCGTAAACACAGTGCTCTGTTTCAGAAGATGCAAACCTGAAGGTCTCCTGCATGTCTCACAGAAGACACATATTCTGACACCCAACAGAAAATGAAAGCAACTCCTTGTCCAAGACTCATAAAGTTAGCGCCTTTGCTTAGAGGCACAGTTTTCCCTAGAGCTGGAAATCCACTGAAAACCAGACCTGCTGTGCAGAGACAAGGAAAACTGAGCTGAGCATAGGTTCCTTCTTCTCTGCCTTCAGGGCAGGTCAGATAAGCCTGGCTTCATTTGATGCAGCTCGTTGCAACAACTCAAATGTTGCCTGAGAAAGCAACAGGGCCTTTCACGTGCTCTCAGGCCTCTGATGCTCCCGAGGTTCTCTGTCCTTTCTTGCCTGGGTCATGGGGACTCAGCTGCTCCCCTCTCTTCTCTGGAGCTGCCAGAATCCTCTCTTCCCTCTGTAGGGCTCTGATCACCTCATTCCCCACACTGGAGGCTGAGCAAGGCACAGTCTTCCAGTTCCAAAAACATGTTCTCACTTGCTTCCCTAAAATTAAGTTTTTTTGTTATATGAGTCTTACTGTGGGATTTTAATGCAAAAAAGACAAGGAAGAAACTGAAAGTAGTCTGGCGTTACTGAGAGAAGAGTGCACACAGGGCCACTGCAGCTGCAGGCAGACAAGAGGCCAAGGACAACCCCACCAAGGAACTTGCAGGCCTTGTTAAGGAGTTTGGACCTACCCTGAAAGCAAAGGGAAGCCACTTAGGGATTGTAAGCAGGAGCACAACAAGATGAGACCTGAATCTTAGAAAAATCAGTCTGTGGCTGAGAGAAAGGTTGGGGAGGAAAAGAAAGGGATATGACTAGGGACCAAAAGACCATGGCAATCATCTGGGCTGCTGTGTCAGGTAAGGAGTGCCCTGTCACTGAAGTATGCAAACAGAGGCAGAGAAGCTGCAAGGAAGATTCCCATGACAGACACCAAGTTGAACCTCATGCCTGGGGGCCCTTCCAGCTGAGATGCCAAAATTCTCCGGGAGGAAACTGCCCTGCCCCAGTCCAACCTCCCTTCCCCACCATGAATGCCAAGTCCACAGGCTGTGAAACTGAGAAGTGCCATGGGCTGGTGGTAGGTCCGATGGCCATTTCTCCATCCCAGCCTGAGGAGCTTCCTGTCTCCATGGCATATGTGAGGTCCCCCAGCCAGTGCCCCCCATGGGGACAAGGGGTGGTTCCATTTTGTTGTGCAACAGCTCATAAATCCAGGAATTACAAACAAAGGGGATTCTGTTACAGGTAAATAGCATTTGAAATACAATCTCTATAAGGGCTTTATGTTTGTCATGAATTTTATAAATTGTTGCAGTAATTAACAGGGCATAAAACAGGCTTCCTACCCCATCCGGGAAGGCCTTCCTGAATGCTCCATTGTCAGATGTGCCCTCAGGATCTCAGAGTGGCGCTACCCTGGGTGATGCCGGGTGTGGGGTGAGGGTGGGCGCACCATAACCTTGGGAAAAACACCTCGATTTACAGGCGGTAGTTTAATGGGCTTATTTTAGGTGGCTTAGAAAATGACACAGAGATTTACCTCCTAAGACCTTCCCTCCATAAATTAGAATGGGGCCTGGGGGCTGGGAGACAATTAGGGCCCTTCCCTGCAGTTAAATCAGAAGCTGAGCAATGAGAACGGTTTTCTGCCTTGCTGTAACTTCATGCGTTTGGGGGAATTTTCTGACTTTTTTCTACTTGTTTTCTTTCTTTCTGGGAAAACTGTCAAATGCTGTATGAAAAATAAAGACCTCAATTCATGAACACAGGTTTGATTTCTTTCTGGAACATAGTACCTTCTTCAAGTCTCAAATGACCCAGAGAGTTGATTCTGAGCCCTCCTGTTCCTGCCACCCTAGAGAAAGCCATCTCCCTCCACTCAGTTTGCAGGATGTCAGGAGGCAGCCAGTAACGTGGTGTCCTTGGTACCCCTCCTCACGTGGTTTTTAATTAAGAAATGCTTCAGGCAGACGGAAAGTATAATGAGTATAAATAATACTTGTGAATCCACTATGTAGCTGAAAATATAAAACACTACAGATCAAAGTGAAGGCCCCTGCCCTCCCTCCCATATTCCAATCACATGTCCTGTGGGATTTTAATGAGAAAGTGGCATGGTCAGATGGGAGGTTAGGGGGCTCACTCTGACTGCTGTGTAAGTTGGGAGAACCCGGGCTGGACACACACAGAGAGCAGATTAGAAGGGTGCTCATTGATCCAGACCAAAGATAATAGCTTTACAGCCCTGCTCCGCTCCCCTGAATGCCAAGCGTGGAAAACCAATAGACAAACAAAGTTCGTGAGTAATAATGGCAACTGACACTTGTCTCCCCTTCAATTTACCCTGAATTTTTCAAACTCACTAAATCGCCAAATCCTCTCCATGGCTCTCTCTCTCTCTCTCTCTCTCTCTTTTTTTTTTTAATTTGTATTTCTATTTTATTATAAAAATGTTGTAATTTAAAAACCTTCCATTTATGTTAGAATGGATTGCTAGCTGGATAGTAAGTTGAGGAAAATACAGCAAAGAAGGATAAACACATTTTTTTCTGAAGATAGTTCAGCATTTTCTATAACCTATATAAACTTAGTTATTTGTAACACAATCTCAGAAACTCTTGTAATCCATCCTTAAATCTAAATACCCACAAAAAACATAACAGTTGGATTAATTTATGGAAGCCTTGTCCAGTTGAATCAGTTTCCTAAGGAAACTACATCCAGGTAATATTTACCCAGTTAACATTTTTTCTACAATGTAACCAGAAACATTTTTCTACAATATAATTGCAAACATTTTTCTTCATAACCACTGAAGATCCCAAATATAAAAATTGTTAGTGTACCTATTCTTTAATTAAAATGGTCTTTTAAAGACGCTACTTTATCCTGTTTATGCAAAACAAGGTGATTATTTTACTTTAGCTGTTTATGTCCAATTAAAGTAATTCAATGCCTGAATTGCACATTTGGTGTTGTATATTTCCCTTGTACATTAAAAAAATAAATACTTATTTTCTTTTACTAATTCAGTTTCTTTTGCCTTTTTTTTTTTTTTGCAACAAGAAGTATTCTGTTCCAACATTTCCTCCTGAGAAATATATATGTATAAAGCACATCCTCCCTCATGCAATTGTCTACCCGTTCTGATCAATAGTTACTACTTAATCCCCATCTTATGTGTAGGAAAAGTGAGGCCCAAACAGGTTAAAGAATTTTCCCGAGATCAGACTGCTGGTTTGGGGTCCCTGTTGTGCCTCTATAGCTCTTTCTCTTGACCCTGTATCCACTCAGCGCCTAGGACAGGCTCGTAGATCGTCTGTGCTCCACAAATGCTCAGTGGATAAACGAGTGGCTCCTTCTCTACTCTTCAGGGATTTAATCATATAGAGCCCAGTGTCATTTTTTTGGCATTTACTTACATAAAATAATCAGCAATAATATATTTCTGAACTTGGGAGTAAACTCCTTGAAGGAAGAATCACGTTTCTTACCTTCCGGCGCAAAGTATGAATTCATAATGGTAATTATATAACAGACATATAGATTTCTACAATCAGAAGAGATATTTGAGGACATCTGTTTCAATTCCTTCATTTTACAGATGAGGAAGCTGAGACTTGGAGAGAAAAGAAACGACTGGCTAAGGTTCACCGAGTGAGTCAGGAGGACTGTGCACGTGGAGCTTGGCCTCTTTCTCCCGGATTCTTCGGCCAGTGCGTGTTTAGGATGCCCCCAGGGTGCCGGCCTCCAGGAAGGGCACTGGGATACCACAGGCGACAAGACACAGTCCTTGCCCTAAAGAGCTCATGCATAGCCCAGAGGTCACAGTGGACAACCTCACTGTATGAAACTGTATCACAGAAGGAAATACAGGAGAGGTGGAGCGTGTGGAGAAGGGAGAACCCGTGCCCAAATCAAATACATTCAGATTCAATTTTCCACTCTGTGTCAGCAAAATACAACACATTTGAAAGAAAAATTTGACTGGTCACTGAGACCCCAGATGTGAGCCCCTAATCTTCTTAAAGAGACGGGCAAGTAAAAGAGTACATGTCCATCATTCTGAACTCCTTACTGTAATTCAGACAAGGCTCATGGCAACTGCTTATGCTATAGGTGCCTCTTGGAGCACGAGGTCCCACACAGCATTAAAAGCATTCGTGGGACTTTTCTGCTTTGATACTGTGTAACCACAGAGGTTACACTCCACCTGGGATCAATTATTAAACGGCCTTCCAAACACAAATCTGGAGTCACCTATGTCATAAATGTCCCTGGCCCTAACCCAGTCATCACACTTCTGGGAATCTGTTCTAAAGAAAAAATTCTCAGTCTTGGAAAAGCACATGAGATGTTCATTGAGCCACAGTTTATAATGGAAAACTGGATGCAGTAATAATAATAAAAATAAGCAATTGTTAAACACTTATTATTTAGGTCACATGCCATTGTATTAAGG
Source organism: Propithecus coquereli (assembly GCF_000956105.1). NCBI lineage: Eukaryota > Metazoa > Chordata > Mammalia > Primates > Indriidae > Propithecus > Propithecus coquereli. The sequence goes on from NW_012138302.1 coordinate 12,771,019, forward strand.
TACTTATAAATGTTATTATAATCTCATCAGTTTTCACTATCAATCCTATAAAAAGACCATTATCATCCCCATTTTACAGTTGAGGAAACTGAGGCTCAGAGAGGTTAATTAACTAGTCCATAGTGACAAAGCTAGTAAGTAATGGAAATATAATTCCCACGCCAGGGCCAGTGACCTTGCACACTAGGCTCAAGATCAAATAGCAGGACAGCTAAATAAATTTTGGTTTTAAATGTAATGTTATCCAATTTTTGAAAATGACATGAAAACTGCTTATAGTATCCATAGCAAATGAAAACCAAAGAGCAGTTTGAAATTGTATTTTGACAACTATGGTTATGTTTATAAATGCACAAACCCTGAAAGAATATAAACCAAAATGTTACCAGTGGTTGCAATAAGGTAATAAGATTAGGGTTATTATTTTATTTCATGTCTGGATTTTTCAAATATTTTAGAGTCATCATGGTAAATTATTTTGAGAGTAGGAAAAGCATATTTATTATATTTGTTAATAATTTTAATAAATGTTTACCCTCATATTAATCATCTGTAATTTTCTGGCAGAAAACATCAGCCCATGAGCAATGCAGAGTATTACTTTTCCAACCTTTTGCTGAAAAATACTCAGTCTTAAAGAGAAAAAAGCAAAAAATGGAAAAAGAATGATGGGATACTTGCGTGTCATTCATTCTTATCATTTTCACTTTCTTAACCTGAGCCTCTCCCAAAGCAAGAGGAAGAAAACCAAAATCTCATGGAATCTCAAATTTGGTAGGAACCCTAGATCTAGTCCATTTCCCATCTAATGCAAAAATCCCAGCTACAGCTCATATTGAACACCCTGATATTGTGGCACTCACAGACATTGGGAGACAATTTTCCACGGGTCTCTCATGTTTCTGCATATGCTGTAAGCAAAGGCACCAGCTATATTTTCAGAGATGTTTGTAGAGCAAACAGCCTTGGAAGATAAAGTGCCTCCCCCGAGAGCAGAGGGCTGGTTTGTTTGCCATACTGTATAAGGATAATGTCTCTCTTCAGGGCAAAGGTCAGGCCGGTCTGCTTGCACCCCATTATAAAAGATATAGATTTCCTAAGCCCTGGGTTCCTCAGCCAGCTGTGAAGCAAGCGCACTAACAACGCAGCACTCGCCCTGGGCCACTTTGCACCACTCCACGAGGCTAGGAGGACAAGAGAAAATTGACACAAACATGAAGCTTACACTGTTTGCTGTGCTGTGGGTAACAAAGTCCTTTGTCTTTGTTACTCTGACCCAGGGGTCACCTGTCTTCTGCCAGCATTCATGAAACAGCGGCAGGCTACCTTGTTAGCTTGGAAGCAGGATAAAATCTCAGACTCTTCACAGCTCTGCACAACAATTTTTGAAGACAACCATTATACGGTTTCACGTGTGTCTGTGTACTCTTCCTAGAGGACATGAAAAATTCCTTTTTTTATGTTCTGTTTTTGTTAGAGTAGATTTAAGCTAGACTCCAGTTCAAGCTTTTAAGAACTTGATTTTAGCTATATGGTGACTATACGACCTGATTTGTCCCACATCTTCATTCCATTTGTGACTATTGTCCCAGCGTAACTATTAATAACACCATTTTTTATTAACAGAAGTGTCCTAGTTTGGATGATAAATTATACGAGCCTTCTAATTAAAGGGAGATTTGGTGGCCAGTTTAACAACCAGAGGTAAAGTCTAAGGGCTAAATATCCCTGCAGTATCTTTCTGCCAAAACAACAGGATACAAGATAAGGCTTTATGCTCCAATATAAAAATTCTGTAGCCAGGGCAAGTTATTTAACCTCTTTATGCCTGAATTCTTGATCTGCAAAACGGGCATAATAATAGTATCTACCTCATAAGGTTATTGTAAAGATTAAATCAGCTAGCATATAAATATATGTGCTTAGAACATATAAAATATAAAATACATATAAAATATGTAAATATAATGTACTGAGAACAATGCCTAGCATATAGGCATTGTATGATCATTATCATCATCACTATTATCTTCATTTAACCACAAAAGCCAGGACTTCTTTGACCATTTGTGAGCACTCACTGGTCAATTTCAAGCATTCGCAGTCTAGGCAGAGCCTAAGTAGTTACTCATGCCATTCCCTTGACTCCAAGCAAGACCACACTCCATCAAACTCAGAATGGCGGCTCACTTGGCTTTTCATGAGGGTCACAGGAGGGCGACAGCAGTGTCATAGAACCATGCAACAGGTAACCATGAATGAATAAAAGCTACCTCCTTCCTCCAAATTTGGAACTGCTTTGTGATTCCAAACTTTTACCATTTTGCGTGTGTGTGTATGTACATGTGTGTAGGGTGTATGTGCACACTTATATAAGGACCCTATGCACATCTAAGAGTGAAAGGCGATGCTATTAATATTTGTATTAGAGCTGTGCAGAGCGAATCAGGTCATATGGTCTGATTCACGGGGGCGGGGGTCTTTGATTTCTCCT
>NW_012138302.1:12773562-12864992 GCF_000956105.1 Propithecus coquereli
TTCAATGCCTGAATTGCACATTTGGTGTTGTATATTTCCCTTGTACATTAAAAAAATAAATACTTATTTTCTTTTACTAATTCAGTTTCTTTTGCTTTTTTTTTTTTTTGCAACAAGAAGTATTCTGTTCCAACATTTCCTCCTGAGAAATATATATGTATAAAGCACATCCTCCCTCATGCAATTGTCTACCCGTTCTGATCAATAGTTACTACTTAATCCCCATCTTATGTGTAGGAAAAGTGAGGCCCAAACAGGTTAAAGAATTTTCCCGAGATCAGACTGCTGGTTTGGGGTCCCTGTTGTGCCTCTATAGCTCTTTCTCTTGACCCTGTATCCACTCAGCGCCTAGGACAGACTCGTAGATCGTCTGTGCTCCACAAATGCTCAGTGGATAAACGAGTGGCTCCTTCTCTACTCTTCAGGGATTTAATCATATAGAGCCCAGTGTCATTTTTTTGGCATTTACTTACATAAAATAATCAGCAATAATATATTTCTGAACTTGGGAGTAAACTCCTTGAAGGAAGAATCACGTTTCTTACCTTCCGGCACAAAGTATGAATTCATAATGGTAATTATATAACAGACATATAGATTTCTACAATCAGAAGAGATATTTGAGGACATCTGTTTCAATTCCTTCATTTTACAGATGAGGAAGCTGAGACTTGGAGAGAAAAGAAACGACTGGCTAAGGTTCACCGAGTGAGTCAGGAGGACTGTGCACGTGGAGCTTGGCCTCTTTCTCCCGGATTCTTCGGCCAGTGCGTGTTTAGGATGCCCCCAGGGTGCCGGCCTCCAGGAAGGGCACTGGGATACCACAGGCGACAAGACACAGTCCTTGCCCTAAAGAGCTCATGCATAGCCCAGAGGTCACAGTGGACAACCGCACTGTATGAAACTGTATCACAGAAGGAAATACAGGAGAGGTGGAGCGTGTGGAGAAGGGAGAACCCGTGCCCAAATCAAATACATTCAGATTCAATTTTCCACTCTGTGTCAGCAAAATACAACACATTTGAAAGAAAAATTTGACTGGTCACTGAGACCCCAGATGTGAGCCCCTAATCTTCTTAAAGAGACGGGCAAGTAAAAGAGTACATGTCCATCATTCTGAACTCCTTACTGTAATTCAGACAAGGCTCATGGCAACTGCTTATGCTATAGGTGCCTCTTGGAGCACGAGGTCCCACACAGCATTAAAAGCATTCGTGGGACTTTTCTGCTTTGATACTGTGTAACCACAGAGGTTACACTCCACCTGGGATCAATTATTAAACTGCCTTCCAAACACAAATCTGGAGTCACCTATGTCATAAATGTCCCTGGCCCTAACCCAGTCATCACACTTCTGGGAATCTGTTCTAAAGAAAAAATTCTCAGTCTTGGAAAAGCACATGAGATGTTCATTGAGCCACAGTTTATAATGGAAAACTGGATGCAGTAATAATAATAAAAATAAGCAATTGTTAAACACTTATTATTTAGGTCACATGCCATTGTATTAAGGTACTTATAAATGTTATTATAATCTCATCAGTTTTCACTATCAATCCTATAAAAAGACCATTATCATCCCCATTTTACAGTTGAGGAAACTGAGGCTCAGAGAGGTTAATTAACTAGTCCATAGTGACAAAGCTAGTAAGTAATGGAAATATAATTCCCACGCCAGGGCCAGTGACCTTGCACACTAGGCTCAAGATCAAATAGCAGGACAGCTAAATAAATTTTGGTTTTAAATGTAATGTTATCCAATTTTTGAAAATGACATGAAAACTGCTTATAGTATCCATAGCAAATGAAAACCAAAGAGCAGTTTGAAATTGTATTTTGACAACTATGGTTATGTTTATAAATGCACAAACCCTGAAAGAATATAAACCAAAATGTTACCAGTGGTTGCAATAAGGTAATAAGATTAGGGTTATTATTTTATTTCATGTCTGGATTTTTCAAATATTTTAGAGTCATCATGGTAAATTATTTTGAGAGTAGGAAAAGCATATTTATTATATTTGTTAATAATTTTAATAAATGTTTACCCTCATATTAATCATCTGTAATTTTCTGGCAGAAAACATCAGCCCATGAGCAATGCAGAGTATTACTTTTCCAACCTTTTGCTGAAAAATACTCAGTCTTAAAGAGAAAAAAGCAAAAAATGGAAAAAGAATGATGGGATACTTGCGTGTCATTCATTCTTATCATTTTCACTTTCTTAACCTGAGCCTCTCCCAAAGCAAGAGGAAGAAAACCAAAATCTCATGGAATCTCAAATTTGGTAGGAACCCTAGATCTAGTCCATTTCCCATCTAATGCAAAAATCCCAGCTACAGCTCATATTGAACACCCTGATATTGTGGCACTCACAGACATTGGGAGACAATTTTCCATGGGTCTCTCATGTTTCTGCATATGCTGTAAGCAAAGGCACCAGCTATATTTTCAGAGATGTTTGTAGAGCAAACAGCCTTGGAAGATAAAGTGCCTCCCCCGAGAGCAGAGGGCTGGTTTGTTTGCCATACTGTATAAGGATAATGTCTCTCTCCAGGGCAAAGGTCAGGCCGGTCTGCTTGCACCCCATTATAAAAGATATAGATTTCCTAAGCCCTGGGTTCCTCAGCCAGCTGTGAAGCAAGCGCACTAACAACGCAGCACTCGCCCTGGCCACTTTGCACCACTCCACGAGGCTAGGAGGACAAGAGAAAATTGACACAAACATGAAGCTTACACTGTTTGCTGTGCTGTGGGTAACAAAGTCCTTTGTCTTTGTTACTCTGACCCAGGGGTCACCTGTCTTCTGCCAGCATTCATGAAACAGCGGCAGGCTACCTTGTTAGCTTGGAAGCAGGATAAAATCTCAGACTCTTCACAGCTCTGCACAACAATTTTTGAAGACAACCATTATACGGTTTCACGTGTGTCTGTGTACTCTTCCTAGAGGACATGAAAAATTCCTTTTTTTATGTTCTGTTTTTGTTAGAGTAGATTTAAGCTAGACTCCAGTTCAAGCTTTTAAGAACTTGATTTTAGCTATATGGTGACTATACGACCTGATTTGTCCCACATCTTCATTCCATTTGTGACTATTGTCCCAGCGTAACTATTAATAACACCATTTTTTATTAACAGAAGTGTCCTAGTTTGGATGATAAATTATACGAGCCTTCTAATTAAAGGGAGATTTGGTGGCCAGTTTAACAACCAGAGGTAAAGTCTAAGGGCTAAATATCCCTGCAGTATCTTTCTGCCAAAACAACAGATATAAAAATTCTGTAGCCAGGGCAAGTTATTTAACCTCTTTATGCCTGAATTCTTGATCTGCAAAACGGGCATAATAATAGTATCTACCTCATAAGGTTATTGTAAAGATTAAATCAGCTAGCATATAAATATATGTGCTTAGAACATATAAAATATAAAATACATATAAAATATGTAAATATAATGTACTGAGAACAATGCCTAGCATATAGGCATTGTATGATCATTATCATCATCACTATTATCTTCATTTAACCACAAAAGCCAGGACTTCTTTGACCATTTGTGAGCACTCACTGGTCAATTTCAAGCATTCGCAGTCTAGGCAGAGCCTAAGTAGTTACTCATGCCATTCCCTTGACTCCAAGCAAGACCACACTCCATCAAACTCAGAATGGCGGCTCACTTGGCTTTTCATGAGGGTCACAGGAGGGCGACAGCAGTGTCATAGAACCATGCAACAGGTAACCATGAATGAATAAAAGCTACCTCCTTCCTCCAAATTTGGAACTGCTTTGTGATTCCAAACTTTTACCATTTTGCTTGTGTGTGTATGTACATGTGTGTAGGATGTATGTGCACACTTATATAAGGACCCTATGCACATCTAAGAGCGAAAGGCGATGCTATTAATATTTGTATTAGAGCTGTGCAGAGCGAATCAGGTCATATGGTCTGATTCATGGGGTGGGGGGTCTTTGATTTCTCCTCAGAGGAAATAAAGTTCCCAAAAGCCAGCACTTACTACTCTAATAAGGAGGAGGAGGAGAAAGAGGAAAAGGAGGAGAAAGAAAAGGAGAAGAAGGAGGAGAAGGAGAAAGGAAGGAAGAAATTTGAAAAAAAAAAATTAAAAGGAAATCTACAAGTCAAGTAGGAATCACACACACAGACACCGAATGGGCTGTCCAGAGTTAGTGAGCTCCCAGTAAACTTGGAGGAGTTGTAACATGCCAGTGCCCTGGCGAGACAACTTAATAGCAGGGTAGCATTTCAGTTACAAATCGAGAACTCTGAGTTTCAGCAAGGTCTCTTCAGACTCTGGTGTGTTGGCCTGTGGGGGAGTCTCTGAATCTCTGAACTCTATAAAATGCAGGACATTTTTATGGCCCTGGGGCACAATAAATGTTAAAACACCAAAGGTGGCAATATAACAAGTATGCAAAATATCCCGAAGGGTCTTAAATCTCAGAGCAGCATGGCTCGCATCGAGGTTGTCTTGACAAGCATAATGAATTGTCCAGCACGCCCTCCGCTCCCGCATCAGGGAGGAAGTGTTGAGCACGTCAGATATGAAATGCCTCTCTTTTTAAAATTCATTTGTTTCCTGGGGGAAACCTGAGCTGCGTTGCACGCTCCAAGTGAGTGCCTTGTACCCTCTGTGAGAACAATTGCGAATGAGCAGTTGCAAAATGATGATATTCCTGATTTAGTCCCTGGGGCCACACTCCAGCAGTTCCCAGCCAACTCCCACAGAATGTTTGCTCCTTCTGAGAATTTCTGGTCACTTTGGGGGCCCTTGGCCAGAGGGGCTGCAGGTTTTTCTTAATCAAGAGAAGTAATAATAGTAACAATAATAATAGCGTGACCGCCCTCACTATCACGCCTACCACGCATGGTGCCCTTACTCTGTGTCAAACACTGTGTTGAACCGATGGAGGTACTCGTGTCCCTTAGGGCCTCTGGGAAGCAGACGCAGAGACGAGTTAGGAATACAAGTGGTACATTGGGGCAATGTCTGTAAAGGTTTAAAAGGGGAAGAAGCAGAGTGGGGTGGGGAAAGGCTTCAAACTGGGACACCGATGACACTCCCTGAATTGCGTCCTGGGAGGCCATGAGTGAGTCACTGCTCTCTTCTGGCTTCAGTTTCCTGCTTCACAATTTTCCTGCAATTTACTCAAAAAACAATGACAAGGGCAAGCCCCTCATGATACATACAGAATTTCACCCCTTACAGAGTTCTAGTCCCTGGTGGCTCTCACATTCTAGGGTTTCTAGTGACTTTCTTAGGACTTGAAAGACTCAGAGCCCACGTGAGTATCCGAGCCCCCTACTGGAGGCCCTCCTGCCATTCAAATACATGGTGCCCATTCCAGGTAATGAGTCTGCCTTCCATTTCCCACCCGGCTCAGGCGAAGTCTGATTACAGGTAATACCTGTAATTTGAAGGTGAAGCATAACTGGGATCCAGGCCAGAGTGGGTGGGCGTGGGAATGGGAGGCCACCAGACCAGCCAGCATGACTCCTGGACAGCAAGAGGCTGGGGTTCTAGCATGTGAGTAGGCTCGGCTCCTGGGGACACGAGTGCCTTCCTTGGACCCTCGAGTTGCTGCCAGAGAAGGCTGACGTGCAGGTGTGGGTGGGTAACCTGCCTGTGCACACCCTATCCTAATCCCCACCTGGGAGTCCCTGCTTATGCTCGCAGAGCAATCCTGGGGGTAGCTGGCTGCAAGATCTTGCAGAAGAAGCAGGATGGGTTTGGACCCTCCTTCCCTAAATGTTACTTCACCCTGGAGGTCTTACAGCCGCAGACACTTCACAAAGACAAATACGGATCAAGATTTCTCCACAGTTTACTCAGAAATCAACCACTCAGGGTGGGCCCAAGGGCTGGCCCTCACAAGCCACCCACAGTCTTATACAATTTACAAAGCTCTGGTTATTAATATTTTTGTTTACAAAAGAGTAAACTGAGGTTTTCTGGCTCCAGAGTTTATACTCTTACCTATGATATTGAACTGCCATCTGTAGGAGGCAGAGTGCAGAAAGGAGACAGAAACCTGATTTGAACAGGGAGTGTTTAATATAAATAATTATTAACTAGTACCAGTGATAGCAGGAAAACTAGAGCCATTTCATATTCTGCGCTCTGACTACTATATAATGCTGCAGAGGTAGGTGTTGGCTGGACATACAAGCTTGCAGAGCCCTCGGATATTACTAAGAAAGTCGTCTGTGTTGGGCACTGTGCTGAGGTGCTAGAAATTCAGTGGTGAACAGTCCAGGCATAGCTCCTGCCCGCGCAGAGTTCAGAGTCTGCAGGACATGGCTTCACACCCTATAGAGAAACACCAACTTAGGCAAACTAAATGGGAGCCATTAGGATCACCCGGAATGTCTGCTAAGGCGGACGGGCATGTGTGAATCCCACCCAAACCTAATGAATCTAAACTTTGATCAGTACTCAGAGACCACATAACACAAACACCACAGTCTTACTGTCTGCATTAATGGGGGGCTGGGGACAAGGAAAGCCTCTAAGAACTAAGTAAGAGCTCGCCATTACCGCATGCCAGCCAGACGCAAGACACTGTGCTAAGCATTCTGTATGCATTTTTAAAGTGAATCCTCCAGCAACCTGATTGCTTTTACATGTGTTAACACACTTAATCCTCGCACCAATATTTTTGAGTTAATATTATCATCCCTATTTTACAAACGAGGAAAATGAGGCCAAGAGAAGGTAAATCATTTGCCAAGGCGACACAAGTGGGGAGTAGCAGAGCTCTTCATCATTTTACGCTGTTGCTATCCAACCTAGAACAACAAGAGTCGGTGGGAGTTTTGCCAGAACAACACTTTCCTCTGTGTTCTTCTGCCCATCTTGCAGCCTCCTCCTCTGACTGGCTGAAGGAACAGCATGTGCAAAGGCCCAAAGGTGCGAAAGAACACAGACCCCTCAAGGTGGTTGGGGAACAGAGCGAGCTAATCCATGAGGCTATGGTATAAATGCTTAGGGTCCAAAGGCCATTGCATGCAGCCAAATCTGGACCCAACAGGCTAATGATTTGAACCTCAGTTTAGTCCTTTGACCTGCCTAGAAATGGTGCTTTTCCATGCCCTGTGCTGGGCACTCCCTTCTGCCTAAACCAGCCAAGGCTTAAGGACACCTACGAGTCCAAAGTGAGGAAACTGGCGACACTTTCAGCACACTTCCAACTCCCCTCCATCCCCAGGGACAGTGAGCTCACAGCCACGATGTCCAGCCCCATCCCTCATTGTCCCTCTGCCTGGGTCTACCCTTCTAAGACAACCACCTGTGGTCCAAGCACAGCTCTGTGCCTTTCCTTCCTGGCATCCAGATGGACTTGTGCCGTGTTCTTCTTCTGTTCGCTGAGCTGTCAACGGGACTAATGCCTAATATAATTGATTGATCCCTCGACAGTGACAAATACCATGATGAGGCAGAGAGAGTCAGGAAGTCAGGAGAAATAGATTCAAGTCTTGGCTCAGCTCTGAGCCTAAGTTGCCCCATCTGAACGATGGGGTAACACCTTCCCCCACGGAGCTGCCGAGAGGTGAAAGTAAGATCCTGTCAGTGAAAGGGTTTTTCAAAACTCTTCACAACAAGGATTTCTATAAACTTGAAGTTGGCCACCTAACAATATCTGGCCCATTTAACCTCTTACTGAGGCTAAATGACGGTAGGGGTCATGTTTGAGAACTTTCTTAAGTTTACCCGAGTCTGTGGTCATGCGTGTTGGCTTGGAAATCAGAACCCTCTGCACCTGACTCAGTCTCTGCCACTGACACCTGTAAGACCTCAATTTGCTTAATTTTTCTGTCTCAGTTTTCCCATCTGTAAAATGGGGATACAATAGCACCTAGCTTTGAGGTTGTTGTGAGAATTAAATGCAATAATTCAAATAAGATCCTTTGTGTAGTGCCTTATATACAGTAAGTGCTCAATAAATGTTAATGACTTTAAAAAAAACTTCACAACCTACTGGCAAGGCCTATATTATTATTTATTAATAATATCTCTAATATATTTTACAGATTACCTGCATTTGACAAATCATATATGTTTGCAGATTGAAGTCTCAACCAAGGACGCCGAGGGAGTGGGTGGCATTGCTGCACTTTGAGCCCAAGTCTGTGAAATGCCAATCTGCTCACATGCTGTCTGCCCTGCCGTCTCTCCTTGGGGAGCTTGGCCAACAGCTCCTCAGCTGAAACTGTGAATCCCTCCACAAGCTCACTGGGAACAGGATCTCTTAGTCAGTTAGGCCCGAGCCTAAATCCTCTCCTGTAGAGAAAGGGCAAGATGGAGACAGATTCTTCCGAGCAGTACAGAAGGGGGAGAGGGGAACAAGAAGATGGGGAGGGCTGTGGGAACCTCAGAAGGTGTGACGAGCAGGACATGCCACAGGACACAGGCAGGCAGGACCCGCAGGGCATCTGAGGCAGGAGGAGCAGCACTACCTGGGCCCCGCCTCCCCGTGTTCAGAGGAGACCTGTTGTCTTTCTATAAGGCTTCCACCCGGATGAAAGAAAAACTGCATTAGGAGACTCATTTCTTCTCTGTCCAGCAGACAGCTCAGTCCCCGCTGGAAAGGACAAACCACACATACACGGCTCCAGCTTCTCCCAAAACCCAAAGGCTGGTACCCAGTAGCCACCTCTACACCAGTATCCTTGATCCCACCCCTTGGACAGGAAATTCTGACCCTCTCCTAGGGTTACCAAGGGTCAGATTTAGAAGAGTCCTTAGAAATTATCGACTGGAACCCTTAACTTTTACATGAGGAAACCATGGCCAAGGGCAGAAAAATATGTGAAAAGGAATAGTCAGCCACTTTTGCAGGCCTTGGAGAAACATTCAAATCTTTTGCCACCTCATTCATTCATTCATTCAGTCAACACCCATTTATGAAGATACAGGCACTGCACTCAGAATGAGAAGTCAGAAGCCACCAACTGACAGACAGCCTGAAGGCATAATTTTTTGATCCACTGGAATATTTTTAATTATTAAATTAATTGACATTTTAAAATCAACAGATTTTTCATACATATTCAAATATTTGTCGCCTATTAAAAAATCTGCCTGGTCATACTTCTTGGGCCTGAAAAGATTTTAGCCTGGGCCCACTGCTCAGCCTCACACCTGGCACCGCACTGCACGCCATCCCACCCTCGCTGCACCTGCTCATGTGTCTGAAGAAGTTTACCTTGCTCTCTTGCACGGTTTGTAGCACGTGCTTATCCCTTCTACGGTAGCACCTCTTCAACTTAAACGTGCATGTGAGTCACCTGAGTCTGATCCTGTTTCTGTAGGTCTGGGGTGGAACATGAGATTCTGCCATTCTAACGAGCCCCCAGGGCATGCCAGAGCTGCCGGTCCAGTCTGGGACCACACTCTGAGCAGCAAGGCTCCCATGAATACCTAGCTCTTACACTTGGCTTTTATAATACATATGTCTAGGACACCTTCCACTCCTCCTGTTTGCCTGCCTAACTTCAACCTCTCTGTCAGGGCTCAGTTTAGATATTTCCTCCTCCAGGAAGCCTTCCCTGACTGCCTAGGGTAGGTTAAGCTCAGGCCTCAACGCTCACAACCCTGTGTGCTTCCCTCTGTCCCGAGTAAACAAGTAATATGATACAGTGTGATGCCTTCTCTACCCAACCCTTGGGACAGGGACTCTGCTTTTGTTGCTTTCTAATCCCTAGTATCAGGCATGTGGTGGGTACTTTAAAATATTTGTCTAAATAAGGCTTTCTGAACTCTGCCTCCTTATTCATTCATGTAGCCTGTCAGAGGGGCATTGCCTGGGACCTTGGCAGAGCAGGGCAGGTGGGGAGGAGAACTGGATTCACAGCTTTACTCACCAGCTGTTGGTGAGTTTACACAGGCTGCCTCAGCTCTCTGAACTTGGCTTATTTTTATCTGTAAAATGGGTATAAAAGTACGTATTTCTCAGTTCTTCTGTAAGTATGAAATTAAATCATACATCCAGCCCTGTGCCTGGCACACAGTGGGCAATGAGTAAGTGTTCATCACAATTCACCCCCTGGCTTGCCAGGCCCTGGGTGCTGCAAGGCCATGAGCAAACGCAAAGGCTGAGCAGAGCAGGGCTTTGATCTGCCCGGCTGGAGTGATTCCAGACTTGTGTGTCTTCCCGGGATGCGTATAGCTTGGGGCCTTCTCCTCCTCTGATCATGGAGGGGACCCAGGCAGCAGGGCAGTAGCTGCAGCCCTGGAGCAGTGGGGGCAGCAGGTGGCTGTAGCCTTCGACTTTCTCATCTCCACTCGTCCATTGGATTTGTGGTTTCCACGGTGCCTTTATTCCCAGCCTCTCCCCAGTTGATTATGGGGGGCCTTCTCTCTCCTCTCTTTCCTCACCTCCTGCATACCTCACTGCAACCATCTATGTCACAGCTAATCTTGGCCCAGGTAACACCAGGTGTGCTAGAAAGGGCCAAGGAGCCCGAGATTCAGGTATCCAATTCTGTCTCTGCACTTACAATCTGTGTGCCTTTAACTTTTCCAAGCCTCATGTATTAGTTATCTATTACTTAGTAACAAATTACTCCAAAATTTAGCAGCTTGGAACAGCAAACATCCATTAACTCACACAGTTTCTGTGCATCCGGATCCTAGGGGCAGCTAGGCTGGGTGGTCCTGGCTCAGAATCTCTCACGAGGTTGCAGTCACCTGAAGGTTTGCCTGCAGCCGAAAGTCCTGCTTTCACAATGGCTCATGCACATGGCTGTTTGCAGGAGGCCTCTGTCCCTTGCCACGTCAGCCTCACAGCATGACAGCTGGCTTCCCCCAGAGCAAGTGATCAAGAGAGAGCAAGAGGGACCAACACAGAAGCAGACTGTTATAACCTCACATCACAAGTGACAAGCCATGCACTGTTGGTCATAGAGACCAACCCTGGGGCAGCGTGGGAGGGCATCACTGTGACCACCGTGGGAGCTGACTGCCTGCTTAGACCGAGTTGTGTGCCTCCCTGCCAGAGTCATATGCCGACGTCCTAACCCCCAGTACCTCAGAATGCGACTGACTGTATTGGAAGACAGGCCCTTTAAAGAGGAAATTAAGGTAAAGTGAGGTCATACGGATGGACCCTAGTTCAATATGACTGGTGTCCTTATAAAAAGAGGAAATTTGGACACGGATGGGTACAGAGGGAAGACGGCCATCTATGAGCCAACGAGAGAGACCCCAGAAGAAATCAACCTTGCCAACACCTTGATCTTGGACTTCTAGCATCCAGAATTATGAGAAAGTAAATTTCTGCTGTTGTAGCCCACCTTGGTTCCTTTGTCTGCTACAAGGAAGTGGTCATGCTCACCCCAAAGCGTTGCCGTAACCGTGTGTGTGCAAAGTACCGAGCACAGAGGCCAGCAAAGAAGGCCCCCAAATGAACAGTCATTTCCCTCCTCCTTCCTCTCTGCCTCTCTTTTCCTTTAGCTGTAAATAGGGTTGGGTTCCATGTCCCCAGAGATCTCAGGACCATGTGGGTCTCGGTTCATCCCAGTGGGAACTGTGATCCTCTTTGAAAGCCCTTGGGATGATTCCAGATGTGGGCTTTGGAGCTGAGAAGCAGGCAGTGGCTGGCAGAGGGGAGCTTAACCTTTAGGGGCCTCTGGTGCCTTCATGCTGATTACAGGCAAAAAGGTACAGAGTCCTCTTGTTCTGCCAGGAGCAGGACAGGAAGGGGCTCACAGCACGAGAGCTTCTTCCCTGTGGCCAACACTTTGCAACAGTGTCGTATTTTCTTTTCCCAACATGCCAATCACCTGGGTATTTACAGACGAAGCTCGAGCCTGTTCAGTAATCTGTGAAAGCCTGAGCAGCCACAAGAAGGTCCAGGTTGGCTTTCCGCAAAGCCTATGCGCCTGTCCTCCTGCCCCACCACCTCATAGCACAGTCCTTGGAGGGTTATGGCCTCGTTCTCCTCTGCACCCCCAGCACAGTGCCCGACACAGAGGAGATGCCTGTCTTAGTCCATTTTGTGTTGCGGTAAAGGAATAACTGAGGCCGGGTAATTTAGAAAAAGTGGTTTATTTGGCTCACGATTGTGATGTCTGCAAGGTACTAGATTGGGCATCTGAGTCTGGCGAGGGCCTTGGGCTTTTTCTACTCAGAGTGGAAGGCAGAGGGGAGCAGAGATCACATGGCGAAGGAGGGAAAGGGAGAGAGAGAGACAGAGAGAGAGAAGGTGCCGGGCTCTTTTTAACCACCAGCTCTCACAGGAACTAATAGAGAGCTCACTCACTCTGAAGGAGGCATTAGTCTATTCATGAGGATCCACCCCATGACCAGAACACCTCCCATTAGGTGTCTCCAACATTGGGGATCAAATTTCAACATGTGGTTTGGAGAGGACAAACATCTGAACCATAGCAATACCCAATTCGTATTTGTTATATAAATATAAGAATGATTGAAAGAAAAAAAATCAGTGAAAAAATAAAACAGGATATAGAAAACAGCAGCCTGGTGGCCATATTGGAAGAGACAGTTCATTCGAGTTCCACTGCGTCCAGGAAGTCCTCCCTGACCACCCTCCTCACGGGGATCTGGCCCTGTGTGTGCCCTTCTGGCGGTACTTCACAGACTCTGTCAGCAAGAGCCAGCAGAACTCAGGGGTAGGGAGACAGGCAGGACAGCAGGGTGAGGCCTTGGAGACCAAAGAGACCAGCACTGAGAGGACATTCGGGCCGAGGAGAACCTGCCATGGAGCAGGCGGTTAGCCTTCCAGTTCCACCCAAAGAGAAGAATTCTTGACCTTGCAAAGACTCAGTTGTCCTGTATGCACAAAGGGGGTACGTTACTGCCCAAGGTCACAGCAGAGAGCACATGCCCACCTGTGCTCTTCCCCCGTGCAGCCTGCCTCCTGGAGGGAAGGCAGACGGGCCCGCGAGCCAGGCACTGCAACTGGAGATCAGGGTGACAAGTAAGAGGATGGGACCTCGAGTGCCCAGCTAAGGGGGTGGGCTTTGTCCTGAGGGCACTAGGGAGCCACTGAAAGGTCTTAAGCAATAGCAGCAACAAATCTCTGGTCAAAAGTTAACGTCTCTTTAAAATTTTAACTTCCCAGCCCCTCTAACCTGCTGTGTTTCCCACAGCTCTTATCATTTTAGATCATACTCTATAATTTAATTCTTATTATGTTTAATGTCTATCTTCCCTCATTACAATGTAAGCTCCAGGAGAGCAGAGCTTTTTTTCTCTTTTGTTCACCAATGTAGCCCAAATACCTAGAACAATGCCTGGCACACAGGTGCTTAAGAAATATTCATTGCATGAATGAATAAGAGAAGAATGCCCCTGCCCCGAAGGACTTTGCAGTCCTGCCATGGAGGCTTTGGGGCAGGCACCCCCGTGTTGGCAGAAGGCCGTGAATCTCACTTATTTCTCCCAACTCCTGCTTGCAATGGCTCTACCACTCACCAGCAGGGCTGCATGGGAAATCTGTCATTTCTTGGACTTGCGAGATCTTGATAAATAACCCCAATAGCTTCTATTTCTTGAGCAATAGTTATATATAGGTATTGAGCTAGGTATTCTAGGCATATGATCTCTCATCTTTACAGCACCACTGAAAGCACAGTTTCAAATTCAACACCTGTAAATGAAAATAATGAAAGGCTGCAGAGCTCGTTCACGTTCACAAAGTGCATGACAGAGAGTGCCAGAGCCATGTTCCAGCGCCAGATTACAGCTCCCCAAAGCCTATGTTGTTCTCACTCTTTTTTTTTTTTTTTTTTTTTGACAGAGTCTCACTCTGTTGCCCTGGCTAGAGTGAGTGCCGTGGCGTCAGCCTAGCTCACAGCAACCTCAAACTCCTGGGCTCAAGCGATCCTCCTGCCTCAGCCTCCCGAGTAGCTGGGACTACAGGCATGCACCACCATGCCCGGCTAATTTTTTTTTATGTATATATTTTTAGTTGTCCAGCTAATTTCTTTCTATTTTTTTAGTAGAGATGGGGTCTCGCTCTTGCTCAGGCTGGTCTTGAACTCCTGAGCTCAAATGATCCGCCTATCTCAGCCTCCCAGAGTGCTAGGATTACAGGCATGAGCCACCGCGCCCGGCCATGTTGTCCTCACTCTTGCCTTGCTGAGACAGACAGAACCCTGTGTCTAAACAGCTTCCAACTGCCTTTCCTACTTCTCTCCCTCTCTCCTTCTGAATCTGCTCCCTTCTGCGATCAGCACCTTAGGAACACAGACCTTGGGGCTACAGTCCCCGAGTTCAAGCCCTGGCTTCACCGCTTACTTGCTGTGCACCTTTGGGGGAAATTACTTACCTCCCCTATGTCTCACTTTCCTCATCTGTAAAATGTGGAGAATAACAGTACCTACCTCACGAGGGTGTGTCTGGATTAAATTAGTTAACACCTTTCTAGCACATTTGTACCTGGAATGTGGTAAGATTAATAAATGTAGCTGTTGTCGTTTGTTATTTGTTATTGTTACTATTCCCCAAGCTGGGTCACAAGATTGGTCATGTGGAAAGAGAAAAAGAACAATAAAGCACTGGAAGGAAATGCTCCCAAATATCCACAGACGTTGTCCCTGGGGGTGAGATTACAGATGACTTTTATCTTCTTTATAATTCTCTGCACTCTCCGCATCTTCTGTATGTACGGGCTGAATGGAGTCCCCTCAGTACCAAAATTCATATGTTGCAGGCCTGAACCCAACACCTCAGAATGTGCTCAGACTGTGACTGTATTTGGAGATGGGGTATTTAAAAAAATGCGACTAAAATAAAATGAGGCCGTTAATTAAAATGAAGCCCTAATCCAATCTGACTATTGTCCTGTACAAAGAGGGGATTTGGACACACAAAGAGACACCGGGGATCCACACTCAGGGAAAAGACCACGTGAGGACACAGCAAGAAGGCCGCCATCTGCAAGCCAAGGAGAGAGGCCTCAGAAGAAACTAACCCTAAAGACACCTTGACCTTGGACTTCTAGCCTCTAGAACCATGAAATTTCATTGTTTAAGCCACCCGGTCTGCGGTGTTTGTTCTAACAGCCCAAGTAGACGAATGCACTGTACTTTCTAAATTATCTACAATGAATATGTAGTATTTTCTTTCAAAAATCCTCTTTTCCTGGCTCTACAAAAACAATGGCAGCCAATGATAGGCGGATGGGGCCTAGATGCTAAGGAACCCTAAGTCCTCCCCAATTACGAAATCCGTGCGTGCAAACGAACGTACGCCCGGCACACACATCCACACACGTCCACCCCCACTCGCCACAGAAAGCGATAAGAATCTTCAGCATGGCACAGTCATGCTGTGTGATCTTAAGCCAGTTTTATTAACGGAGCTTCATTTTCCTTATCAATAAAAGGGTACTACCAAAACCTCCCAGGGAGTCATGTTGCAAAACACAAAGGGAGCCAGGAGCAGGAAAGCCTTTTGTCAATGAAATGATAACCCACATATGAAGGATTACTCTCCTTGGAAGATGCCAGACGGTACTTGTCTTTACTATTGTTATGATGACACCAAAGTGGAAGACAAGACAGGTACATCCCTGGGGAAACCTCCTATGGGTCACACACCCTGCAGGTTCTGCAGGTTCACTTTTCCTCCCACTTTGGATTGGACTCCTTATAAATGTTCCTAGCCATGTGCGGCAGTGCAGTAATAAGGGAAAAGTTTTAAGCTGAATCCAAACGTTTAAAATATTTTGTGAGCCTGAATCTCAATGGAATAATATTGAAGACAGACATCCAGTCATAAAACAGAATGACAGCGATAGCCCTTGCATTGTGCGCCTGTTCTGAGCTTTAGTTTTCCTTCCCATACAGTAGGAGCTAACACCAATCCCCGCCCCACCTCAGCCCACAGTCACTGAGACTCAATGCGACCATGGAGCTGGCTGTGCTCATAAATAGTAATGTTCCCAAATACCAGGGATCTTTTTAATCATTAGAGAACGTGCACACCAATAATAATGGTGAACCGTGTCCTTTCCCTTATCCCACAGGATGTCTAATAGTAGATGGCACATGGGAAGGAGTAAGAGAGAAATCGCAGGCTTCCGATTAAAAACAGAGGATGCCTGGCACGTGCGCCATCACTCTCCCTCCCACGCTCATGGCAGACATATCTAATTGATCACAGAGCCCTCTTGGGGTCACAGGGATCAATGTGATTGTCGTAATGGTGGAGAAGATGGGTGTGGGGAAAGAAATTACTAGAATAAAGAATAATCTCAGAGAGGGAACGGTGGGTTCATATGATGCCAGTCATCAGTGTGCTGGCTTAGACAGAGCCACTTATATTTCCTTGTCCAGAAACAGAATTATTCTCTAAATATGGATCTATGCTAAGCCGGGGATTAGAAGCTAAGGAGCTTTAGATTATGCCTTTTGAAATCTTTTCTGGGACAAGGACAAACAACAGTCATTCAATCAATCCCCAGACAGAAAATTTACAGTGATACAGGGGCAGGGTTATAGGTAATGGTCATTCCACCACCATCACTAGCAATAGCAAACACCACTAGTGTATTAATTATCATTGCTATATGACAAATTACCCCAAAATTTAGCAGCTTAAAACAACAAATATTTATCATCTCACAGTTTTAAAAGTCAGGAATCCGGGAGTGGCTTAAATGGGTGGTCCTGGCTCAGGATATCTCATGAGGTTGCAGTCAAGATGGTAGCTAGGGCTGCAGTCATCTGAAGTTTGATTGGGGCTGGAAATCTGCTTCCAAGATAGCTTACTCACATAGCCGTTGACAGAGGGCCTCAGTTCCTTCACGTTTAAACCTCTCTACAGGGCTGCTTGAGTATCCTCACAACATGGCGTCTGGCTTCCCCCAGAGCAAGCAATCTAAGAGCAAGAGCAAGGTGAAATCTGTGATGCCTTTTATGACCTAACTTTGGAAGGGGAATGAAGCTTCACCTATTGGGGAAGAATGTCAAAAATTTTATGGACATATTTTAAAACCACCAAAACCATCACCAGAAATGCCTGTAAAGCATAATGGGGACTGGGGCAGGGAGGTAGGGCCATGTCTTCATAACAATCCTAGGAGATTGGCATGTACTCTTGTTATCCCCACTTTACAGATAAAGAAAGTGAGGCACAGAGAGTCTAGATGACACAAGTGGTAAGCAACAGAGCTAGGCTCAAACACGGACATGCTGGCTCCAGAGTCTGCTGTGCTTGACTGCCTCACTGCATTCTCCTAACTGAAGGCTTTCCTTGTAGCGACACTGATTGAAACACTGGATGAGAAGAAATGCGGGGTAGAAATCTGTCAGCGTCAAGTGCTTGGTTCTCCATTGCATATTTAGCCGTCTGCATTCATTCACCAGCCTGCATCTCAATTTGGAGAATGCCTCACTCCTCCTGCGAGGTCACCTCCTCTGTGAAGCCTTCCCTGATTTCCCAGGCAGAGCTGCTCCACCCTCTCTGATCCCTCAGATGTTGCGCTTTCCAAAGTTGTAGTGTTTATGGCTATGTCCACAGCACTCCGTGGGAACACGTGTCCTCTCCCTCCTTGACACTTCGACAATGCACGACCTGAGGGCAGGAACTGAGTTTTGTTCAACTTTGAACCTGCAGTGCCTGGGATAGGATTGGTGCATAGTAGAGGCTCAACAATCATGAACTGACCAATTAAATGGATGAAAGACCCTTTTCTTCAAAGAGTTTTTGTGATTCGATGGGACATTTTTCTCCAGAACATGTGGTTTTCGGGCCAGGAGGTGGCTTTGCCGCCACTTCCATTATAAGCAGCTCTATAAGTGTTCAGCTTCCTGGAATTTTGCCTGCATTTTCCTTATAATTACATCTCAATTGTTTCCTATTTGTTTGGCACCTCATAATGCCCTTCCTTCCTCCCTAACGGTTGCAGGGCTATTACCACTTCATCCCTGCTTGCGGGACTCTCTGGCCGGGGTTGACCACCTCGCACCAGACACCCTCTGTGGACAGCAACTTCTGTTTGGGGGCAGCATAGGCCAGATCATGGGCTTTGGAGTCTACCACTTATTTGCTGGGTCAACATATTGCTTCACTTTGCTAAACTTCAGTTTCTTAATTTGTAAAATGAGATCACCCATACATTCCTCTGTAAGATGTTGTGAGGATTCAATAAGCTGTAAACATGTGAAATACTAACACATATGAGGCACTTAATAAATGCTCTAGTACCTTGCCCTCTGCAGACAAGATCTGCCTTTTCCTGTAATGTATCTCATTACCCATGAAAAAGAATAAAACTACTTCCTATACACAGTTAGGAGAAGTCAAGTCTCCAGAAACTGGTCACTTATCGCTAGAGGCGTCCCCATCCAGCCGTCTCCCTTGACACCATGTTG
Organism: Propithecus coquereli; assembly: GCF_000956105.1. Lineage (NCBI taxonomy): Eukaryota > Metazoa > Chordata > Mammalia > Primates > Indriidae > Propithecus > Propithecus coquereli. The sequence continues at coordinate 12,791,926 of NW_012138302.1, forward strand.
TTAAGCAGAAACCCACAAAGTAGATCCCATCATTCTATGACTCAAACCCCACTGCATTGCACTCCGGTTACCCATAAGCACCCTGGATGAACAAGTGCTACGGGAACACGTGTGGAGGAGGAGTGATGGGCTCTCCTTGCAGAGGTGGCTGGGGCAGGCTTCGGGAGTCTCGGGAGGCTGAGACTTGCCGGGATAAAGGATGGGAAGGGGCCGGGCGCGGTGTAATCCTAGGATAAAGGATGGGAAGGGGCCGGGCACCTGTAATCCTAGCTCTCTGGGAGGCCGAGGCGGGCGGATTGTTTGAGCTCAGGAGTTCGAAACCAGCCTGAGCAAGAGCAAGACCCCGTCTCTACTAAAAATAGAAAGAAATTAATTGGACAACTAAAAATATATAGAAAAAATTAGCCGGGCATGGTGGCGCATGCCTGTAGTCCCAGCTACTCGGGAGGCTGAGGCAGGAGGATCGCTTGAGCCCAGGAGTTTGAGGTTGCTGTGAGCTAGGATGATGCCACAGCACTCTAGCCGGGGCAACACAGTGAGACTCTGTCTCAAAAAAAAAAAAAAAAAAAGGATGGGAAGATGCAAAGCAGCCCTTCCGGCTGGGAGAGGAGGCAGGGATTAGAGTAGGGACTCAGGACTCAATCCTGCTCAGGAGAAGTAAATGTAAGATAATAAAAAGAGGGCTTTGAGTCAGAAAATCAAGTTTAAATCTTGGCAGTGCCATGAACTAGCTGATCAACCTTGGGAAAATTTCTGCGCCCTTTCCTCATCTGTAAAATGGGTTGGATAATCCCAATTCGTACAGTGTCAGAGTTTTGCGTCGGGATCACACGATGTAACAGATTTGGACACAGTTTAAACTACAACATGGCATACCACTGGGAGGGGCTCTTTTAATAATCTTGTAGCCTGTTTTCAATCTCCAAGCCTCTGAGTCGCTTGCCAACCCACTTTGCCAAGAGTCCCTTAAGATACCGTCTCAAATGTTTTGCCCAAACCCAAAACTCCAGGAGGCTTTGGTAAGAAGATTGGCAACCAGGAAATTTTTGAGTGCTCACCCAAGAGAGTTTAATCCTTAGCCTCCCTCCAAACGGTAGAATGTGTAAGGATAGAGGGAAAGGAATAATAAAATACAATCTGTCCCTCAGTCTCCGGTGGTGAGGGCGGGCAGGATTGGTCCCAGGAATCCCCATGGATACCAAAATCCATGGATGCTCGAGTCCTTTATATAAAACGGCATAGTATTTGCATGTAACCTATGCACATCCTCCCATATACTTTAAATCATCTCTAGATTATTTACAGTACCTAGTACAGTGTAAATGCTATGTAAATAGTTGCTATGCTATATTGGTTTTTTATTTGCGTTATTTTTTATTGCTATATATTTTTTAATATTTTTGATCCACAGTTAGTTGAATCCACAGATGTGGACCCCGTAGATACAGAGGGAAGACTGTACTTAGTAAGGTACACAATTATCATTCTCTTTATCACACATTATTATCATTTCAAATCAAAATATTATCAAATTATTATTATCGTGCTCTTTGCCATAGAAGCTAATCATCTGTAGTTTTTATTTGGATGTGGGCCCTTGACAGGTGGGGTCACGCGTAAGCGAAGCCATATTCGAATATGCACCATGTTGCGTACGGAACCTTGGACCCGTGCCCAGGCAATGCTTTCATGTGCTGCCATCCAAGAGGAGGTCTCATTTGAAAACTAACAACTGATATTCCTTCACCATCCAAGTGTAAATAGGACCCCGATCCAAGAGTTTGCTATTGTGCATCACTGGTGGGCATTAGCCAGCATTGAATAATTCAGCATGACTGATGGTCACAGTGTGGGAAAGAAATTATTTTTCTTCTGTCCCCAAAACCTTGTAATAAGAGTAGGCATTCAATGAAGGAAATCAATAATTATGTAGTGCACACTTTACAAACTTTTCTCGGATTCTCACAAGGCTGCCACAAAATAGGTATCATTATGCCCATTTTACAGATGAGAATGGTGGGAAGAGTTGTCTGGAAGTGACTTGGGCCCCACGACCATGGTGTAAGCAAGGTTGGGCTAGAAGTCTATCATCACAGCTCAGCAAGTGTTGTTGAGTGCCCACCACGTGCAAAGTGACTTCACTAAGATCAAAGATGTAAAGATGAATAAAATAGGTTTAATCATTGCCCTTGTGAAGCTCACGGCTTTGAGGTGAAAACAGATTCATCAGATTTATAATCACTTTTTTCCAGCGTAGGGGAGAGAGATGTTTGTTTGTAAGGTCACACAGTGCAAGAGGCCGGGACCTGGGTTGAGGTGGGTGAGGAGAGGGAGGGTAGTCACAGTAAATTTTCCCAGAGAAAATTGTACATAGTCTTAAGAGATGAGCAGGAGTCAACACAGAGACAAGGTAGCTCAGAGGGGGGAGCCTGCCAGGCAGCGGAGGCAGACCGGGACAATTCAAGGCAAAAGGGAGTAAAGGAGAAGGAGACAGAGGGGTGGATCTTGAGGTGGGAGCCAGGCAGCGCTGTCCAGGGGCTCAGACTTGACCCTGACGCCTCCGAGGGGCCTCTTTAAGGTCACACATGGGGATAGATACCCACAGACTGTGTCCCCTACGTTGCTTCCTGCCCCATCTGTCCTCACTGCAGGCTCAGTGGACACAAGGCGAGTCATTGCAAGGTGGTCTGTGGTCCAGACGGGATGCCGGTGCCGGGATGCGGGCTGGGACAGTGGGGATGGGGAAGAGTGGATGAACTCGGGGACCCCGCCCCAGGAGGCAGCAGGACTCTGAAGCCTCCCGGAAGCCCCAGCCCACTGCAGTGAGGGCGCCAGGTGGGTGGGGCGGATGGGGGATATTAGGAAGATGAGGAACGAAGATAAGGAGAGGGGCCTGAGGGATTAGACTGTTTGCTGATGTGTTCTTTTTTTCTTTTCTTGTTCTTTCCTTTTCTTTTTGCAATCATATACATGAAGATATAAACTAAAGTATTCTCTTTTAAAAGTTTATATGGGATCATAACCCCGGTTTATATATGGGAAAAGGCTGACTCCCTGTGGATTTTCTGTATTTTCATATTGCCATAATTCAAACAATGTGATGAATCAACTCGCTGTAATTTCTGAAGCTGGACTCAGAGAAGCTGAGTTTTATGGGAACTTTATTGAGCTGTGCCCTGGGGCTGGGTGGCAGTCCTTGGGGGAAAGGGTATTTGGGGGCGGGAGAGAGGAGGGAACTAACATGTACCAAGTGTTCACTGTGTACCAGGTTATTTGCCCCTCAAGAAATCAACATGAATGTTTTTGGCATATGAGGAAGGCTTAGGGGTTAAGATCGCCCAGCTGTGAGGTGCTGGAACCTGGCTCACTCCAAATGCAGGCTCCTTGCCTGGTGGCTCACCCTCCCAGGAATGAATGACACATCCCAGTGGACCTGGCTATGGGGGAGGGGAGGCTTCAGGGGTGTTTTCCTGTCTCTTGTTTAACCTGAGTGGGTCTCTCCACTGTGCCTGGGCACATCCTTCCCCAGGTACACGAGGGAGCAAGCAGGGGCTGCTCCCCTCAGCATGACTTTGTCTTCTGACACAAAAGCCTTCCCAAGCTGGCAGACCAAGCATGGCGCATCCAGCCCTAACTCCGGGGCAGGGCTCATTCTCCCCCTCCTCACTGCTTCAGTGACATAATTCAACCAAGGAAAAAAGGGACGATGATGTGTTCATCGAAAAGTCTCTTCCAAATCAAACCAGAGAAGAGGGAATATTCAAATCTTAGACTCTCAAAGGCGGCTGAGGGATTTGACCTTCCTTCTCCGAAGTAGGTCTGCTTTACTCTCCCATTTTACACACGAGGAAAATGAAGTTGGAAAAATTTGAGTAAATTGCTCAAGATGTTAACACAGTCAGGATTTGAATGCAGTTTTCGGATGCAGAAGTCCCCAGCACAGCTTCAGCAATAGGAGGCATTCAAAATATGTTCGCTTCCGTGCTTGCTTCCAGCTCTCCGCTCCATCCCCGTCCCCGTTGTGGAAAATGGACACCTACTGGCACTCTCCCAGGGTGAAAGCAGCTGGTCCTCCGGATGTCTGTGCCTGCGTCTCTAAGGTGTGCCATAAGTGGACCTTTAAGGAATTAACAAGCCCACATATGGTACAGGGTAGACCGGGAGCCTGCACGAAGGAGTCATAAAGACTTTTAAGAGAACTTTACGGGAGTGAGCCCTCCGGCAGGGCGAGGAATGAGGCAGGGGATGGGGGCAGAGGCTCAGAAGATCTGGGAGGGGGGAAGCCAGCAAGAAAAAGCCACGTCCTCCATAGAAGGTGCAGAGTCCAGCCCCTGGCGCTGGGACTCAGTGTGTGACCCCAGGGCCTTGCTTCATAAGCCTTTCTATGTGTTAATGAATCTGCATGTAAGAAAGTGTTCTACAAACAAAAATGAAGGGGAAGAGGAAGGAAGGACTGGTTCAGCTCAGGTCCACAGTGAGGCCAGCAGCTCCTCCCTGCTGGACACCTCCCTCCACCCTGTGCCCTGTGATCATGTGGCAAACAGGCATCCTCTTGCCCCTAAACGGACTGTGCACATTCAGTCGTTGTGCGTATGCTGTTCTTGCTAACTGGAATGTTTTTCTTCTCTTCTCTGCCTAGAAGATTCATAATCCATTTTTCAGGTCTCAGGTCATGTCACCTCCTCTGTGAAGTCTTCCCTGACTCCTCTCCCACCGCCAGCTACCCTCAGACACTCACACCTTTGAGTTTTTACAGCATTGTATATATACAAGGACAGCATGTTACATTGCTGTTATTGCACTAGGACTAGTCCTAGTGGTATAAAGGTGCTATTTAAGGAACATTTTTTTTTCCCAGACATAGTGCTACAGTCTTTTTACAAATTACAAGTCATTTAAATTTCATAACTATGCCTTAAATTAGGTATTATTTTCACAACTTTAAAAGTGAGGAAGCTAAGGCGCCAAGAGATTGGGGATCTTGCTACTGTACAACCTTGGGCAAGGGAGGCACCTGTATTTAGAGCAAGGTCTGATTCCTTTCTACTTCCCTACTGCTCAACCTGGGCAAAGAAGTAATAATAAGCAATGGATGAAACGATGAATGACTGTCACCGTTGAGTGAAGAGGGCTTTAGGGCGGAGCATGGCTTTAAAAAATCATTTTATTTTGCTGCAACCGGCCCAGAACATCCCTACTCAGGTACAAAGCAGACCTTAAGGATCGTGCAATGTAGCCATGGGGAAACGAACATCTAGAAGGGGAATGGGACTGGCCTGGGTCACAGAGCTGCCTTTGGCCCCTGCCCAGCAGGATTTCCCAACTTCTGGTGGGCAACCCTTTCCAAACCCCTACTTCCCAGGGCTCTGTATTGGAGACTGGCCCATTTTTTTCCCCTGCAACAGAAGCCTTTCTGTGCCTGTCCTCAGAGACAGAAGGAGCACCAAACCCATTTCTTGGTTGTGCTTTCCCAATTAAGCAATGAAGCCAACCGCGAAGACTCCTTGAGTTCAACTAATTGCATCTTAGCAGGCTCCATGCCTGCCAGCTTCAGCCCAGAGTTAGATTTTATAGGCCACTTAGCCCCACACCCAGGGTTTATGATGGAAACACTGACAAAGTTTCACTGATAAGCTGCAGAGGACCCAGGAGACCAGAAAACCCAGTCATTTTCCAGAGTCTAAACCCGGCCTCTACTCCAGCGGTCCCTCGCCAGCCAGGATTCTGAAGTGTCAGCCAAGAGGACCCTGGCACAGAGCTATCTGTTTCCACTCCAACACGCTACGGAAATTCGGTATGATACCTTGCTGGGATTTTTAATGACAAGTTTCTCCTTCAGCGTCACCAGGTATCTAATTAGTTTTCTCATTCTTTGGACTTCTCAATCCTTCATTCGTTTGTTCAGTCATTCATCAAATTCTGAGCTCCTTTGCCAGGCATATGCTGACACTAAGGAGAAGTCCTACTTGGGTGATTAATTTTAAACTCAACTCTGTTAGGTTCAATCCACATAGCCAGGTGTTCACTTAGTGACTTCCAAGGATCACAATTCCCATCAAGCCTGCCACATATAGTGTGCTGTTTGTGCCCTGTACAACTCTAGGGGGCGCCATTCACACAGACCAGGATCGCATCAAGTACCCTCTAGTAGATAATAATAGAATAGGGAAGAATAAAAATAAAACAGAAAAGGAAAATATCATATATTCAGTCTGTTATAGAAAGAAGAACATTCAAAATTCATATAGAAATTCCCCAGTTTTTACAGCAATTTCTAATTTGTCTCTCCAAAACAGAAGAAAAAAAAAATCAAATAGTGTTTCTCAACCTTGGCACTATTGCCATTTTTGGCTGGGTAATTCTCTGTTGTAGGAGACTGTCCTGTGCATTGCAGAATGTTTAGCAGCATTCTTGGTCTCTACCTACAAGATGCCAGTAGCAACTGACAATCAGAAATGTTCCCAGACATTGCCAAATGTCCTCAAGGAGGGTGGGTAGAGAAGGGGGCAAATCATCTCAAGTTGAAAGCCACCAGTTTAAAATTCCCTTCTCTCCCCATTTCCTCTCCATTACCTTCCCCCACCTTCCAAGCGAAGTCCAAGACACAGACTTTCATGCAAGCTCTCGTGACCTGACCTGCTGTTTACCCACCCAGCACCTTCACCTGTGCACTTTCCCCTGCGTGCAAACCTCAGCCCCACCCCACCTCCCATCTTGCCCAGTTTACTCTCCTCGTCAAAACTCAGCTGGGATCCCCTAACTTGTGAAGCCTGTATGGGCCTATCCCCTCTCCCTCAGCGGTTGAATCAGCCCCCCGTGGGATCCTCGGCACCCCAACAACCCTCTCTCACAACACTTAGACTTGTGGGAATATCAACTCGAATGAAACTATTATGGTTTATATGTCTGTGAGATACTTGGAAGCAGTAACTATCCCCAGCACTTAGCAAAGTCCCAGCTCAGAGATATTTATTTAGCAACTACTCCATCTTATTCAAGAATCTATTTAGAACTGAGAAAAATCAGCAAGAAAAAATCAAACAGCCCTATCAAAAAGTGGGCAAAGGATATGAACAGAAACTTTGCAAAAGAAGACAGAATAATAGCCAAAAAACATATGAAAAAATGCTCAACATCTCTAATCATCAGGGAAATGCAAATCAAAATCACAATGAGATATCACCTATCTCCAGTGAGACTGGCCTTTATCAAAAAGACCCAAAACAATGAATGTTGGTGTGGATGCGGAGAGGTAGGAACACTCACACACTGCTGATGGGACTGCAAATTAGTGCAACCTCTGTGGAAAGCAATATGGAGATACCTTAAAGAGATACAAGTAGAACTACCATTTGACCCAGCAATCCCATTACTGGGCATCTACCCAAAAGAGCAAAAGTCGCTCTATGAAAAAAAAACCTGCACTCGAATGTTCATAGCAGCACAATTCACAATTGCAAAGATTTTGAAACAACCTAAGTGTCCATCAATACATGAGTGGATTAATAAACTGTGGTATATGTATACCATGGAGTACTATTCAGCTTTAAGAAACAATGGTGATATAGCACCTCTTGTATTCTCCTGGAAAGAGCTGGAACACATTCTACTAAGTGAAGTATCCCAAGAATGGAAAAACAAGCACCACATGTACTCACCATCAAACTGGTATTAGCTGATCAACATTTAAGTGCACATATAAGAATAACATGTATTAGATGTTGGGCAGGGGGAGCGGGGAGGGGGGAGGAGGGGACGGACATATGCACAAACAACGAGTGCGATGCGCACCTCCGGGTGAATGGACACACTTGAAGCTCAGACTTGGAGGGGAGGGAGGGTAAGGGCATCATACGTAACCTAATCATCTGTACCCCCATAACATGCTGAAATAAAAAAAAAATAAAATAAAGAAAAACTCACACCCTCCACCAGCATGCCCTGCAGAATTATTTATAACTTTGGCCAGAGAGCCAGTGCTCTCAACTCCGTTGTTAACCAGCTGTCTGATCTTGAATAAGTCAATCCATCTCTTTAGTCTGCCTCAATTTCCTTGTATGCAAAATGAGAGTCTCTTTGGTCTTCCTCTCTCACAGTTATCTTTAGGCACAAATGAGTTATCATATGATGGCTCTCAGTAAACTGTCATTAACTGTATGAATCTGAAGGATTATTATACTACTAAATAATAAAATCCTTGAAGACATAAATGTTGAACTGAAACAAATATATTTGGAGAATTCCTCTTTCCTTATCTGTAAGTTTGGCTATATAATGGATGTGAAGGACAGTTTATTTGTTTGTATTTTTTTTTCTTACTAAAAACAAGCCTATCCATTTGACAATTCCTACCCTAACTAGACTCTTAGTATTTCAATTCAGGAACTTTTTATTTCCTTCTGGGCTGGAATTCAAGGAGTTCCTTCAATTTCTTTGAAGCAGGCCTCCACCTATGACTGCAGGACACCTTTCTAATAGACATGCAGCCAGCAGAACTTTGATTTTAAACAATTTTGTAGAGTGGTAAATAATGAGGATAGAAAACTTTAGAAGAGGAGCTGCATCTAAAATGTTCTCTTCACTTCAAAAACAAAAAAAAATTGCATTAAGGTTAAGGAAATGAAGTTGAAGGAAATCGCTTGAAAATTTAGCACTACTATGGGTCGAATTGTGTCCCACAAAAACGATACGTGAAGTCCTAACCTCTGGTACCTGTGAACGTCACCTTGTTTGGAAACAGGGTCTTTGCAGATGTACTCGGGTTAAGAGGAGGTCATACTGGATTAGGATGGCCCTAAGGTAAGTGGCAACCTTGTAAGAAAAGGGAAAGAGACACAGACACGGGGAAAGACGTGAAGACAGAGGCAGAGAAAGCAGTGATGCAGCTACAAACTAAAGAACGGCGAGGATTACCAGCAACCTGCACAAGTTAGGAGAGAAGCCTGGAACAGATCCACCTGCAGCACCTCCAGAAGGAACCAATCCTGTCAAAAACTGGACTGGAGATTTCTGGCCTTCAACATTATGAGAGAATAAATTTCTGTTGTTTTAAGCCACCCAGTTGGCAGTACTGTGTTAGGGCAGACCTAAGAAATGAACGCAGGCGCCCTAGCCTAAATCACGAACTGTGCCCTTATGTGAAGTCTTCCTTAACACTCCTCCCCTGCCTGATGCTTGTGTATCTGACATCTAGACATGCAAATAGAAAGTAACCACAGAGCGCCAGCCCCTCCCATTCTCCCAACTCTGGGCTCTGCCAATTCAGTGATTTGGGGGGAAGCTGTGCTTTGGGGCAGCATGCTCTCCACGAGGGGGCATAACAGTGGTCGCACTGAACTGGAATTTGACACAGCTGTCTGGTCAGTTCAGGTTCCTTGTGCCCCTAGGAAAAGAGACCAAAACAGAGGCAGTCACCAAACTGACCAGGGTATTTGATCCTGGTTGTCAAGAAAAAATAAGATTGCTAATTACGGGAACATGGGAGAAGTAAGATGGAATTTAGGGATCCCCTGGGTGGCTCCTACTCCTGCCATATCCAGTAGTAAAAGTTAGTGGAAAACTTCTGCAGCCCCATACCAAGGGCTCATATCCCTCAAAACTAAACACTGGGGCCACCCACCAGGGTGACCGGTGAAGGGCTGGCTGGAGGCAAAAACAGCGCAGGGCTGGAAATGGAATCGTAACGGGAAGCCACAACACCAGTTATGCAGAAACGAGGACGGCATCTTGTATCCGTACTTCCTCCTTGCAGTGTCAAGCATTTGTGTATTTTACTGAAGTTTCCTCTTCTTTCTCCTCCATTTTCCCCACTATTGTATGTGCGGGTAATAGTAACAGTGAACTTGACAATGAACCCACAGGTTTCAGAAGGAACTGGAGGCATAGTCTGGATGCAGTAACTGGTCAGTCTTTGTTTCTGTTCCTTTGGGAGGGGCTAAGTCCATTTTAGTTGTAAGAAAAGTGTGTGCCTGCGTGTGTGTGTGTGTGTGTGTGTGTGTGTGTGTATGTGTGCATGTGTGCGTGTGCGTGTTGGAAGCATAAGTATAGAAAGAAGGGTCTGTGTGGAGGTGGGGCGGCCAAAGAGGGGGACGTAGGGGGACATTTATTAGTTCTTATGGATATCCGGCAACAGCTCTTCCCAATTGGAGGGAAACCCCAGAGTGAGGAGCAGCCAACCCTCTCTGGAGCAGCCTGATTTGGGAGTGGGGAAACCCTGCCTAGCAGCCAACAAAGTTGCCCAGAGAAAAGAGGGCGAGGGTTCTTTTCCAGCCGCTGTGCTGGCCGGCATCGGTGGTGAGAGCCCTGATGGATGGTCATCCCAGCCGTCTTCTAGAAGATGAATGTTTACTTTTTGCTCTTTTTCTCCCTGATCATCAGGGAGTTCCCTTATCCTGTTTAGCTTTGAAGTCTGGTCCTCTGGCATCTGCTGAATCTGAAGCCCTCAATACCCTTCCAATCATTCTGTGGGGGGTGGAGGGGTGCCAGAGTGGACGTTCATAATTGGAACTGAGACCCCGCGCTGATAGTAGAGTGACTCTGAGCACATGCTGAGTTAGGTCCACTGAAGGGGTCTTGGACAGAACAGACAATGACAAGAAGGTTTTAAGAGAGATTAGTCAACTTTATATTCTAACCACTGTGGGGAGTGGCTAGTCCCTTCACATGCATGAAAAATCTCGTTTTGCCTCACTATGACCCTGTGAAGTCAATATTATTCTGATGCCCATTTTAAAGATGAGAATACTGTGGCACAGAGGGGTTAAGTAATCTTTGCAAGTCATACAGCTAAACTGTAGAAGGCTAGCCACTCAAACGCAGTGCGTGGGTAAGAGCAGAAGCTCCGTGAAGGGTCCCTTCATCTGCATGCTCTAGAATCTCATCTGATCTATGCTCTCCTTCCTCTTGGGAGAATACCTTCTTCACACAGTGGTTTTTCTGGAAACCAGAAGACTGGATACTGATCCATAGCAAGGTTCAACAAGCTGGTCCAGGCTTGGGGAGGATAAGAGTCCTTTCATCCATGCAGGTCTGTGGAACTCACAGTATTCCTCAACATCTGACCAGACACCTGCCTTCCCAGCATTCGCCCGAAGAAATAGGACTTTCCATCTCTACCTGGATTCTCCAGCCCCAAAAGCCACAGTGTTCCTCCCTCCCACTCCCTCTCCCCTGACCTCTCTGCAGCATTCTCAGGAGTCCCTGGACGTGAGAAGACAGGTCATGGTCTACCTCTAATGAGTGGCCAAAGCAGGGACACGTGCAAGCCATCAGGGCTGGCCTGAGGGTGGCAGTTGCCTGACCCCTGTTTTTAGGAAGCCTACAGAGGGTTTTATAGCGCAGAGTTCTCTGTGACCCACAAGCCTTCCTTTACTGCTGGCCCTGGAAGAACTCCAAGCAAAGAACTTCAAAGCTGCTTTCTCATTATAAATCTCACAGCCTGGGGAAGTTCTGCCCACCCATGTGAAACCACCAGATCTGTGACTCATCTGGAGGTTTCTAAGGCTTCTCTGGCTTTACTGAATATTTCCCTCCGCCTCAGGTTCTTGTTAAATCAGCTTACTTAGCCAGGTAGCAGGTTCTATCCAAACACCACTTGTCCTTGGCACATCCCCTGAGATACAACAACTCCAGCAAGCCTCCCTCTGGCCTGTGGGTTCCCCACAGCACTTTGCCCTTACCCCTAGCAGAGCACAGGTACATCCAAGAACCTGCGTTGAGTGCCAAAAGTCCCCTAGGCCAGCGGTTCTCAACAGATGGTGACTGTCGAGACTCCCGGCGATGTATGGAGACATTTTTCGATGACACAGATGGGGAGGTGCTACTGGCATCTAGTGGGTAGAGGCCAGGGATGCTGCTCAACATCCCCATTCTTTGTTTGTCCAGACAACAAAGAATCATCTGGCCCAAAATGTCACTTGCAGGACCAGTTTCATGGGCATGCAACCTGCACAGTTGACAGGGCCCAGCTCTTAGAAGGGTTCCAGGCTTGGTTTAACGCTCTGCTGTTGCCATGTCAAAATTCTTAATAATTTTTGAACAAAGGGTCTATGTTTTTTCATTTTTCCCTGGGCCTCACAAATTACACAGCTGTTCAATAGTGTGGAGGTAGAGAAATCCTGTTCTAGGCTCTGTGATAGGGATGTAGCAATGACGATACCATCCCTGTCCACAAGGAGCCATTATCCAGCGACGGAGGTGAGACAGTGCACTTGCCTGTCTCTGTGCTGGGGCGGGGCAAGCATGGAGGGGCGAGCACCTGACCCAGCTTGTAGTATCAGGGAAGGTTTCTTGGGAAAAGTGCCACTTGACTAATTCCGGAGGGATGAGTGGGAGTTTTAACCACAGGGAGGGAAGAGGAAGGGAAAGAGCCCAACCAAAGACACAGCGTATTCAAAGGCACCAGGCTCTGAGACAGTGGGGACTGTGTCAGGGACTCAGGGCAGTTCTGTGTGACAGAGTGTGACCAGGTGAGAGATGAGGCCAGAAGATTAGTAGGAGCCAGGTCTGAATGATGTTAAGGAGTTCTTGAAGGATTTTAAGTTAAGTAGTGACATGATTAGATTTAGTTTTAGAAAGACAATCAGACGTGGTACAGCAAATGGATTGGAGACATTGAACAGGAAGACCAGATAAGGGGCGGAACAGCAAAGAAGCTGACAAATGACAGCAGCTGAGCGCAGTAAGACAGTGGCAATACCGTAGGGAGGGAGAAGTAGCTCCAAAGATGAAAGGGAGTATAGGATCTGATGAGTATTGAACAGATAGCATGTATAAGATACTTGTGTTTAGAATCTCTTTACTATCTCCTTTCATACTGACAACAGACCTACAAGGGACATGGCATTTCCCTCATCTTGCTCATTGAGGAAGTTGATGCTGAAGAGATTAGATAACTTGACCAATGTCACACAGCTGGTAAGTGGCAGAGCCAACATGCAAAGGTAGGCACATCTGAAGCCAAAGCCATGGTCCTTCCACAAAGCCAGGTAGCAGCCTCACATGTACTGAGGAGCAACGGGGTGACTAGGAACATGTCCCAGAGTTCCCCAGGCCGAGTGCTCTCCCTGTCTCAGAATGCCAGCTCTGCTCCTCCAGCTGTGTGGTCCGTTTCAGAGCCCCTCAGGGATTGTATACCAAACTCCTCACTTTCTGGTGTCAAGCTGATTTCTTGGCACCTGATAGATAATTATTAAATAATAATGAGGAAAGAGAGAAAAATGATAGCAAAAATGTAGAAGAGTAAAAAATATACTTTAATCGACATCACTAAAAATCAGAGAAAAGCAAACTAAAATCATAATGGGATACCACCTCTGCCTATCAGATTGACCCATGGCAGGTCACTTGGTACAATCTTTCCCAAAAGTGATGTGACATGATGCATCAAGAGTCTTTTTTAAAAAAATTTACTTTTTGATGAATTCTTGATTATTTCCTTAAGACCTGGGTAAAGATTTATGGACAAAGATATTCATCTCAGTCTTTTTTACAATTTAAGACAAAAAAAAAAAAAAAAGAGGAGGGAGCAATTTTCCAAAAACTGGCAGATGAGTTATGATATAAATTCAAATGGTGGCATTTGAACTCTGCAGAATTTTCAATGACATGAAAAATTTACCACAATATAACACTAAGGGAAAAAAGAATTTCATAAATACACTCAATTGTATATACAGTGAAGTCTTCATTTTGTGAACACAGAGTTCCCAGCTGCAGCTTAAGCCCTATTTACCCTCGGGATTGAGATATGTCTGGAAATGGCAAGTGGAATGATGGGGTGAATCCAGTGGAATTATACCGGGAGAGAAGTCATCATCCAGAGGGAAGAGGCCAGGCAGACAAGATTAACCCAGACACAGAGCCTCATACACAGGCAGGGTGGGGTCGTGCTGAGAAAGGCGGGGTGCCTGTCACTCCGTTCATGGGGAGCTCAGAATATGTCTGAGCCTACAGAAAGGGGGCTGCTGTTCAGATTATCTGTTACTGCATGACAAACTACCCCAAAATCTAGTGACTTAAAACATCAATTTATCATTTTCAGTCATGGTTCTGTGAGCTAGCTGGGCTCAGCAAGGCAGTCCTCACTCAGGGTCTCTCAGGTGGTTTCAGTCAAATGGCAGTTTGGGCTGGAGGCATCCAAAGGCTGAGTATCCAAGATGGCGCACTCACACAGCGGGCAGTTGGTGTTTCCTGCCCCTTCTAGGGTTCTGTCGGCTGGAGTGCCTACATGTGGACTCTCTACAAGGCTTCTCACACCAGAGTGGCTGGCCTCTGAAAGGAAGTGACCAAAACAGGAAGGAGTGTTCCAAGAGATCCAGGCAGAGTGGCAAGCCTTCTTATAACCTCATCTCAGAAGTCCCAAGGCACCCTTTTGGATGCATCCCGTTGGTAAAGCAAGTCACTAAGATCAGCTCAGATGCACAGGATAGGGAGTTAGTTCTGCCTCGATGTGAGGAGCAGCAGGTATGTGCAGCGAGGGAAGGGATAGATGGTGGCCATCTCTCGAGCCTGTCTACCACAACTGTGCTCCATAAAGAGCTCTGAAAAGGGGCTAAGACTCCCACCTCTACGGAGTACCCAGTCTGGCTTTGGTGCCCTGCAGGCTCCGGAAAGCACAGCTGTGCTTCTGTACCTGGAGGAAGGCTCCTGGATGCTAGAAGGGGCCAGAGTGCCTGGCAGCTGTAAGGTATGGCAGTGCCCCTAGGAAAGGTATAATGGTGGCCCTGGCAGCACAGGCAAGGCACATTCGGAGGCATGGAAGACTCCAGAGTGAATATTATTATAAAGGCCACAGTTCTGAAAGTAAATAGGGAAGTAGTTCCTGAGTTCATCTGAGAAAGCCCTTAGAACTTCCCGGCAATAATTAGGGGGGCCTTTGCAAGAGGAAGGGCAGCAGGGGTCCTGTAATTCAAATGGAGGTAAAAACCAACAAGATACAAGTTATGACTATTAATATCACCTCATTTTTCATCCCAGCTTGATGCCCAACAGGTTCCATGACTTACTGAATATGAATACTTATGTTTCTGTGAACTCATATGTAAACATACATGAACACACACACAAAAATGTGTTTGGGAAAAAGGACACCAAAATGGTAACTGCTGTCTCTGCTAGCAGATATGTTTGCTATCAAGTCAGTGTTTTTGACTCTTTGTACATTTTTCTGTATGTTCCCAATTTTCTACGATGAACATATTGTTTCTATAACTATAAATAAGTACTTTTTTTTAAAGAAAGACATACACCTGAACTTTAATGATGGCGCTTGCTTGAATGAGGTCACGAAAGGAGGTCTCCCCTGCCCAGGCCCTGGCTCTGGACACGACAAGCTCGATAGCCCAGGACGGTCTGTGTGCTGCTTGCTCCCAACAGCTTTGGCCTTCGGTGGGGCCCAGGGGAGCCACGAGCACAGCAGGTGTGGAGCCCATGGGTAAGGGTGTCCAGGGAGACACCAGGTGAACGCCCGCCAAGCCCGTCCTCCCCAGCATTATCCTCCCAGGCCCTCAGAAGCTGTGCCTTGTTCACGCACCGTCCACGGGCACTCGCCTTCCACACGTTCCCTCAAACACCCCTCCGCCCAGCCCTCTCTGTTCAGCCCTAACCTCCTGCAACTCTCTCACTTTCTTCAGCTCTCTCTCTGGGGAATGCCCTACCCTCCACTCCTTCTGGAAAATTCCCTGCCCCTGTGGAGAGTCTACACAGGCACTGTCTCCTCCAGAAATCCTCCCTAGGCACTCACACCCTCTGCCCGCAACAAACCTTGAAGGACCTTCATGCCACCCTGGCCTCTTCCCCATGCTCTGCGTCCTCACTGTGGCCTCATCCCTCTCCCAGCTCCACTCCGGGGCTCCCGTGTGGGCACAGGCCGTGCCTGATCCACCCGCGTGCCCCCAGCACAGTCCGTGCACTGCCTGCTTCCACACGCCTGTGAGCCCTGCCTCTTGAAGAAGCCAGCATGTCTAGGTTCAGACTTAGAAGGTGTCGGCTGCGGGCTATCGGGCCAACAAACTATTAAGAGCAAATTATTAAGAAAATTACGATGAATTATAGACTATCTGAAAAAACAGCAGTTGGAAGAGATTCTCCTACTGGTTTCTTCCAAAAACTTCCTTTGAGAAACAGAAGTTTGCTCAGGGCATTCATACACCTTATCCTGTTTAATCACCAACAGCCCAGTCAAGAGAGGGAATGGAGCTCAGAGAAATGAAGGAATCGCCTCGAATGCACAGCATGTAAATGCTGAGCTGGGCCTGTCTGGCTGCCAAGTCCATGCCTTTCCCTCCAGACCAGAGGAAGATGGAAAGTCTACTCCCCGGGGTAGATCTGCGAGCTTTCATTAAATTAAAGTCATCTGTCCACATGGGAAGGGGTAGAAAGAGGCATTTCCCTTCCTGAAATATCTAAGCTGGTTCTTCTTGCTTTCTGTCACTGCCTGCTACAGACTGAATTGTGTTCCCCCCATATGTTAAAGCCCTAACCACCAATATGACTGTATTTGAAGACAGGGACTTTACAGAGATAAAATAAGGTCATAGGGTGGGTCCTAATCCAATAGAACTGGTGTCCTTACAAGAAAAGGAGGAGACACCAAAGATATCTCGCTCAATCTCTCTCTCTCTCTGTCTCTCTTTCTCTCAATGTGCGCAGAGAGAGGAGCCCATGCGAGCACACAGCAAGAAGGTGGCCATCTATAAACTTAAGAAAGAGGCCTAAGGAGAAACCAAACCTGCCAACACCTTGATCTTGAACTTCCAAACTCCAGAACTGTGAGAGATAAAGTTCTGTCATTTAAAATACCACCCGTCAATAGCATTTTGTTACAGTAGCCCTAGCAGACTAAGATACTGCCCAAACAGGAAAAAGGACCCAGGTTGCATCTGTCTTGGCCTTAATCACCCCTAAGGAGCCAGGTAAGAGGAAGATCAGAATTGGAGGTGAGGGTGGTGGTGAAAAACCTCTAAGAAAATAGGTTATTCCTCTACCAGCTGGAATAAACCCTGGGACATGCCTCCAACATAGAGGCTGGGACAGTCAGGACTGTTGTGTCAAAGGCCCTCACGGGTCCTGCAGGCCTCTGCACTGATCAGCCATCCGGCCTGAGAAACTGCTCATGGTGCAGGAGCCATGAGGGCTTCCCCTCGGCAGGCCGCAGGCTCCCAGCCAGTCTGACGGCAACAGGAAAAAGGGAACAAAACTCAGGTGCCTGCTAGGAGTGAAGCACAGCAGCCCTGCTAGAGAGCTGTGTCCATCAGGGAAACCAAGCTGAAAGAATAAAGAAGAAAAATTTAAGTAAAGGACTATTTAGAGAGGTGTGGACAGAGATAGGGGAACAAGTGAGGAAGCCCAAGGCACCAGCAACCACACGGAAAGCCATGACCGCCCCGAGGGCTGAAGGGACAGGGCAGGTGAGCCGTGTTAGTGAAGCTGTGAAAACCAGCACCCTCGCAGGAGGGGTCACCCACGGATATAACTGGACAAGACACTGCCAGAAACGTGGTGCTGAGGAAAGGAAGAGATACCCCAGGCCTCTGGCTTCCTGCCCAACCCCCAGCCAGTGCCTCCCAGGGGCAAAACCCAACTAGCAGTCAATCAGCCAGGGAGCCCAGGGAAGGCAGTTGGCCTCCTGGGCCACAAAGCAAGGCAAAAAGGGGTCAAACTTGGATCTGGAAGCAAATGGGAAATTATCCGCACACATAGGCACTATTGTTATCCTGAGTTTTCAGACGAGAAAAGTGAGGCAGAGAAGTTAGGTATTTGCTCAGCATCAACCAAACACCACATCATACTTTCTAGAAGTCACCTGGATGGAGCAAGCCTGCTCACTGTAACAGGCAAGTCAACAGCATGGAAAGCACCAGGTGGCCAGCGTTCTACATTAGGAGGGCACGTGGGTGGGGACGGAGCAGTGGCGGGATGGGGGTACTGGGAATTGGCAGGGAGGGAGGCTTCCCAGAAAAGGCGATTCCTGAGCACAGTCTTGACTAAATGTGAAGTAGCAGAGGACTTTAACTCAGTTCAGCCTTGTGCTTTTCCACGTGGCTAGCATGTGGCAAGCTGGAAGCAGGGAGATGCAATCCCGGAAAATCTCTACTGAGTACCTCCTTCTCCCCGCACCGGCTGTGCATGCTAGGCACATGCCAGGCAGCCCACCTCGTCCACCTTTGCATCCCCAGAGCTAACCTGCGATAAACAAACACCACTATGACTTTATAGGAGGTAATGTGGGGAATGCTTAAGACTTCAGACTCTGCATCAGGCCAGCCTGGCTTTGTCCTGAGCCTACGACTTATTTACCAACAGAGCAACCTTGGGCAAGTTATGTAATCTCCCTGAGTCTCCTTTTCTGAATCTATAGAGGGCCATCCTGGGAGTAGAACCCACTTTATTGCAGTGTTGTGAGAATTAAATGAGGTAATGCATATAAAGACCTTAGTAAATAAGTGCTTGATAAATTATTACGATTGTTATGATTATCTGATTTTCCTTATTAGCAATCATTATGGTTTCTATAAGCTAATAGAAATTCTATAATCTAACAGAAGTTCTAATAGAAGGAAACAGCTTACCCTAAAGAGTTCACGGAGGACTCCCCAAAAGGGGGAGTGTTTGAACTGGATCTTGAAAAATAAATTGGAGTTTATCTTTCAGGCAGAGGAAGGGAAGACATTCCAGGCAAAAGGACAAGGGCATGGGGGCGTGAAGCACGGCTGTGGGGGAAATGGTCTGAATGGAAGCAATTCAGCGAGACTGGGGTACGTGGTACCAGGATGAGAGAGAAGAGGAAGTAGCACAAGATAGGGCTAGAGAAATGGTCAAGGGACTTGCAACAAATCCAACCCACTTTTTAAAACCAAACACAAGCTCCCTCTCCTTCCAAAAGTCTTTCATGAACGTCCTTCCCCCCAGCAGCACCCACCTTCTCTGAATCTCAATAGACCCCTGATTTTGCACCATACAACTCAGTACCTAATGATTTTTTTAAAGACAGCATTATCCTCAGGATTCTTTTGCGCAGTATTTTTTCTCTCTAGCTTTCTAATTCTCGTGTATTACTCCTAACAAATAGCACCCAGTACATCTGTAGGAGACTTGTTGGTAGGTTGACTGGTTGATAACTCGTGGTTGTTTAGAGTCTTTTCTCTGCATTAAGTAAAAAGAATTCCCCTCTCAGTCCATGGTGCGTGATAGTCTTACCAGAGTGTCTTGAAGTGGCCCTTCTATGCCAGGACCCTGGTGACCAAGTTCGGGACATGAGCCTGGCTGGTTCCATCTCTGTCCCCTACTTGGCGCTGGCCCCTGTCTTTCTTTCACTTTTTAAGGCGGGGATGCATGCAGCCCGCTCTACCAGACTGACACACAATAGATACCATGAGTAGTAGCCAATATTATCTTCATTTTTATGAGCAACTGCTTTACTTTTAGGTCCTCCAGGTATAGATCAGTCCTGTTTCTACCACAAAGCATGTCCTGACTTTTATCCTTTTTAATCACCATAATGGAAGTGTGTTAAAGCTGTAGATTCTTTTTCCTCTGGAGACCGGCAAAAGGAGAAGAGTGCTCTCTGCTAGGAATTTGTTTCTGGGTGACTTGGCCGGAAGACAGGGGAGAGAGGAGCCAGAAATGTTGATCTCTGCCAGTCAATACCATGATTCCAAACAAAACCCCAACAATCATTTTTATTAGGATCACACGAGCCTTCAGGGCAATTAATCAACCACCAGCACGGAGGAGAAGCTCGCTTCTTCCACTGAAAATAGGTCCCCTCACCCGAAGATCAAGTGTCTTGCCTTAAGTACTTATTACAGTCAGAAACACACAGTTTTTCCCCAGGAAAATACCGATGTTGGAAAAGAACAGGCTAGAATTAGAAGATCTACAACAAAATTTTACTATTTACAAAATCCCCTGACACTGGGCAGCTGTTTACTGAAAGTTGACACTTTCTGGGAAGCAAGAGTTCAAACAGAGATGACGGTAAATATTCTTAATAGGATGGAAGAAATCATCTATCAATTTACTGATTCATTCATTCATTCATAGGTTCTTAAGCGTATCAGATTCTGATAGAAATATTCTGATTTTCCCATTCACAAAACAACAAACAGTCCAGACTGTAACAGTCAACTTGGATTAACCTGGAGAGCTCTGGGTTCTGGCTAGTCACCCACTGCAGGATAACACCTCCAGCCCCCTCTTTCCAGGATCCAATCTCAGCATATAGTATTTTGTCTTGCAATTACCTATTTTTATATCTTTATCTCTGACCAGGCAGCAAGCTCTATGAGCTCCATTTAGGTCATCCTCGTGGCCCTACCACCTGCACAGAGCCTTGCACATAGTAGTTGCTTAATAAATAAATATTTGTTAAATGGTTGGATGAAAGAGATCTGGAGTGAGTATTCATTCATATATTTATGTGTTCATTTAGGCAATCTCTAGCAATTCCTGGAAAGGATCTTTATCTGGGGATTTTATAAACAGAACAAAAATAATAAACTGAGAATGACTGATCTCACACATGGGGTGGGAACTGGCTCTGCCAAGTTGAGCGGATCACAGGCAGATCAGTGAATGGGTAGGCCCGGTGCGTGGGTGATTGGAATCTAAATGAATGGCTAGATGAGCAGACAAAACAAACCGTAAAGACTTGTAGCAGAATTCCGAGACTAATTTTCAGCTTCAGACAGGTGCGGCTAAGGGAATTATCTGGTCCTGTTCTGGTTTAGATCCTTTTTTTTTTCATTGTCTTGGGATGAAGCCACCTCTCTCGGGTGAATCTCACCTCCATCCACCACAACCTACCTGCACCCACCCACAAACGTCCGCACCTGCTCTCCATCTTGTATCTTCAGCCTTTTCCTTTTTGCTCACTGTGTTTTCATAAATGTGGTCAAGATTCTCTACTCTTAGACTTAAAACCTCTCAATTGATTGTATATTCCTAGAACGTCGCTTTCTAATCTCCCTCCTTTCCTTCATGCCCACGATTCCTGTCATGGCATCTCCATTCACTGTCTCCACATCACCTCTTAATCACTTCCCAAGCCCCTAAAACGTGGTTTCCACACCCACCTTCTCGTAGAGACTGCTCCCAAGGTCATTCACTAAAATCAATAGCTGCATCTCAGTCCTTATTTTTCCTGCTGCAGCTTTTGCCACTGTTGGCCAAACCTTCTTAAAGTTCTTCTCCCTTAGGATTTGATGATGTTATTCTCATAGGGATTTCCCCCCACCCTATCCAACTCGACTTCTCAGGTCTCAACTCTCAACTGCGGAGGCTCCTCAAGGTTCTCTCTTCAACTCCCAGCTCTTGTTTCTTTAAGTACTCATTCTAGTTGGATTCATCCAAGTCCATGGATCTAAAAACCATCTATATGCTTGTGTCTCAAAAATACTGTCTCTCCAACCTAGAGCCTTCTCCTAAGCACCAAACCTACGCATGGAGCTGCCTGCTGGACATCGTCACCTGGATGTGCCAGAAGCTGTTCAAATTCAGCACGTTTAAATTAAACTTGGCATTCCCTCCAAATGCTGCTCCTCCTCCATGTTCTCCATCCCAGTGAGTGTCCCCTCCATCCACTCAGGCACTCAGACCAGAAACCCTCATCTCCACTTGTCACTGAGATCTGTCCACCCTACTTCCTTAAAATCTTTCAATTCCATCCAGTTCTCTCCACCCTCATATCTGCTGCCTTAATTCGGGCCACCATCACTTCTGGCCTGGATTAATGTAGCCCTTGAGCTGGTCTTATCTCCAGTTTTTCACTTTCTCCCTTGGAACTAAAGGGGAAGGAAAAATAATTTTCTCTCTAACCTTCACAGTTTTTAGTTAGGATGGGCCCCTGTAACAAAAGACAGATTAACAACAGAAAAACAGAAGTTTAAAACATGTAAACCTCATGTGTATGTGGTAGAGGCCCAGAGAAATAAGTAAATCTCAAGGAAATGGCTTTGAATTCAGGCTTAAATACCGTTGTCCACTGAAACAAAGTAAGAAGGATACGGGGAAGGCTAGTTGTGGGGAAATGCCCAGGGAAACACAGTAAACAAGGGTGAGGTTCGTTACACGCAGATTGTGCCTCTCCCTTGATGAGGTCTCCAGTGAATTAGAGTCATCCTCTCCTCCTAGCACAGGGATTGACACACCCTTAAAAATGGAGATTTCCTTCATAGGTGTAAATTTCCCTCACAAAGGGGTAAGTAACTTCTACTCTGCTTTCAGAGTGTGTCTGCAATTTCTCAAAATAATCAACTCAAAATAATCCTTCTGCCAAAGAGGCATATTTTGAAGTGACACATTGTGGTCTCCTCTGGTCATATTTTAGAATGTCACATTCTGTTCTTTTACACAGCCAAAGTGACGTTTCTAAGAGACGGAACAGACCTTGCAAAGAATTCCTTCTTTCTCCCACCTTAGGCTCACTTAAATCCTTTCACAGACAGTTCTGAAGACTTCAGGGCAAGTTCAAGGCCCCGCCAACCCCACCTCCATCCACCCTAGTCTGTTTGCAGTCCCAGGACCTCAGCACATACTTCTCCTTTCCTGGGCCTTTGCCTATGATAGCCCTACCACCCAGAGTATCCTTCTCTCTCCCCTCTCACACTTAGCAAACTTCAACTCAGTTTTGGATCTAGCTCAGACATTACCTTTTCAGAGAATCTTGCCTGATTCCTAGACTGAGTGAAGGGCTGTCTCCATGTTCTTATGGTTTAACCCCATCATAGCCCACGCCCACCCCAATGGTGTGCCAAAAACAAGGAGGAACTTGAAGGTTTTTAACCTCAATGTCCCTAGCCTAGTACCTAGTACATGTGAGGCATTTAATAATTATTTTGTCAATGAGTGAATGATTGATGGTAGGAAGGGAAGGAGGGAGGGAGGATGGAATGAAGGAATAACTAGGTGAATGAAATTGTTTGTAACTCTTAATTTCACTCCACTTTACATATCTATAATGCCTTCTAGTAACTGACAGGTTAATTGTGGGCTTTAGAGGCTACTGGGTCAATTAGCAGACATGTATTGAGTGCCTTATGTGTGAAATGTCCAGTGCTGGGCACTACATGAGCTCATAGTCTAGTAGAGCAACAGCACATGTAGCAAAAAATCACTATACTCTGTGTTTTATGTAAAGCGAACAGCCAGGTAAAGTAGTAACGGTAAGACTTTGGGAGTAAACAGACTAAGGCTGCAGTCCCCAAGCCCTGAACCTTGGCTAGTCCTCGGCCTGTTAGGGACCAGGCTGCAGAGCTCCGCTGGCCCAACTATGGGAAAAATTGTCTTCTGTGAAATTTAGGAACTTAGGAAGGGGAGGGGGGTGAGCAGTGGGCCCAGCGAGAGCAAAGCTTCGTCTGCACTTCCAGGTGTTCCCCATCACTCGCATCGCTGCCTGAGCTCTGCCTCCCACCACCCTATCTGTGTAAAAATTGTATTCCATGAAACCGGTCCCTGGTGCCAAAAAGGTTGGGAACCACTGGACTAAGGCTCTTCCAGCTGCTAGCTAGGCACATTTTCTAGTCTCTCTAGGCCTCAGTTTTCTCATCTATAAGAACAGGGGTCATAATATCTACTTCTCAGGGTTGTTGGGAGAATTAAAAGAAAACGTGTTTCCTCCAGGCACGTGCTAGTTTCCTACCAAGTAGGGCCTCAGCAAAAGCTTCCTTCTTTCCTCTCCACCTGCCTTGCCCTCTCACGAATCTGCAACTCCCCCTGCGATCTGTTAAACTGCATTGAAATGACAGGAACGCACCTCCAGCCATGCCTGCAGAGCTGGCACATCTAAGTGGGATGGCAGAAATGCACACCTTTGGTTTTAAAATGTGGGTGACTCCCAGGGAGTCCACGTGGTACCCAGGAAAGCCACACCTGGAAACTGGTCCCTGTCTCCTCTGCAGGTACTGAGCTGGGTTTGTACGTAACTGAAGCATCACTCTCCCTCTCAGTCTAACCAGGATCATGAACTCAAGTGTTGGCCCACATGACTTTCTTACTGCATCTGGAGATGGCCATGACATCCTCTTTTCCAAAGCCTCCATAGCTGCCCATACACTATAGGACACCACCCCAACTCCTTGACACGACACACGAAGTCCTCTGAGGCCTGGCTCCCCACTCCCTCTGCAGCCTGTCTGCACTCTCTCCTCCAACTATACTGAGCCTTTGTACGAACATGGTCCCCCAAACACCTGGTTCTCCAGCACCTCTGGGCCTCCTTTATGCTGTTTCCTCTGCCTGGAACACTCTGTCCCCAGCCCAGTGCCTGGCAAAGTCAGCTTCATGCCCTGAGGACCAGCTCAAGCATCGACTCCCTAATGGGGCTTCCCCAAGTCTGTGTCTGCTGCCCCTCCTTGGTGCTCCCTCCACAGCTCACTCTGTTGCCATTTCCTGATTACGTCTTCCTCCGCATTTGCTCTGAGCTTGGCAAGAGCGGAAGCTCAGTCTTATCGAACACCGAATCCTCCAGCCTCCACACAGGGCCTCAAATGCCACAGATGTTCATTAAAGGCTGTTGGACTGAATTGAACCACTGGGCTCCAGGGAGTCACCTAACAGGTGGTCCTGACTGCCTGAGTCACATCTGAAGATTGGTGGTCACCAGGTCATACCTGGCAAGCTGAACCATCCTTTTGTTTGACCTGTGACCACTCAGAGGCCACGTGGGCTGAGAAAGGCAGAGTCAAAGCCAACAGGGTGTGGCTGGAGGAAGCAGAGCCCGAGCAAAAGTGCAAATTAAAGGAAATGCATAGCCATAAATATTAGGCTACCCACTAAACGTGTTCTTTTAAACATTTTACACAGTATGTACAATGAGCCAGGTGCACTCTGAGTGCCTTGGTCCAGGGCCATACCACCCTGAATGTGCCCGATCTCATCTGAGTGCCTTAATACACCGGCCCATTTAATCCGCACAACCACTTGTGAGGCTGGTCCTGTTGTTATTTCCATTTTACCTATGGGGGAAACTGAGGCATAAGGAGATCATCTAACTTGCCCAAGGTCATAAAGCTGGCAAACGACAGAGCTTTCGCAAGGGGCATGGTGGGCCCAGAAATAGGTGAAGAAGAGATTCCTTGCAAGGCAGCACTAATCCAGAGGAGGGTGCTAAGCAGCGTGAGGAACAGGCCAGGCCAAGCAGCTGGGCTGCTCACCCCGTCACTCCCTCAATAAACCTGCTGTGAGTGCACCTGTGCCTGGCTCTGCAATGACCGCGGAGAACCAACGGGTTCAGTCGCTGGCCTTATGGTGCTTGTAGGACAATGGAGGAATCGGGCAAATAATGACACATAAATAAATGAGTATACACTGTGGAAAGTGCTAGAAGGGGAAATCCCACGGTGCCACGAAATTGAAGAGAAAAGGGTAGCTATTAAATATTAGGAGCCAGGAAATGGCACTCATGCTGAGACAGGAGAGATGAGTTAGCCCAATGAGGGAGGAAGGGGAGAGAGTTCTAGGCAGAAGAAGCGTGTGCAGAGTTCCCGAGGCAGGAAGGGGTTTGTTCGCTCAGGGAGCCAGAGGAAGGCCAGAGGCCAGTGTGTCTCAGGGACACAAAACAAGGTTAGCGGGTAGGCATGGGCCAGATCACTTGGGATTTTGGAGCAGAGCATGTGGGAAGGAAAACAATGGCAGCCAGAAAGGGAAGTCAAGGCAGGTCCTGAATGCCAGGCTGAAAAATTTGTGCTTTATCGTTGAGGTGCAAGGATGCTAGGACAGGATTTGGGCATGTCACTTTAGAGATTAAAAATAAGAACAACCAAAAGTGTGTGTGCTTGGGGAGAAATGTTCAGAAGAAGAGAAAAAGAAAAAAATAAAAATACAAAATAATGATCAGCCAAATGGTCCAGCCTGGAAAGAGCTAACCCCTTCCTGCCCTTGATATCTTCATCGGCCCGAGCACTCTGCAAACTAATAAGCTATCATTTATCAGCATTCTGCAAGGTAGCATTTAAAACTGAAGCAGGGCAATAAATCAGGCACATATAATTTGAGCCCTGAAGTATAGTAATTCTTCTTTTAATGCAACATCTGGTATAGATAATACACTTTGCAGGGGGGAGGGAGCGGGCAATGCCGTGCAGAGCTTTCATTATTGTGCCAGCAGTGCTTGAAGCCCTGTTTCCCTCCCATCTTTCCAGCAACACCGAGGACTTTGAAAAAGCATTATTATTATTCCCTTGGCTGGCCAAAAGGGGAGTCGAGTTAATTATAGACTTGTTTGTCGGTTATTAATTAAACCCCAGCTAAACATAAAAACATAGGGGAAGTGCCACTTCCCACTCCTGCTTCCAGCTTCTCAGAGCTAAGGAGCTGACGTTCTTGCCTTTGCAGTCCGCCCTGTGTCCTGTTTCCTCTGCGGATTTTCTCAGGAGGGTCCCAGGGCCTTTGCCCTGTGTGCAAACAAAATCTTATTTTTAGCCGGGAAGGAACACAAAACTGAAAGCTCTGAAATGGCAGGGGGACAATGGGAGGAAGCTTGCAGACATTGACTGAGCAGTGCTGGGGGCTGCCACACCCTCCTGCTCCTCTGCAGCCTCCCAGGTCTACAGGCCTCCTGAGTCCTTGGTCGGATGTCCCCAGCTTCACCTGCACACTTCTGTGAGGCAGCTCCACAAAGGGAGTGATGAGAAGGACCAGCTTTGTGGCATACGGACCAGGGCTCCCAACTTGCCCCTACTTACAAGCACATGACATTGAGCAAGTGACTTCACCTCTCTGTGCTTCAGTTACCTCCCCTCTAAATGGAGATGCCAACAGCTCCTACCTCCTCCGTGCGCTACAAGAATTAGGTGAGGCCAGGTTTGGCAAGTGCTTAGCCTGGCACATGGTTGCTAATAAATATTAGTCTCTTTTCCCGCATTTCTCCACTCCTCTGGGACAGACTGACTTTGTGTCTGTATATCCCACATAAACATGGAGTCCTAGACGGGGCACTTGTGACCTTGGGATGTCTCCAAATGCTTTTAAGGTTCTATTTTCTCACCTATAACATGGGAGACCAGTACCCACCAAAGAGACCCTTGGGATAATTAAATTAGATAATAGGAATAGCCCAGTGCCTGGCTCTGACCAGATGCTTAGTGTGTGGTAGTTACTGAATTATCTGAGGACAATCCTCAGAATAATTAAAGAAGGGATTGTCATACCAGTGTCTGTGGCATAAGAAAGATGAGAGATTAGTTAAAGTGAATTAAACTAAACTATCCTCATTTCCCACTGAGGTTAAGATACTAAATTACCAGATAAAAAACATTCCATAGATGCCGTGCAAAGACAAGAGAATTTGCCAAATTCCTTGGCAAAATCTAGCTAGACCATCTACCTAGCTTCCTCAAAACCCTCCAGTGGGCAAGTTCTCTACTTATCCATAGAGGGCCATGGCCATGACTGTCTGATTAGCCTTACCTGTGCTGTTCTTGGACAGGAAGAGACAGAGACAGAGCCTTCTGACCACCAGTGAGTTCCTCAAAACAAGATTTCTCAATGTTGCTAGTCACATAGATGAAAACAGAAAGCCTTCCAGGGAGATTTGCAGCTGAAATGAAACTTGAGGGAATCATGCATGTGACTTCCAGACTCCTAGCACAGTGCTCTTTGCTCATCCCTGTGCAGCCAGAGCAAGCTGAAGACTGTGGACTCAGCTTCCAGACTTCCCTATCCCGCCCTTCAGAGCAGGTGTGGACAGCATCATTCAGTTCCATTCAGTTATTCTTCTCATTTTTACTCAGTTTTAGGTGTATCGTTTCAGTTTATTGTCTCTACTTTCCACCCACCTCCTAGTAGCCGCCATTAGACTCGGATTCGAGTGCTAGTGTTGCTGCCAAGGTGCCTCTAACATAGACACTGGCGATACAATGATGAACAGGACCTGTGAGATATCTACGGGAGAGACACAGAGTAAGCACATAATTACACGAATAGTTATTTAATCACAACTTTACTAAGCACTGGGTGCTAAAAGAGCATACAGCAGAGGGACCAGCTCCAGTATCTTATTTGATCTCCTGAAAACCCTCCCATGAGTGGCACATAAATTGTCATGGCCATTTCGAAGGTAAAAGTGAAGCCAGAGAGGTCACAAAATAGATACAACACAGAGCCATTTTGGAAGGAAGGAAAAGAGGAAGAAAGGGAGGATAAGACATTTGGGAATCGTAAAGTGCTGTATGTATGAAAAGATGACAACAATTGTCATTCCTGTACTTGGAGACACCAAGCTTGAGCTTCCATTGCAAATGTAAAGACTAGCCGATGTGAGAGTTTCCACGTTGCTTTCCTTCCTCCA
This sequence comes from Propithecus coquereli, assembly GCF_000956105.1. Taxonomy (NCBI): domain Eukaryota; kingdom Metazoa; phylum Chordata; class Mammalia; order Primates; family Indriidae; genus Propithecus; species Propithecus coquereli. The sequence continues at coordinate 12,820,211 of NW_012138302.1, forward strand.
GCCTTCTGTGGGGTGGGAAGGGACAGGGACATGGGAGATGGGGGTCTCACAGTAGATACCTACCCTATATTCTGTGGCCTGACAAATAAAATTCTTCGTGTATCAACCAGTAACTTGAAAAAATTATTCAACCTCTCCAACTGTTCTCCTAGTTTGCAAGAAGTGGGCAATAACCAGGATTACTGTCACTATTAAATGGAACAACACATAAACAGCCTGACATATACTAGGTGCTTAGAAAATAGTAAGAGTTCCCTTCCCTCCCCTCCTCTCCCCTCCCAGGATCTCCATTTCACAAGAAGATGAATCAGCACCCCAGAAGCCTGGCAGGAGGTTGATGTCAGAGGCATGCCCTGCCCTGTCAGTATGTGGCTTTGGTCTTGGCTCCAGGGACTTAAAATTTTAAAAGAAATATGACCAGCCTGCCCCTCACTCCTAATTTCCCATTTACTGCTCATGGCTTCCCAATTGCATGAAGGGCAGAGTACTTCTGAGGAAAAGGAAGTGGGGTGGGGGAAGAGAAAGGGTAGTAGGGGAAGGTTTCATGGTTTTTATTTGCATCTGTGAGAGCTATGACTAGTTTAATAAGAAAGTGTCTTCTTCCCATTCTCCAGGAATTGAATAGTGATACATTTGCAGTTCTCCTTAAACACAGAAAAGCTTGGGTAGACATCCGAAGTGGAGCTTGACTGTTGCATTCCAAAGTTTTAAAGATCCAAAGTCTACAGAGTTATTACATCTCCCAGGTCTTCTACATGCTAAACTGATTGTAGAACTTACCCTAAGAGAAGCTTTTACTTTGCCTGAAGAGCTGGCATGCTTCTTTCTGGTGACAAGAAGGACATGTCCCAACCCCTACCCTGTGCCCAGCTGTGTCCTAGGTGCCAGGTGGCTGTGGATGGGGTGCATAAGACAGTGGCATTCTTGCCTGTGTAGGTGACTGGTGACCCTCTGTAGATTAGATGTAGCAGGTTGGAATGGTTAGGAAGCAGCAGAGCAAGAAGTAAACCCGCTCACTAGGAAGTAATGTTTATTATTAAGCAGCTACAAAGTGTTGGATGCTTTCTCAGTGTTGGGTCTTCCCTTTCAAAAAGTTGTGTATTTGGCCCTCCCCATGACACTTAGGGGTAGGAATTTCTAGACGTATGATCAGGGATGTTACTTATACCTTATTGCGTATGAGGACACTGGAGCCCAAAGACCGCAAGTGGCAGAGCCAAAATTCAAACTTGGGTCTGACTCCAGAGCCCATTTTTATCTGGCTGTCACACAGCCACCAAAGGGCATGAGAATGTGAGGCTTAAAACAAATTAAATTATTACAGTGGGCGGAAGAATTCAAAACTCACAGCAAGGAGGGGAAATTCATTACTGGGGGAAAATAGCACCTCATTTTTCTTAAATTATAACTGGTAAATTAACGGTCCCCATGTCCTCAAGAAAAGGTTAGAATATGGGCAGGATCCTCCACTGAAATAGGCAGGGAGGCATGTAATTGGTTTTAGAAAGACTTCCATCCAAAATCATTAAATCAAGTTTTGGCACATGAAAGGGTAAACTTCAGTTATTGGAAAATTTACTTAGGCGACACAGCTCATTTCCTGATGAAGCCAGATTAATGGGACATTACCGAACCTAATTCCTCTAGAAGTACATGACTCACCTCTCCTCCTGCTGGGCCGCCTGGAGCTTTCCATGTGCTTGGCCTCCTGCCCTCTCTGAAAACCCAAGGACTGGGATGGGAAACTCAGCCCATGGAGATAACTAGAAGAAACAATTCTTTTTGTTCTTTACTGCCTGGTTCTCCACTAATTAGGTCTTAAACCAAGTGGCATCTGAATAGCCAAATTAGATCCCCCTCCCACCAAGTTGTAGATATAGTTATTTAGAGGAGGCCTGAGAAGATCAAGATGGCCAGATGGACAGGGCCTTGGAAAGAACAAGATCAGGGGATGGAATCAAGGAGTTCTGGGGGTGTACCCCTCAGAATGGGTGTGGAGTATGAGCTTATTTGTGTCTGTATAGATATTCACCAAAAAATATTATCCATTACAAAGGAACACTCAATAATCAGATGGCCAAGACATTCTATTCTGTGGTTAGGTAGTTTCTTTCCCCAGCCACCCTGATGTCTGCTCAATGGGCTCGTAAACAAGATGGCCAGGGTTAGCAATGCTGTAGCCAGATCAACTTTGGCGAGAAGTCTATGGTATTAAACCCATGCATGAGTGAGTGTCCAACCCATCAACAGCAGAGACCAATGCGGAGCCTAGCGTACTGCATCATTTCCAGGGAAAGCATTCAGCCACTGGCCTGATCAGACCCCTTGAATCATGTAGGGGATAATGATTTGTCCTCACTGGGACAGACACCGCTATGTATATGGATTTGACTTCCTTGACCACAATATTTCTATAATACCACCATCTGTAGACATAAGAATGCCTTATTCTCCATCATGAAACCCATACAACATTGCTTCTGACCAAGGAGATCATTTTACAGGAAAAAAGTAGGACAATGGGCTCATGACCATGAATCTTACCATAAATTTTGTCACTCAGAGGCAGATGGTCTAATAGAATGATGGAATGACCTATTGAAGACTCAGTTATGTTGATTGCTAGATGACAATACTTGCAAGGTTGGGGTACATGCTTCAAGATGTAGTATATGTTCTGAACCACCAGTTCACTGTTGATGTCATTTTTCTACAGCCAAAAATCTAGGGTGCGAGAACCATGAAGTGGAAGGAGCTACTTTCACCCTTAACGCTAATGACCCATTCACAAAAGTTCTACTTCTTGCAAATTTGGGCTCTGCTGGTTTAGGAGGTCTTAGTTTCCAAGGAAAGAATGTTTCTACCAGGGGACATAACAGTGGTTCATTGAACTGGATGTCAAGACTGCCAACTGGCTGCCTGGTGCTCATACCATGGAACCAACGTGACTAAGAACCCAACACATTCAGATCTAAGGGTTTAGATCCTCTAGGAATGAATATTAGGGCCATTCAATCAGGTAAAGAGCTATGACCAATTGATGTTCTAAATAAGAGCACAGGGAAGGTAAATTTGGCAGTGGAAGGAGGAAGGTCTTAATAAAACTATGCCCTTGCAATCAGCTGCAGAAATTAGGAAAGTTGCAACCATCAACCACTCATCTTCAATTTCAGTAATTCCTACCCAGCTTCTGAATAAAGTCCAGGTGCATTCATCTGACTAACAAAAACTAGGTGCAAGAGATTTCTCTGGAAAAGAGACTGTCTTATCTTTTCAGCTTCTCTAGTGGAGATTCTCTACCTTCTGTTGAGATTAATAAGATAGAGAAGGAATAAGAGGGTTAAGATTCCAGGAAGCCAAGAAGACTAGGTAAGGAGTGAGGCAAGTAGCTAAGAGGGAAATGTCATCCTATCAAGAGCAGCCTATGCAATTGTTCAAGCTGTCTTGAGAGTGCCAATCATTCCATGAAACTGGGATGTAGAGCAGGGAAGGTGGGGAAGAATATTGTTGGCTATGGTGGGAGAGTAAAGCAACTTGGCCAACATCACACATCTTGATGCGTGGTAGGACTGGAACTCAAACACGATCACTCTGGGCCATGCCCAGTTCCACCTCCACAGGTCTCCACCTGCCAGTTCTCCTTGCTCCTTGCTGCTGGAGAGGTAAACACTCAACCCGAAGGCAAAGGATTGAATATCCCGGGCCAGCATCATCATAAAACTATATTAGTGCTGTTGTTCCATCCCCAATTGAACGCTAAAACTTTTCCCTGAGATGCAAGTGTGGGGCCCAAGGAGATCCCAGAGTGCTCACCAGAAAGAAACTCTTGGTTCCACAGCGGCAGGTTTTGAAAAATGTTTAGTCCCACTTTTCAGATGCAAGCAAACACTTGCCATATACCTATTCTAAGTCTAAAACCAAAACTTTTATTTCCTTTGTGGGAATAAGGAATGGTCCACGTGAGAATAAAATATGCTACTGACAAAAGGGAAGGAGAAGAAAAGAGAGCCTAATTTGGCCCTTGCTAAAAAAGCAAAACAAACAAACAAAAGCCTGGGGAGCAAGGCCCACAGCTGCCTCCCCAGGAAGTCCTATTAATGAGGACAATGGCAGGATTGTTCTCTCCTGCAGAAAGAAACCTTGTAGTCCCCAACCTGGGAGCCACTCACTGTCTATTTCTATTTCTTTCCTTGAAATACAATTTATTGGAAATTCTGCCAGATCTCCAGGGGGGAAACAAAAGACTGGCAGTAAAATGAAACACCTAATTAACAGAGAGAACTGTTCCACTGTTGCCAGAGGACTTTCTGCAAGACTCCAGGTTCCTTGAAGAAAGGAGCTAAGGGAGGGAGACCCACAGATCAACTGAGCACCTGTAACTGTTGCACTGCTTAAGGTTACTGTGGAGGTTAAATGAATTAATTAATCAAAGTGCTTAGAAAAGTACACATGGTGTTATATAAGTATCACCACTATGTTAGGTAATCCATTGTTCCACACATTATCTCACATTATCCTTACAACAACTCTGGGTTAGGGCTCATTACACCCAATTCACAGCAGTAAAATTGAGGAGCGGGAGAGTTAAGCAGTCACTTACCAAGGCTTTATACAGCTGTAGCACGGTGGAACCAGGACTGAAATCCATAGCTCTACAATTTTAGACCTGAGACATTTCCAAAATATCACACTGCTCCCTTCCTCTAGGATGAAAGGGCTTTCTCATCATTTTGTCCATTGGCAGCCTCAGAAGTTTCACCATCGTTCTCGGTTTGCTTAGGGCCCATGGTCCCCTGCCTCTGTGCTGGTGAACGAATACAGGTCAGGTCCTGGGGACCAAGGGGAGAGAGCCCAGGGACAAGTAAACCTTGGCAGACAGTATCTGGACAGTTACAATCAAAAGAGAGGAGAGTATTAATAAAAGAGGGGTGGATGTGAGAAAAGGGAGTCAGAAAGAAAAGGTGAGAGAGGAAGAAAATAGCCCCATTTGCATTTTTGCATTTATCTGTTTGTTTGTTTATTTGTATCCTGCCTTGATTTTAAGGGATTATACTGCAGGATAACTTTGAGTTCCAATTGGAACAGCAAGTTTCCAATGAGTCTCCTTGAAGTCTCACCCAGGTGACTTTTTCAACTTTGATTTATCAGTTTTCAAAACAATATAAGGCCTTGGCAACCAGCCTTCTTCTGCCTCTACCACCTGCCTTCTTTCTGCAGAAACCATAAAGTAAAGCATCTAGCAAAATGCATGATACATAGTAGGTATTCAAAATTGTAAGATGGTTGCAGAGCCAGCAGGTCGCCCCAGACAGTTCCCAGTGTATTTATTAAACTTCCAATCTGCTCCCCTGCAGTTTGAGCAGATGCATTTGTGCAACCCCTTCCCTGCCTTCCTCTTCATATCCCCAGGAAGTCCTCTCCTCAGCCAAGATGGAGGGGCTGCGGGCTTGTTGCGTTTGTGTGTATATGACTGTCTTCCCGCAGAGAAGCTAGCATATGAATCCCACCCTCACCCCCCAGTCCTAAATTGAAACAAGCTGGCTGCAACTGTGAGCGAGCACAGCTCACACCAGCTGGACCCTGCTCACAGCTTTAGAAAATGCTGTTTCATGTTCAGATGCAAATGACTATTTCCTCTCTAGAGCATGCCCTGGACGGTGTTCCAATCTGAATGGGGAGGAGAGGGGAGCAAGGGTTCTGGAAAAACATTTGGCCCAGGCTGTCAGGATGAATTATGCTGCCCTGAAGCTTTCCTTGAATTCAGAGAGTGGTCAGTGCTCTGTGAGAGGTGCAGAGAGCAGGAGAAGAGTGATGTTCCCCAGAGTCCCCAAGCAGCTCTTCCTGTCCCCCATCCCCACTGCCAGCCCCGAGAACCAGCACTCGTGGCCTGATCCTACAGGATGGCCGATGCCTCTGAGTGGGTTCTCCTGCCTCGAGGAGTACCCTCTCCAATCTATGCCAAATGCATGCTGTCAGAGGGATTCAATCACCTATTTGTTCAGGAATTAGTTATTAGATACCTACTCTGTGCCAGATACTGTTGTAGGGACAGGGGACACAGCAGGACCCACACGGGGAGAAAACTGTCCTTAGGAATCTTATATCCTAATGATCTTTCTCAAGCACAGTTCTCAGCATGTCACTCCTCTGCTCTCACTCAGAAGTCCTCAATGGCTCCCTATAGCCAATTGAATACAAACTAGACTTCTTAATATAGGCCAGTGAATCTGCACATACAGTCTTAAGGTTTCATTCTTTATTGTTTATGATCTAGTCGTGAGCCTTTTGGAAATCTCCCCACCCTGCTAGGTGAGGCTCCAGTGCCACCTCCTTGGAACCATCGGGATTTCTCCTTCCTGTGTTCTTACGGCACTATCCCAGAAACTTACAGTGAGGGCAAATGACAGAGATTATCCAAAAATCAAATTTACTTTTCAACAGTCCCACCCCCCAGGCCTCATTCTGTGTTAGAACGAATTAATTCATATTGTGGTAAACGTGACTCATCCTCCCTAATGTGAGGGTTTAACTAGAATTCATTGAGGGCCTAATATGTGCCAAGGACTATGTTACACACTTTCATTTATTTTATCTCTTCCCATTCCCTATGTCTCCTATGTGCATGTAAGAAAACCAGACTCAGAGAAGTGAGGTAGTTTACCCAAGGTCACACAGCTAGGAGGTAACGGACTACCAATTCAAAGCCAGATCTAACAGGCTCCCCTTCCTCATTCCTGGAGCCGTCTCTCCCCACCTGGAGCACACAAATCCTGTAGTGCACGGTGGTGTACTGGGGGTGCCTCTGCAAAGTTACAAGATAAACACTGGACATTTACCTGGGGCATCCTTTCCACATGTTGGTAAGCCATTTAAATACGATTTGATGTCAAGAATAGCTACATTAAAACAAAGCCAGCTGTTGCATATTATGGAGTGGAATTTTAAGATTGCATGAAGTTTAGAGATGAAATGCAAGCCTTCCAATCCATTTTGCACCAGAGGAGGGCTGCTTTGGGCTGTGCTCCAGGCCTCCCAGCTGGTACCCATTCAGTCTCCTGTGTCATGAGGGCGACTTGGATAAAAAGTCTTTAACTATTGTAATTTCTTACTGAACTGTGTAAACTCTTCCCTCCTAAGAGCTGGACCTTGCATGCAACACATGACTGATGCCTTTGGCTGTGTGATGTGTTAAGGATGAGTCCTCTTCTCTTGCAGCATCTTCAGTTCTACAGGAGCCTTAGCTGCCCTACCTTAAAGAAAAGCACAGCAGCACAATTCACAATTGCAAAGATGTGGAAACAGCCCAAGTGCCGATCAGTACATGAGTGGATTAATAAAATGTCGTGTGTATATACCATGGTACTACTCACTCACAAAAAACAATGGTGATATAGCACCTCTTGTATTATCCCGCATGGAGCTGGAGCCCATTCTACTAAGCGAAGTATCACAAGAATGAAAAACAAGCACTACATGTACTCACCATCAAATTGGTACTAATTGATCAACACTTATGTGCACATATGGAAGTAACATTCATCAGCTGTCGGGCAGGTGGGAGGGAGGAGGAGGGGATGGGTAAATTCACACCTAATGGGTGCGATACACACAGTCTGGGGGGGGCACGCTTGTAGCTCTCACATGGGCGGTGCAAATACGATAGATGTAACCCAAATATTTGTACCCCTGTAAAAATTTTGAAATAAAAAAAAGAAAAGAAAAGCATAGTGGCAGAATGTCAGTCATTGTGTCAAACGACAGAGAGGTTTATGTTGTAGGAGGTGTGAAGGGGAGAGATCTCCATGTTCCTCAGATGACTCTATTCCACATAATTTAGCACTGATTCTAGCTGGTATTGACTAGAAGCAAGGCTGGGTTTCTGAGCACAAATAAGCTCTGGAGACCATGTGTTTTTGGTTTTATTTTAATTATCTGGCAGAAACAACTCAAATATAATATATAGCACATGAGCCACCACACCCCTCATCTCCCTACCTCCCATGGCCTTGGCAAACTTGGCTAATTAGTCACAAACCTCATTTCTTCTAGAGCCCAGACTTAACTTTAGGTTCCTTCTCAACACAGCAGTCAGGCAGCCACTAAAAACGGGACAAAGCTGGCACAAGAACAAGTTTCTTTCCCTCCCCCGATCTGGAGCACAGTCCTTGAGTGAAGGGGACAACGCCAACTCTCCCCAGGTCAGTTCAGCAAACACTGAGTACCTGCTCTCCATATGCCCATGTGGCTCTGGAGAGCTGACTCCAAAGAGAAATCTGAGCGTGTAATCTCCTCTATAAAACCCTTTCGGGGTTCACATTCCCTACAGGATAAAATCAGCATCATTTCCTAATATTTCGTGTCCTCCGTGATCGGTCCCAGCCAGACAGGCTCTTCTCGAGGCACGTCCACACGTGAGCCTGCACTCCAGCCACCAGCCATCTCCATCTGGCCATCCGCGCTTCGGTGCCGTTGCACACCTGCTGTCCTGGCCTGGAGCAACTTCCTCCCTCTCGTCGGGATCAGTGGTTCTCAAACTCAAGGGTGCGCTGGAAACCTGGTAAAAACGTGGATTGCTGGTTCCCCATACCCAGAGTTTCTGATTCAGTAGGTCTGGGGTGGGCCCGAACAATTTGCCTTTCTTACAATTTCCCAGGTGATGCTGGTGCTACTGGTTTGGCGAACACACTTTGAAAACTGTGGCTCTAGACAACTCTGGCCTGCCTTTCAAGCTCAACTCGGGCTTCACTTCCTCCAGCAAGCCCACTCTGAGCGGCCACCTCCCACATTGTATTAGACGCCTCTTCTGGGCCCCCACATTCCGTTGTTTCCTCTGTCCTAGCACAGAAAGGATTACGTAGAAATTACCTGTCAATTTAAGCTCTGTGAGGACTCCAGCTCAACCATGCTTTATTCATCCCCATATCCATAATACCGCACAAGCGCCTACGACATAGTAGAGGTTCATTAAATGTTGTTAAATGAATGCAAACCCTCATGTAAGCACAGAGCAAATGGAACCAAATTTTAAGGAAATGCATGATGTAATGAAGAGAAATATTATCACCGTGGCCCCATCCTCTCTTACGTAGAATACTGCCTCAGTCTCCTCCCTGCCTGGTCTCCAGGTCTTTAGTCTGAACACTTCCCTTCTATTCCCCACACTAACTCTGTCACACTATTGCTTAAAACTCTTCCATGGTCCCATGTGGCCATCAGGAAAAAGGCCAAATTTCTCATCCCAGAATTCAAAACCCCCAGTATGGGCCCCAACATAATTTCCAACCTTACTTCTCATACACACTCTATTCTTAATAATCCCAAACTCATTTATGCTCCTGTGCTATTTCGTCCACAAAGAATGTCCTTCATCCTTTTCTTCCTGGAAAACTTCTATTTATGCTTCAAGGCCCAGATCAAACATCACCATCTCCACAAAGCCTTTCCTGATTTTCCCAGGCTTATGACTTATAGCATGCCGTACTTCCCTTTGTTATAACAGAGACAAGTAAACAACCCTCTCTCTGACCCAGGAAGCTCTCTCTACTAGACTGTGTGTGTTCCTAAAAGACTGTGGTTCACGTCTATTTCTCTGACCCCTACCAGAAAGCCAGGTCTATAGGAGGTACTCAGTGATTGTTTTTCAGTCTGACTTCTACCCTGAGGAATATTACTATAAAAGCAACCTTGGGTTTTATGAGCTCCAACCTCCTTAAAAATTCCTTTACAATCTCTACCTCAAAAAGACCATTTCACTTGTACTAAAACTAGGGCAAATCTCATTACAACCTCCCCCCCAAAAAAAAGCAAAAAAACAAAACCTGTTCCCTGCTTGTCCAATCCACAAGCTCAGTAACAGCCCTAGCTCCTTTTCAGGGGAACCAAAATGTGCTTACATAATAAAATCATCAGAAGAAGAAAATATGGTGAAATCTGCCTAACAAATGGGGTGGTCTCAGTGTCTTCACACAGACGTGAGTGAAGAGCAAAAATTCAAGAGGCCTTTGCAGACACTCACTTTGTGCACTAATTAATGCACAAGCATCCTGCAATGAGAGTCCAAGACATAGGGAGACAGGCATGGCAACACAGAGACCAGGAAAGAGACAGAAGAGAAACAGAGAGAGAAGCAAAAGACAGATGGAAACATGAGAGATGTTAAGAAGAAAAATGAAAGACAAAGAGGGCCGGGTGCGGTGGCTCATGCCTGTAATCCCAGCACTTTGGGAGGCCTAGGAGGGAAGATCATTTGAGCCCAGGAGCTTGAGGCTGCAGTGAGCCATGATCACACCACTGCACTCCAGCCTGGGTGACAGAGCAAGATGCTGTCTCTGGGGAAAAAAAAAAGAAAAGAAGAGAAAAGAAAGAAAGACAAAGAGAGCAAATACAGCAAGAGATAAAAGAAGATAAAAATAGAGAAAGAGGTGAAGAGATATAAAAAAAGAATGATAGAGAAGGAAAAGAGAGATATTGACCAAAAAAAAAAACAAAAAAAGATACATGCAAATACACCTATGATGTAAGCACGTAGGAGACACAATGAGAAACACACTAAAGAGAAGACAGACAGACACGGGCAGCCCACGTCGCTGAGCTGCTGTACTGCGGTAACTGGCTCACGGTAGAGACTAAGGAATGTTTTTGAATGAACGTGGAGTGAAGATGGACAGGAAGAGACACACAGATGGACAGGATGGAGCAGGATGGAGCTCAGACTTGGCGCCTGCTGTTTTTTCACTACGTACTCTACAAGCAATGGAAAAATAATGAATCGGCCAAGAGCACGCACAAACAAGAGATCTCCAATTTCAGCGATGGCCTTCAAAACCTCAAGAGCTCATCAGGAACACAATGTCTTCTAGCCCACCAAGGGCCAGGCTAACTCTGGGAAGAAGCTGAACAGATCATAAAAATCTTTTCTAAGATCAACACAGTAATAAGCTGTTTATTCCATCTTTGATTGGCTCCGTGGGGCAGGACAAAGCACACTGCGTGGGGAGTCTGCCTGCTTTCTGATCCGGGCCTTATCACTAACTCACTCATGCATTCACTTGGCAGCTCACTGTCCTTGACCAGGCCCCGGGATTCCCAATTTTAAAACGAGGCAATTGGATCTGATCATTTTTTCCACTTTTTTTTAAGTAAGATATTTTTTTTCTTAACAAGTCATGGGCAGAAGTCCAATGCATAAAACTGATTAAAAATTAAAAATGGAATTTCTGTGGTTCAAGTTAGATGGGAGCTCAGAGCTGTGCTCACTCAGCCTGCCCTGCCCATGAAGATAGCTCCACCCATCTAGAGCATGGTGCCAAGGAACATAGTGAGAAATCACCGAACCCTGAAGTTTGAAGGGAGTCTAACATCCACTGTGTCTCTATTCTGCACAGCCCAGACCTCTACTGCTCAAAAGGCCTCAATGGCTCGCGTGCCCGGTACCAACCTTCGTCCTGAAGGAGTGGGACCCTGCCATGGGCCTGCAGATGAGAGAGAGGCCCTGCATATTACAAACATACACACAAAATAAACTCTTTAAAGAGCACATGGAAACCTCTGTCATTGAAGGCAACCTGTAATTAACAGCCTTTCTCCTGGCTGAGCTGTCCAGACTCCGGGAAGAAGCTTCTCTTTGTCTTTCCCTACATCCTTGAATCAAATAACCACTAGGTCCAAGTGCCGTGACAGTTTGTCCTGCCAACATCAGAGACAACCCTGCTTCTCCTAGTGGAGAGAATTGAGATGTGCAAGAGCCTGCGCAGGAGAAAAGACAGCACAAATACAACAGATGGTTGCACAGCAGAACATTGCTTCCTAATAGCATGGAGAGTCCACTTTCTTACTTCTTTTTTAACATTCCAATTCATAATTCCAAAGGCATTTACAAATAAGTACAACGTGCACAGTGGCAAGAAATGCTATGTAATATTAAACAATTCAATTGCTTAGAAATTTGTGTATAATTAGGTCTATATGAAATGTGAATGAAGTGTGGTAATGACTTTATAAAAGGGTGACTAGCCATTGAGTGTTAGAACTTATACTAGTTTTATTTTTATAATAATATTTAAATGTTCTTATTAATTTTTTTAAATTACATAAAATTTCTGCTTTATTTAAATATTTTAAAAATTTTGATATTCATTTAGAATACTTTATATTTTGCCTTTTGATTTGAGTATCTTATAAAAATAACTTTGAAAAACATGAAGAAAAGCAATGATTTTTATATTTATTGATGAAATATTAAATTACATACGCTTTGAATATAATTACATTTTATTTTAATCTTTTAGACTAAATCATTGACAATGAGTAAAATCTAGATCAGGATAGAAATAGAAAATATAAGGTGAAATCCAGAAACGGTAAAAGACTAAAAAGAACAATGAAATAGAAAAACTTAAAGAGATTGTCTTCCAAAATAAATACATATATATACATATACATATATTGGAAACAGCGAAAGTAGGCAGACTTCACTTGCATGCAAAACAAAAACAAAAAACAAACAAAAAGAAACTCTTGCAATTCCTATAACTAAAACTAGGGCTAAAAAATAGCAAACGTTTTTATAGTACCTAAAAAGGCAAGTAATTTTGGATATTGGCATGCTGTTTCAAAGGTAATGCTATATGTCTAATATTTAGCAAAGCATAATGAATATTACCTTACCTGGTACTAAAAGCACAGTATTTATAGACCACAAAGGAAAATTTTTAAGTTTAGTTCAAATGATTTTGATGTTTGATGCTATAATAGCAGAACGTGTAAAATTGATTTTAAAAATAATAAGACAAATGATTACTCTCTAGGATGAATAATTCGAAACGAAATTTTGAATTTAATGGGGGATAAAGAGAGAGGAAAAATATTTACATTTTTAAAAAGGATGTTAAATAATGTTAATATTATGACATTAAATAATTTTTCCTCAGTTCAACTAGTTGTAGCAGGTATAGAAGTCATGTTGAACAACTAGAAAACAAGTTGAAATTAATGAGTATTAGATTCATGTCACCACTCTTGTGAAAAATATAGGCTTTGACTTCATTGAAGAACTGAAAAACTCAGCTTCATTAGTTTTAATCAGTTTATCACTGATTGAAAAGATAGTTGAAGGTAAGCATAGGGCAAAGAAGCTAACATTGTGGGTAGAGGAAAGCACACACAGCCAGAATCCAGAAGTATTCCTTATGGTTGCACAGTACACATTAATTAATTTGTTACTAGAAGATTTGGCCTCAATTGTGCTAATACCAATATCATTCTTTGAAGCAATTCAATGGTATATTCAAAATTTTCAAGATGTGCTCAAAGTTGTAAGACCTTTATGAAATACATATCATATTTGACCTGCCAACTCTCTCAGACACCAATAGGAATGCCAACTAAATGCATTCCAGTCATTAGATTTAACTTATTTTCATTTTTAATTCAATTTCATAAGGATATAACTTACTCTAAAATGCACCTGTTTTAGGTATACAGCTGAGTTGTGACTAATGTACACACCAGTGTAACCACCACAATCAAGGCAAGAATTTCCATCACCCAGAAAATTTCCAAGATTCCTTCGCTGTCAGCCCTGCCTTCCACCCCATCTCCTGGCCCTCAGCAACCATTGCTCTGCTTCATGTCACTACGGACTGTCACGACTGCTCTCGAATTCCAGAGAAGGGGAATCATATAGTGTGTACCCTTTGTATCTGGCTTCTTTCACTCAGCATTTCTTCTTAGGTTCAGTTTTTGAGATTTATCCATATTGTTGCATATATCAGTAATTTGTTTCTTTTTATTGCTGGATACTATTTCATTGCATAGATATACCACAATTTTCTTATCCATCCACCTGCTAATGAACATTTAAGTTGCTTCTAGTTTGGGACTATTGCGAATAAAAATGCTATGGACGTTTGTCCACATGTATATATTAATATATGTTCATTCCTCTTGGACAAATGCCTGGGAGAGGTTGTATGGTTAGTGTGTTACTAACTTTATAAGAAACTGCCAAACTCTTTGTATCATTTTACATTCCCACCAGCAGTATGGAGACTTTCAGTTGTTCCACACCTCACCAACTCTTAGTATGGTCAGTTTTTTCAATGTTGGCCATTCTGGTTGGTGCTTAATAGAATTACATTGTGATTTTAATTCTATTTTCCTTCTGACTAATGATATGGGGCAAATTTTGATGTGTTTATTGGCCCATTGTTTATTTTCCTTTGTGTACTATCTGTTTAAATCTTTCACTTGTTTTTTATTGAATTGTTTGACTTATTTTATTGCTGAAGTTTTTTATATTTTCTTGATAATAATCTTTATAAGATATATCTATTATAAATACTTTCCTCCAGACTGTGGCATGAGTTTTTGTTTTCTTAACATTTTCCTTTGGAGAGCAGAAGTTTTTACTTTTAATGAAACAAAATGTATCGACTACTTTCTTTTATAATTTGTGGTTCTGTGTCCTATCTAAGAAATTTTGTTTTATTTCCAAGGTCATAACTTTTGTATAATTTTGGCTTTCACATTTAGATCTATGATCAATTTCTAGTTAATTTTTGTGTGGTGTGAAGTAAGAGTCAAGGTTCATATTTTTTCAAATGGGTATACAGTTCCAACACAATTTGTTGTGAACGCTATCCTTTCCCCATTGGATTACCTTAGCACCTTGGTCTAAAAGCAGTTGACCCTACTTTTGTTGGTTTCTTTCTGGACTCCACTGTTTCATTAATCTCTATGTCTATCTTTACACCACTACCCCTCTGTCTTGATTACTGTGGGTTTATAGTAAATCTTGACATCAGGTAGTATAAGTCTTCCAATACTGTTCTTTTTCAAAAGTGTTTTGGCTATTTTTAGGTCCTTTGTGTTTCCATGTAAATTTTAGAATCGTTTGTCAATTTCTACAAAAAGGCTTCTGGAATTTTTATTGGGATTTCATTGTATCTATAAATTAATCTGGGAGAGAAATTACATCTTTAAAATATTGCCTTCTGATTCTTGAGTATCACACCACTAATTTAAGTCTCAATTTCTCTCACTGATGATTTGTCGTTTTCACATTTCTTAATAAACTTACACTATTTTATATTTTTGATATTAACTTTACATTGTGTTAATTTTATTTTCCAATTATTCCTTGCTATATAGAGAAGTGCAATTGACTTTGGTCAATTATTAATTGACCAGATATTAAATTCATATCTAATAGCCTTGCCAAATTCACTTAGTTCTAGCAGCTTTTTATAGTTTCCTTCAGATTTTCTACATATACGATCAAGTCATCTGCAAATAAAGACAATTTTACTTCTTCCTTGCCAAGTAACTTGTTCCCGTTGCTTTATTGACTGTGATCTCTAGTATATGACTGAGTAGAACTGGTGAAAATAGACATCCTTGAATGTAGAGGAAAAGCATTCATTCTCAACATTAAATATGAGGTCAATTATAGGTTTTATTGTAAATTGGGTTAGGGAAGTTTTCTATTATTCCTATTTGCTGAGGAATTTTATCATGAATGGGTATTTAATGTTATCAAATGCTTTTTCCCTATCTATTGAGATGATCACATTGTTTTCTCTTTTATTCTATTAATATCACTTTATTACATAACTGAATTTCAAATGGTAAGCCAAAATTATATTCCTGAGATAAACACAGGATATTGCTTGATATGATTTGCTGATGTTTTGCTGGTATTTGCACCTATATTTATGAAGGATATTATTCTTAGATTTTCTTTTCTTTTAATATCTATGTCTACTTTTTAGACCAGGGTAATGTTAGGTTCGTAAAATGAGTTGGAGAGTATTTCCTCTTCCTCTAAAAAGATTTTGTCTAGAACTGATATGATTTCTTTCTTAAACATTTGGTAGAATCCACCAGTGAAGCCATCTGGGCATTAAGACATTTTGTTTTATTTTGTTTTGTTTTGCTGGGAAATTTATTTTTAACTTTTTATTTTGTGATAATTTTAGGTTTCCAGAATGACTGCAAAAAATAGTACAGAGTTCCCATATATCCTTCACCCGGCATCTCCTAAAGTTAGTATCTCACATAACTTTAGTATAATTGTCAAAATTAAAAAAAACAAAAAAAACCACTGGTATTATACTGTTAATTAAACTTAGATTTATTTGGATTCACCAGTATTTTTCACTAACATACTTTTTACATTCCGGAATCTAATCTAGGCTACCACATTTTATTTAGTGGTCATATCTTCAGAGTCTCATCCCATCTGTGACAGTTCCTCAGCCTCTCCTTGTCTTTCATTAATCATGACCTAGAGACTTTACGAAGTACTGGTCAATTATTCTGTAGAATGGCTCTTATATTGGGTTTGTGGAATGTTTCATGATTAGATTGAAGTTACGCACTACTGGGAAGAAAATCTCAAAGGGGATACGCCCTTCTCAGTACATTATATCAGGGGATACATGATATTGATATGCTTTATTGGGGACGTTAACCTTGATTACTTTGTTAAGGTGCAATCATCCATGCTTCTCTGCCATAAAGTTTCTATTTTTTCCTTTATAATTAATAAATATTTATTTGGGGGGAAATACTTTGAGATAGTACCAATATCCTGTTCTTCTTTAAAACTTTAAAATTTTATGATTCAGTTAATCTCACCTGCAGAAATTCTTACTGTCCTTACATAATGCATCTTTTTTTCCCTTTTGCTTTTAGGATTTTCTCTTAATCGTTGGATCACTGATTTTCAGCAATTTGATTATGTCTCAGTAGCAGGGGAGTGTGTGTCGGGGTGTGTGTGTCCTGCTTGGAATTCATTGAGTTTCTTGGATTTGTGAGTTTATAGTTTTTTTATTATATTTAGTAAACTTGTCAACCATCATTTCTTCAAATATTCCCTCTATTCTTTCCCAATATCTTTCCTGGGACTTCAATGACACTGTTATTAGACTGCTTGTTAAGTCCCAAAGGTCACTGAGGCTCTGTGCTTTCCTTTTAAGCTGTTTTATTCTCTCTGTCTGTGCTTCAGTCTTATAGACTGAATTGTGTCCCCCTAAAAATCCTATGTTGAAGTCCTCACCCCCGATATGACCACAGTCACATTTTTCTTGGTGATAGGACCTTTAGGGAAGAAATTAAGATTAAAGGAGGTCCTAAGTGTCAAACCCTAAACACCGGAGCTCTCTTTGTGCGTGAGCACGTGCAAGAGCGGATGTGACGACACAGTGGGAAAGCCGCCATCTAAAAGCCAGGAAAGGTCATCTCACCGGAAACTACCACTGACAGCACCTTGATCTTGTACCTCTAACCTCCAGACTGTGAGAAAATAAATTTCTGTTGTTTAAGCCACCCATGATTCAGCCTACTACATACATACAGCCCCCAATCCTTATTCAAACCACCATCAAAATGGTTTCAGTCCTTTTCCCCCAAATCAAAGTCTGGAGCAAAATCTTCTTGACCCAGTGCAAAATTTCATTCATATCCCACCCCAGAATTAGCAACTCCCAGAATGACTGACAATGGAATCAGTTTCTCTCTTCAAAACAAATCTCTACCCTGCCCACAAGAATATGGCCTTGCCTCTTTAGTCCCAGTAGCAAAGTAGCAAAATAACTTCACTTTATATGACCAAACTTTGGGAAATGTATGAGTCTTATTCCTGTTTACTGTGTCATAATTCTACATTACAAAAGCCATTTAATTTTTTTAAATTTTCTTTCTCCTATAAATTCCCTAATGTACCACTAGATACAGGAAGCTTGCAGACTCCCCTCACCTCCTCGTTGGCCTGGTGTAGCAGGCGCTGAAGGGATGCTTGTCAACTCAAATGCATTATGCAAATTGAAGGGTCTTTGGAAATGAAGGATGGAAATCTCCTTTCTAAAGCCATATTCCATCATATGGGATGGTCATAAAAATTACATTTGGGAACAGAGTGGATGGGAGGAAGGAGCACTGGGCTCTCTAAGCACAGCTTTGCCATTAACTAATGGTGCAGCCAGAGCGGCCTCACTTCACCTCCTGGGCCTGCTCTTCCTCACTGGTCACCTGGGGGTACAAATACCAATTGCTTAGGATTCTTAGGGAATTTACAATAACCACGTAGATGAAGGGGCTATGTACAATACAAAGAGCTATATAAATACCATTTTCCTTAGTAATAACCCTATGCAATGAATATTATTATCATCACCAATCTTAAAAAGAGGTTAAGTGATATGCTGCCCAAAATCACTCTGCTAGCAAGTGGCAAAGCCAAGATTCAAACCCAGAATCAAGTTTTGATTCTACCCTCAGCAGCAAAACATTACTGATCACCTTTCAGTCTCTGGGAGCTAAAAACAGGCACACTTTTTCCTTTCATTATAAGAAGATTCTGCTACTTCTACTCTGCTGTGTGTAACCTGAATGCTGAGTATACTCTGTGAAATATAAGAGAAAAACAGGCTATGAATGAGGGCCTGCAAGAACATACAATTTTTAAAATTTGTTTTCCATTCACAGATCCTTTTTGGCCTACTTCCCAATTTCCACATATTCACTCCAAAAATATTTTTAATTTTGGATATAATGATATAATAATAGTAGTGATTATAACAATAATTAGTATTATTTTAACAATAGCCATTATTTACTGAACAGTTACTCCATGCCAGGCACTATGATCTATAGGCCCCAGAGCAACAGAGAAAAAAGAAAAAACATGATTTAACTGAATTTTTTAAAGATAGAGACTAAATGTTAGACTGTCAGAAAATAACTTAAAGAAAGCATAACTCGTCTAGAAAATAAAGGCCTTGCTATGTGCTGGGTGTTTTGTACTCTTCACGAGGGGCACCAGATAGATTTTTCAGGATGGGGCTGTGGTCAGGGCAAAGGTTTATAAGCAATAATTCCTTCATTTAAAGGAAAGGAAAGAGTAGTTTGTATTAGAGAATTTGAAATATGGAATCCCAGCTTTCAGCCTCGTGGTTGAGATACCCACTGCTTGCTTTTTTCCTTTTGCTTGGTAGGTGAAGTACTTTTGTAAGTAATGCATTATAAACAAATACTCGCTCTAGCTAAAAGAGGTTTGAAATACTAGAATACTAACTGAAATGTTATATAGGCTGTCAGTCCTTATTTTTATTCTTTCCAATCTTACTTGGTTATTAATTTGTTTAAAGCCTCTGTTGCATATACTATGCAAAGAAAAGCCTCACCCTGGCTATTACTCTATTTAGAATAACTCCCAGCTATTCACTGAGGAGGGTAGGCAAGTTTTTGTGTATTTGTTCTTAATAATCTCCAGCATTCGGAGAGTCTCCCGGTGTTTACAAAACACTTGCCCACTCGTCCTCTCAGTTGAGCCTCACATCCTCTTCATAGCACAGATGAGGAAAGTGAAACTTAGGGGTTTCCTGACACTTGCCCAGGGTCACACATTCAGTAAGAAGTAGAACCAGCATTCTAACTTTTGACCCTCCGGAAACCTCCTGTGACTGAAAAAAAGCAAATTAACTTACTTAAGACCTGCTGGGTTTAACAGAAGTTTTTCAGTGACAACGTTCTAAGAAGGCCCCAGAAAAATTAGTATTATACCACAGGGACATCACCAAAGGAAAGATAAAAGACAGAAGAAGACTCTGGGATTTGAAGCCCTGCTCACCTGGGTTCAAATCCCAGCTCTGCCAGTAGTAACACAAAGTCACTCTGCTTGGACACATGTGATTTCCATCTGTTTCATTCCTTTCTGCATCCCTAGGATGTTAACTTCACGAGGACAGGAGCCCCCGCACTGCTGTTCACCACTGAATCCCCAGCACTCAGCCCAGTGCCTGGCACACAGCAGGCACTCACGGATACCTGTTGAATATGTGTCTTGACCAAAGCAAGCTATTTGTCCCCTCTGAGCCACAGCTTAATCATTTGCAAAATAGGCATCAGAATGAGTTTGAAGGATAGTGAGGCTTAAGGTAAGACAGAAATGTTAAGCTCTCAATAAAAGGTAGGTCCCCGTCTGCCTTTCTCGGGGCTTGGCCATCTCACTCTCCAGCAGGCAGGCTGTGCTACAGACAGGAAAGGGTGTTTGGGTGGTGCTATCATTCTTGAGCTGCATTGACACAATGTGACACAGCTATGAAAAATGGCATTGCTGTTCAGACCTAAAATCAACTTCTCTCATTTTTAATGTTCTGCCAGTCGAAATCTCAGCCTCTTCAAAGGATTGCATGTTCTAGCCACATTGCCCCAGTTAGTAATTGTGTTTTTTAAAGAAGTAAACATTTCTAGCCAGGCGTGGTGGCATGTGCCTATAGTCCCAGCTTGGCAGGCTGAAGCAGGAGGATTGTTTGAGCCCAAGAGTTCAAGATCAGCCTGAGCAACCAAGCAAGACCCTGTCTCTTCAAAAAGAAAAAGAAAGAGAGAGAGAGAGAGAGACAAAGAGAGAGAGAGTAAAGAAAAAATGAAAGAAACACTTCTACTTGCTGGGCAAAAGCAAAAAGAGATTTAATAAATACACAAACATCTGATCAACATCCACGCAAGGCTCCAAGCTGATTGCTCAAGATGGGTACGTTATGGACAAAAATGTAGCATTTAGACCCTTTGTAACCTGGCCCCTCTTTGCCTGTCCAATGTAAAAAAGGCAGCAGATTGGAATGGAAGAGCATAGAGTGTAGTGTCAGATAGACCTAAATTCAATTCCGGTTCCATCACCTACAGGCACATAACTTAGAAAATATCCTATGCAAGCCTCGGTCCCTCATCCACAAATGAAATACATGTGAAGTGCCTAGAAAAGTGCCTGGCTTGTAGCAGGTACCAAACAAATGCCATGCTGAGGACATCTATAAACACTGATTGGGCACCTAATACATGCCAGGCACTGTTCTAGACCCTGGAGATGCAGAGATGAGCAAGACCTTGCCCTTGAGGAGGTTGAAGGAGGGAAACAAATGCAGCAGCTACCTATTAATATTACCAGTGATATGGGAGTCCAAAGGAGATGGACCCAACGCAGCCGAGAGACACAAGGAAGGGCTCCTGGGAAAGTAGAGCCTGAGCTGAATCTATCCTGGTGAAAATGGAAGAGACATTTCAGACAGTGATAAGAATACAGCCAAAAGGCTAGGGAATCTGAAATAGCACAGAAAAAACAGCTTTCCCAGAGAAAAAGGGAAAGTGAGTAAACAGTGGCAGATGAAGCTAGCAGGCAGGCACAGCCAGAGCGTGAAAAGCCTTCGTGCTGCTTCAAAGTATATTAGTTTTCTGGGGCTGCCATAACAATTTACCACCAACTGGGTGGCTTAAAATAACAGGAACTTATTCTGTCACAGTTCTGGAGACGAGAAGTCCAAGATCAAGGTGTCAGTAGGGTTGGTTCCTTCTGGAGGCTCTGCTGGAGAATCTATTCCATGCCTCTCTCTTAACTTCTAGTTGTGCGTCACTCCAGTCTCTGGCCCCACCTGTGCATGGCATTCTCCCTGTCTGTGTCTCTGTGTCTAAATTTCCCTCTTCTAGGAGCCCATTCCACTTCACTATGAGCTTGTCGTAACGTGATTACATCTGCAAAGGCCCTATTTCCAAATAAAGTCATATTCATAGGTGCTTGTGGTTAAGACTTGAACTTACCACCTTGGGGGGCACAATCCAATCCATAGCACAAGATAATGGGAAGTGATGGGAAGAGCATTTTATTTAGGAAGGTCCTTAGGCTCTGGCGGGAAAAAGAGATAACTAGAGATCTCCCTGTGGTTCTGTTGCTTTGGTCGCTAGGAAGCTCACAGACAAATGGGTAGCACATGCACACACAAGCACCTGTTTTTTCTTTTCTTTTTTTTATTTTGGCACATATACAGGGTGCTACAATTTGTGTTTCATTTATGAGCATTATTTCTGATTACACCTGTTTTTTCTATCCTTATGTATTAGAGTCCTAACAGGGAACAGATGGGGCATTCAAATTTGGGCAATTCAAGAAGGGTTGATTTACAACAGGGCTATTTACAGAGGTGTGGGCTGCAGGTACCACAGACAGTGCTGTGACCAGGGGCCAGTAACAGTGGAGATTCACCCCTAGTTCCAGGAGGCAAAGCAGTCACGTGTCTAGAAAGAGAGAGTCTTATGGAGAAGTTCACCTTGAGAGGATTCATGTCCTCTATGGAAGGACATAGGCCGCCCAAAGTGACCTCACGTCCTCACCCCTGTCCTCCCTCAGATCTCCCGCTGGCGTTCACCATGGTCAGGGCCAGCAGGGACCCAGATGTAGGCCACACAGCGCCCAGGGCGGAGAGCAGGACAGCAGGTAGAGTGGGCCCGCAGGGGCAAGCAGAAGCCCCCCGGGGGGTCTTATTCTCCCTTGTCAGGGCCCAGACCACAATACCCCAAAGTACAGCACCTCAACATGCTGAGTATTTTAAGCTAAAGGGACTCGAGGAAACTGCAGAATCAGCAAGGTCACTCTCTGACATTTTCTGCCCTTTTCCCCTGAAGCAGGCCATAGAAGAATTCTCTGACCCAGCTCCCCTGAAAGTAGGTGATAAGACCCTCATTCCAGAGGTGCCCTGCCCTATACCCAGAGGCCAAAAAGAATCTGAACCAACAGGCATTGCTAAGTTCCTCCCATTTCTTACCGTTAGAACATACCCTTCTGTCCTCCAATTGTACATCTGCCTGATTGGCCATAAAAATAGTTCTCCCTGGGGCTTTGGATCTTCATTTCTGAAGGCTCCTGTGTCATGTAGAACTTATATTAAACCAATTGGTTATTCTTTTCTCCTGTTAACCTGTCTTCGTTATAGGGGTGTCTGCCATGAACCTTGTGATGCATAAGGAAAGAAATGTTTTCTCTACATCCTTCATCCTGATTTCTTCGTTTATTTTTCATACTTTTCATATTTGGATCAGCCATCTCACATCCTTCCTTTTTAGAATAAGAAGGGGAATAACACCAAAAAGTATATAAAGTAGAGGCAGAATTTATCCTGTCCCTTTCACCACGGTGCTCTCTGTCCTGCGGAGTTTGCAAACTGTGTGTGACAATCAGTTGAGTCACCGTGAGTGGTCACAGCAGGCTGACCGCCATGGGATCAGAGCCCTTTGCACAGAGTCCTCCGGCCACTCTGCATGTTGCATAAACTCCCGGCAGGCTCCCTATCTTCAGAGCTTTCCAAGGACATGCTTGCAGCGAGAGTCATCCTGGCACGAAGTGCCTCTGACAGATGTTGCAAGCTGCCGTGCAAGAAACAGAGGCCAAGACGGAGCACGGGAGGGGCAGGCGCTTCAGCTCACATGGAGAACACATCAAATAATTCTGTGCACATGCTGAGATCATTTTTCCTCCCTAAGCCCCAGGTCACTTCAGAAGTATTTAGAAACAGGCGCAGAATGTCAGAGCTGGAGAGGACCCTAGAGACCAAATAGCCCAAACCCTTGGTAGTACGGATGCATGCACTAAGGGCCAGAGAGCAGCAGGCAGCGGGGAATCATGGCTAGGGTTTGCTGAGTGCTACTCTCTTCCACAATGTGCTATGTGCTATGTTCATCCATTCATACTACTGCTCATCACAGATCTGCTGCGTACCTGCTAAGTGCAGGGCACCATGCTAAGAAATGGAGATACATCTGGGGACTAGGCCCTCCGGCATTGTCCTGTCTGCATGGAGTCTACAGAACAATAGGCTTCTACACACTATCACCAATCCAACCCTGCAAAATGTGGCCTGGTCTTGGAGACCACAGTGACCTAGCCCACACACTGCTCTTTTCTAAGAATTAGAAAAATAAGAAAAATACTGCTGCACTCTGCGAGTTAAATATAAACACTTCATGGAAAATCACAGTCACAGGAAGATGGTAGAAAAGACATTCAGACCTGCAGGCCTTGCTGGTAACCTGCAGGCCTTGCTGGTAACCTGCTTGAAGATACTAACTTTTCTAAGGAAGAAAACAGCATCCTTCTGAAGAGGTCTGGGTCAGACACGGAGACCGAGAGAATGGATAACAGAAGCTTTGTTTAGGAACAGGTCAGCATACGGCACGTCAACTCTCTTGTGGGTGTCTTCCCTGTTTTCATTGAAGGAAACAGGGAGAAAAGCCTCTTTTTCTCAATTTCAGGGAAAATTGGATTTTCTTTTCTAACTGGTGCTCTGACAACTAATTGATTCTAACCATCAAACAAGGTTGGACTCACCTTCTGGCAGGCCCTAAGCTGTGACCCACAGGCCCCAGGCACACTTTGGAAGGGCTGTCCCATGAGCCATCTCGTGCTGTCCATAAGGAAAGTGCGTTCACCAGTGAGCTTCAAGTGGGGAAGAACAGGGGCCCTGGTGTCAAATAAACCTTGTCTGAGCCCTGGCTCCACAAGCTAAGGCTCTGTGACTTTGAGCAAGCCACTGACTTACTCACTAGGAGTCTCGGTTTTCTCCCTATACAATGGGAATGATTGAAATCCCTGCTATAATTCTATGAGGCAGCCAGCAATTGATATTACAAATAAAAATGTTTAACTAAATGTCTTACATATAGTAAGTACTCAATAATTGCTATTATCAGTATTATTACATATAGTCACTACTGAATATTTGTCATCAGTGTTCATAATACACAACCATTTACACTGTTCACTTGGTTCCCAATAATAAAGTTATGAATTTTTTTGCTGGAAAGCATTATTTTAAATCAATTTTTAAGTTTCTTTTCTGAATCTGAAAGGGAATACATATTCCTTAGGAAATAAGAAGAAAATACAGAAAAAATAAAGAGAATAGTAAAAAACACCCATAATTTCACAATCCAGAGATTAACAGAGTTAATATGTTGGTGTATTTCTCTCCAATGTATTATCTGTGAGTGTGTGTGTGTATGTGTAGAAAAGAGGTAAATTTTATGTAAATAAGATCATACTTTACATATATAACCATTTGCCAAAGAAAAGATTCTGTAAGATTCTGTCTATGCCCCATAATTTACAAAACCATTCTCTATTCTTATTGTTAATTAGGCTTTTGAGGTTCCCCCCAATATTTTTGCCCTTTCAAATCATGCTATGATGAGATTCTTTGTATAGAAATTTTTTCCACACCTCTCACAATTTCATTCAGGAGAAAATTCTCTTGGTAGAATTTTTGGATCAAAGGATATAAATTTCTTTAAGTCCATAACACATTTTGTCAAATTAATTTCCAACAGAAGTACACTAAGTTATCCTTGCTTCAGCAGAATATGAATACCTATTTTTTAAATCTTTCATTTTACCGGTGAAGATAGCTTTTTTCTATTTCCATTGTTTGGATTACTTAGCTTGATAGTTATCGTTGCTGCTTTTTCTGAGAATTACATGGTCACGCCTTTGACCCACCGTTCTCCTGCATTTGATGATGTTATTATCACCATGCATGAGCTCTTGATATAAACAAAGATATTGTTAAACTATCCCATCTGTGGCAAATAAATTTCACAGTGTATTGTTTGCCTTTTAATTTTTAATGATATTTTGATACACAAGTTTTAAATTTTATATAGTTTGAGAATTTAACATAAATTATAATTAATACTGCTCTCATGAATACAGCCAATTCAAAACTCTTAAACCTCACAACATTCAAGAAAACTCGGCAGGGTTAGCTATCTCCTATACTTAAACTAACAGCATAAAGCAAAAACTATTATCTATCTTGATGATTTGCTGAAACTAGGTGGGCAGGTTCACAGAAGTCCATTACACTATTCTTTCTTTTTGTGTGTGTTTTAAAATCCCCCATGATATAAAGTCTAAAACATTATTTTGTCATCTTGACTCCTTAGTCAGGCATGTAAAGCCTTGCATGACTTGTTTTCTGCTACCTTTCAAGTTTCACAGACATACATTCCTAAATTATGAACTTGGAAAATTTTGAGATCTCTGTAAGCTTCAGGTACCTCCTCTACTAAAAAACAACACAAAACAAAGAAGTAAAAATATCCCAAACTTGTAAGGAGGAAATGAAATAATGTGTATCTAACATAAAACATGGTGCTTGACACAAAGTAGGTGCTCAATAAAGGTTTTCCTTTATTGTTATTATTACTATTATTTCAATTTCTACATGTGAAACTTTCCTGCTGCCAGAATCAGAAGCTGATCCTGGCTGATTAAGCAGAAGAGACGTTTATCTGAAAGGCATAGGGAGGGCTAGAAGACAAGTTCAGGACAAGCCTGAGGAACGATGCCCCAGAGCCCGGCCTGCGGAGAAGCCGACCGTGGCTTCTGCTGCCCCGCCGAGCACAGGTGGAAACAGCCCTTGCTGCCATCATCCTCACAGATCCGCTCCGCCCCAGAGCTGGACGCCATGTCACGCATCATGGAACCACAGCTAGCAAGAGTGGTGGAGAAAGAAAGACACAAATACCAGGTTTGCTCTGCTCTCAGCCAGCATCTCAGCTGATCAGAGATCTTGACTTAATGGGTGACCCAAACCAAATCTCCATTCCTGAGGGATCCAAGCCACTGGTGGTCTCACCAGTATGGAGACTGAGCAGTCTTTTTTTATTGTTGTTGTTAATTCCTCAACATAAAAAAAAAAAAGAAATGTAGACGACCCCACAGAGGAACTTCTAAATTCAAGATATACTCCCCTCTGCCCAATTTTGCTAGCAATTTTGTTAGCCCTTCATAATCAGGATTTATCATCCTAGAAATCATAGTAAACTCATTTTTGGCCTGTTAATCACAGGCACGAAGAAGCCTGAAGTAGGCACGTGGCAGTTCAGCTTCCTACCCGATGGAGCTATTGCTGCGCACCCAGTGAAAGGGTGTCTCTGTTGGGTACTGAGACCTCTGCCTGAGCCTGGAGTCACAGGTAGGGAAAAGCAACATTTCCACGAGAGGGCATTAGACAGCAGAGCAGGTGGCCCTGCCACCTCTACTTCTCGCTCCCCATGTAAAGTACGCTGTCAGTGAGAGAAGCTCCCCACATACTGTCGCCTGTTCAGAGCACACACTGCATCTTTAGGAACAGCACTCCAGCTTTGAGACCCGGTGCTGTAAACGAATCAGCAATTAACCATTTCACCGTTTTTTTAAGACTGAGGGCTACATAGTAAGGCCAGTCCAGTCCTCTCGGCACTTTTCTCACTGTCATTTCACAAATCAGTGATTTCTTGATCATCAATATATGTATGATATTTTAAAAAGCACCTTATCGATTAGATTGGAAGACTTGACAACTTCAAGACAGAATGAAAATGTGGAAATCCTTCATGACATTGGTATTGAGAAGACCCCAGCTGGTGATAACCCAGTAATCACCACCTTCCGGGGTCCTATCTTGGCAGAGGGCTGCTCCATCTAACAACTGGAACATCGGGGAGCCCAACTCCAGGCTGCTGAGCATAAAACTGAGAGTTGTGGGGTGTCTAGACCCTTCCGCTTAAAATCCTAATTACTTTATACCACTGGGTTCCAAAGGGTGCGTATTACTATGGTAAATGCTACAGTCCTACTTGATCTGGGGGAATGTGGGATTAGAAAAAATTAAGCAAATATGACCACCAATCCTTATTTCCTAACCTTAGGTGGAAAAGAGTGTTCCAGGCAGAAAGGGGTGTTCCAACACACAATTGGGGAAACGCTGCCATATAGAAACCCAGAGGTGAGGCCGGAATCTTATCTCACTCCACAACCACGCAGGATTAGATTAAATAACAGATGTGAAGGGTGTGTCACGTAGTAGATATTTTGTGAAAACGTGTTCCCTCCAGCACTTCTAAATCTTGCTAGGGGGCGAGTAGGCTGACCGTTAAGGTAGCTGTTTTACAGACAAAGAAACCGGGGTTCAGAGAGGTTAAATCGCATGTTAAGGGACACGGCTGAGAAGTGGGAACAGCCGTGGCAGGAATGAACCTCAGCCTTCGGGATCCGACTCCAATTAGCTCGACTCACCACTTCCCAAAACACACAGCCCTGGTCTGGTCTTACTCACCCGCAAGCTAACATTTCACAAGCACTGAGTCACAGCTTCCCCGCCCCTCGGGCTGCGTCAGCAAACAGCATGCTCCATCACAGGCTCCGCTTATGCCACCCCTTCTGGGGCCCCTCATGGGAACGCACGAGGCCACGACTGCCAGGAACAGAGAGAGTAGGTAAGGCGTCTACGCTGACCCAGCCTGCTTCCATCAAGGGACCCGACCTGCGTGAGCTGGAGGATCCATGACGCTCCCAAGGGCCACATCAGAAAGATAATATTTGGAGAGTGAAAGGTCCTCTGAAGAATGTACAATCCTTGGAGTGAGCAAGTGCCTGCAGTTCTTGAGCATGACTCAAGCTGGCTGGACATGAGCTGTAGATAGCGGGTCAAAGAGGTGGCAAGATAGCAGGATGTCAGAGCTGGGAGGGATCCTGGAGATTATTCGTTCCTTTAGCAATGAAGAAATTATGGTTCCAAGCAGAAGACTGATTTTTCCAAGGTCTCACAGCCAATAAAGGGAAGCACTGAGACCTGAACCTAGATGTTCCCATTCATTCATTCATTCGATATTTGTTGAGCACTTACTATGGGCCTGGAGGGAGATTAGTACCAGGAATACAGCAGTAAACAAAACAAGCAGTTTTTCTGCCTCCCCAGAACTGACTTCCTAGCGGAGATGAGAGGCAACTGAGCAAACAATTAGAGACCATGATGAGAAGCACCCCGATGGGCTAGCACAGAGGAGGGCAGTCCCACGCAGCACACGGGGTCAGGAAAGGCCTCCTGGATAAGTCATGGCTCAGCTCAGAGATAAAGACCACGGAGATATCAACCAGGAGGAAAGGGATTGGGCAGACGGAAAACACTCCAGGAAGGGGGTGTCTACATATCAGTCACAGACTAGACCCTTCTGCTGAAGTTGCATAAAATATGTGTGCTCCCACACTCAAGAAGCATACAGAGTGCTGAGGGAGCACAAGGAGGGACCATCCCATCCGACCTGGATCTTAAAGGATGAGTAGGACTTCAGCAAGCACAGGAAAAGAAGACAGATAGTCCACCGCCAAAGAGATAGTGTGGGAAAAGGCCTAGAAGAAGAGCCTAGGAGTCAATTCCTGGCACAAGAATTGACCGTCCTGGAGGAGATCAATAAATGTTTGTCAAATACTAAATCTTAGGACTACCAGTAATTGTGGGGTTCAGAGAGGCACGGGCGGAGTTTCCTGGTTTCCAGTGGCTGTACGTGAAATCCTCCCAGCTACAGATTTTTAACAACCGCTGCTTCAGCACAGCACGAAGAAGGGGAGAGCCCAGCATCCCTGTCCGCCCTCACCGTCCCCTGCCTTTTCATGGCGGCACAGCCATGGCAGCCTAGCAGCTAGTGCCACGGGCTCCCGATGTCCCCAACCCCGAAGACTTCAGAGGACCAGGAAACAGAAGGAATGCAATCTTTCAGCTAATGAATTTTACTCTGATAATGGGATAAAAAGAGCAGACAAACTGATATGTAATAGAAGCATAAGAATCCTCGTGTCCCATCCAGGCTCACAGATAAGTAGCACATTGAAGAAGGTGGTGCTAAAGATCAATAGTGTCCATAGTGAAAATCAGGGCGATGTGTTTCTGGGGGAGCAAAGATGCTGTTTCTTCTAGTTTATCATGTCTCCACTTGCTTCCCTAAGACTGAGAGTTGAGAAAGCTGAATTGATCCACGCGTTCCTCTTTGGGGGCTTGGAAACTGTGAGCCTAGGACATCCCTGAACCCCCTGCACAACAGCCAAGGCATTTAAAAGAGGCTTCGGGAAGAACAAACTGCAGCATTTGCATCTTGTAGTGCCTTCCTGTGCATCAGCCTCAATGACAGGACCTCTATGGACCGCGCTTGGTAGAAAACACTATGCTCAACCACTACAGAAGTAGAATGCTGAATGTCAGATTTTTTAAACAAATGTTTATTCATTTGCAGGTTGAGACCGCAGTTTGTTTTTGAAGTTGAATGCTATGCTTATGATACTAAAGAATTTTGTTTTAACTAAAAATTTATATTTTACTTAATAATAATTAATAAGATTGCCTGAGGTGCAGCATTGCTAATATGTACAACACCCCTGCTAGGTAGGCTCCCCAGTTTCAGAGATGAGTCCTAGAGAGGCTTAGGAATGGGTCTCCCTGGCCCCACAGCCCACACTCTTTGCGCTAAGCCATACGGGACAAGGAGGTGGGTGGGTGGAGCGCTCCCTGGGATGCAGGGACTTGTCTGTCAGGCTAACATATGAGGCTAAGAATAGGGAACATGAGGGGTACACGTAGAAAGGGTGGTGGAGGCCTATCCTGGACCTACACCATTCCTTGGAAGATGTCACAGGAACCACAAAGGCAGGGCTTCCCCTCAAAGAGCCTACAGACTGGAAGGAGAGAGACAAGGCACCAAATAACCCCACTTTGAGGTTGAGGCTGAGAGCTCTCTTTAGGGAAGGACGTGCAGAGACAGCCACAGTGCTGATGATTAACCCGATCAGCCACCCCGGCTCCCTGCTCCCACATTGTCTCCAGCCCTAATCAGACTACACTGGGATCCTCAGACTGCAATTGTCTTGTGGACCACTGTTCTTTCAGCCTGCTCCTCTCCTAACTATAAACAGCCCAATCCCAGAGACGTGGGTGTGTGGTCCTGGAGCCCTGACCACAGCCTCCAGGTCAGGATGTCAGCCAAGGACTTGTGTATCCCCCTGGTTCCAGAAATCACCACTTCAGGCCGGCTAAGCCTTTTGGTTTTCATTTCTGCATCTGTAGCTGAGCAGCAGAACAGCTCTATCTGGAGAAAGGGTGGAACTGCTGGCTGGTCCTAGGAGCCACTAAGCTGTAGAAAGTGCCTATTATTAATAAAATTGTATAAGCCAGCATCTGCCCAGGCACTGAGAGAGCAGGAGCCCTGTGTGAGAATGACAGCGTGCTCCTGAATAGGAGCAATTCACTCGTTTCTGTATTGATTCACTTAGGGTGCTTTACACCCCATGTTGGACACTGGGGCAAAATGAGTGTTGGTCATAGTCAAGGTTTTACCACCTCCCTTCTTCCCTCCCAGCAAAGTTTAACAGCTTCCTGCCCAGTGTCCACAACCCCAGTGCTTCCCCAACTCAACATCACCAACAGTACCATCACCGCCTTTGCTCACCTTTACTGAGTACTTACCATGCATGTAAGCGCAGGTATGCACATGTGTCATGCATGTAAGCACATGTAACATGCATGTAAGCACAGCATGGTGTCCTGTGCCAAGATTCTTCCACTGTTTATCTTAGTTGATCTTCACCATAACCATGAGGTAGACAGTGTTGTTAGCCCATTTTACAGATAAGGAAACTGAGGTACATTCATTCATGGGGTAAATATTTAATAGACAACCTATTCAAGGCACAAAATTGGTCCTCTGAGGAAAAGAGGAAGGAGAATGAATTAACATTTATTGAGAGTCTGTTATGTGTCAGGAACTATATGGTTTTCAAATGTTACCTCATTTAATCCTCCCAACAATGCTGAGAAGTGGGTTTTGATTTCTCAGTTTTTACAAACGTGCCAAGGATTCCACAGTCAATCCATCAGGGAATCCATTGATTAGGGTAAGTACTGAGAAGGAAAATTATGCAGGTGGGGAGAGAGAGTGAGGTGGGGTGAGGAAGGGGGAGGGATGAGGTGAGGGGGAGGGAGGGGAGGATTCTCTGAGGAGGGGACACTTGAGCAGAGACCTGAATGCGGTGAGGGGCAAGTCCCTTGGGTGTCTAGGTGGAGAGCAGCCCACACTCAGGGCACCCGCTGTTCAGGTTTCCATCTCCCGCTCCCCCACCAATCAGTGCGTTCAGCCTCAGGGATTTATTCCAGAGCAGTCTGGCACTAGGGTTTTCTCCAAGGGCAGCTCTCCCTGCCTCAGGCTGCTTAAAACATGCTGAAAAGGGTTCTGGGGCCCATTCAGGCATAGCAGAAAAATGTGCCGTGATTACTCCAGTGACACCTGCCTTGGGTATGCAGGCTGGAGCGCTTGGTGGCAGGAGCTCCAGAAATGTGCTGTCCCTGCCTGTTAGCCTCCCTGACAGCCAACTGCTTCTCCAGCCACTGCGTGACCACCTTCAGGACCCGGCGAACTGTCTCCCCAAGCTGCCTGCCCCGCTGTGGTCTTCTAACAGAATGGGAAACAGTCCACAAGGTCATAATGGCCCTTCTCATCTTATCAGCTGCTGCTGCAGTTGGAAACTACCAGAGGGCGGGGACCACATCTTACTCATTTCTGCATCCCCAGTTCCCAATTCCAGGCCTGACTTTAAATAGATGTCTAGTAAATGTTTGTTGAATGGAATGGAATATTTACCCTGAGAGTAAACCAAAATTTACTTCTCTGAAATCTCTACTTTTTAGTCTTCGGGGACCACATAAAAAAATTCTTCCACATGTCAACCCTTGCTGGAAAAAGGAAAGAAGGAGTTACAGTGGGGCGGGATGGAACGAAATATTTATTGAGCACTTACTCAGCATCAAGCCTACATGGTTTCCAAATGCTACCTTATTTAACCCTCGTAACAACTCTGGGAAGGAGCTGTTGTTTTCCGGTTTATGGATGCAGAAATCAATCTCGAGCAGCCCCCGGTTACAACCCTGGCTCTGCCATCGTCACTGCGTGCTCCTAGTCTTCAGTTCACCGCTCTGCCTCCCAGGGTTCTGAAGACGGAAATTACATCCCCTCTGAGTCTTTCCTTCCTCATCTCCAGGCTAAACCATCTTCAGTTACTTGTCATGTGTCTCGCGTTGCAGTGGAGAAGAACACAGGCTCTGGAATTAGAACCACTGGAATTTGCCCCCAGCTACCTCATGTCACCTTGTGCACAAGTGACTCAACCTCTCTGAATGTTGTTTTTTTATCTGTGTGACATGCGATACTCAAGATACCATTCCACACAGTTGTTGTAAAGATTACATAATAGAACAAATGTAAGCACCTAGCACCCTGGTGTAGGGGTGGAAAGGGGCGATTCCTTTCCTTCCCATCATAAGGGTGACAGCCAACACCCTTATAACAAAAGATACATTAACAAGAGAAAAACATAACACATTTATTTGGTTGTAGTTTTAAGTGATGAAGGAGTCTGCAGAATGAAGACCCAAATGTACAGATAAAACTGTTTTTATGCTTAAGTCCGGTGAAGAATGAACTACAGCTGGACAGAAAGGGTGTGATCTAATGCTAATAGCTGAGTTGGAAACCCAGCAAGGCCTGTCTGGCCAGATTCTTCTTGGCCTCTCTGTGCAGCCTCCCTTCCTCCTGGATATCAGGCCAGATCCTTTCCGGAATGGGGTCTCATGATCTACAATCAAACACGGTAGGACAGAGAAATTCTTTATGGCCAGCTCTTATAGAGAAAGGGCGGGGGAATTAGAGTTATATTGTTAGGTTTTATGGCTGGCTTTGAGGGAAAAGTGTTCTGGTTTCTAGGAAGGATTCTAGTTGCTATAGTTAGCTCCAGGGAAGAAGGGGTGGGAGACAGGAGTGCAGGAGAGGGTCAGAAAGAAACTTTGCTTCTGAAGACTTCACTTTGGGGTATCGTTTTCTGAACCCCAACACTGGCACACAGTAGGTCCTCAAAAGATACTGCTGCTGAAGGTTTTGAATATGTCCCCCACCATTTCGACGGAATTCACGCCAGTTTGTTAATGTCCCTATTCACTTGATGTGACATTCAGAACTGGCCGTTATCTGGGCTCCTTTGTACTCCAGGGAACATCACGATCTGCCCTGCCGGGCCAGGTCCTGCCCCTTGAGAGGAAGAAAGGAACCGGAGCATGCGAACAACACCAGGGCCATACCACTTCCAGGAACCCGTGCGAGCTGTGCTGAGAAATCACAACGCAAGAACGGGTGATAAATAAACTGGTGTTTACTCCGAATGTAAGAGGAAAGACAACATTCTGATCTAAGCACTTGGAATTTTGTTACATTAACTGCTTCAGAGAAACCATCAGGAAAATCTCCATCCCAGGAGGACTGGCGTTTATAACACCCAAGAGCAGATCGCCATCCCAGAGTACTTTCTTAATCTCAGAGGCACATTTTTGTTTTACATTTAAATGTTTCTAAAATCAGAATGCATCTGATGATCAATGTACGGCAAAATAGTAATCAATTAAAATAGTGCCAGGAATTCCTTCCTCCAAACAGCTGTCACCAATTTGATAGTGAACCTTGAAACAGAGGAGGCTGCCAGGCACTGAGCACCTACTCTCTGCTAAACCCGGTGCGATACGCTTAGGTACTTTGATTTTTTTATTTCTTTCTTTTCCATTGTGGCATTTTTTTTTCTTTTATCAAAAATAATCATCATTGAAGAAAACTTTTAAAATATAAGCAACTCAGGTATTCCCTAGTTCCACAGTCTAAAGAGTAGTCTAAATTGCCCTTCAGAGTCTAAGGAGCCATCATCCAACTGAAACCTTAGTTTGTGTCATTGCAGAAGCAAAAGCAAATCCACCTGCACCACCACCAGGACTTCCGAGGAGAGCTTACATGATCTTGGTGGCCCCCCTCCCCACAGACCTCCACTCTAGGCTTCTCTACTGCTCACTTCTGTCCATTCAAGCTTCCCTGAGCTGCACAGCATCTTCCCCGATCTTCCCACCTGTAGGCATTGGCCTTCCCTTAATTCCCCAAAGCACAGGTGACACAACACCAGACTGTTTAACCAACTCTACTCAAGTCCTGAGGAGACTACAAAGGCACCACAACACAGAAAAGTAAAATAAAGCAATGGATAGCAGATGGCGCTGATCCCACAGACCAGGGACCTCCATCCTTCGCCACAGCAGGGTGTCGTTTTGCTCAGTCCACACTAACTTCCCATCAGTGAACTTCCTGTCGCCTCCTCTCTCCTCCAGGTTTCTCCCTCTGAGTCCTATCTGAGGAAGGCTCAAGTTTGGTGTTATATTAATTAAGATAACACTAGCTGCTATAAGAACAAAACCAAGAAATCTCAAAGCCATAAAAGAATAGTTCTACTCTTGTAAAGTCTAGCCAGTCTGTAAAGTCCGGTCACGGAGTTCTGCCCCACATGGTGACTCAGGGACCCAGGCCCACAGAGAGGATCTCCCATCTTCTACGTGCTGCAAGTTTGCCTTCAGCATCAACCTCAGGTCTACAGATGGGGAAGGAGGGGGAGTCATATGCAGAAGGCTTTTTGTGGGCCGTGCCTGCAAGTGGCACATGAAATTCCCACCCATGTTCCATTAGTTGAAAAACATGGCCATGCCTCGTTGCAAGAAAGGCTGAGAAATGGAGGATAACTTGTGCCCAAGAGTAAAAGGAAGCAGAGTGGCAGAACAACTAGCCATTCTCTGCCACAGGCAGCATCAGGATCCAGGGAAACAGCATCTTTTGGTAGATTATGCATAACGGTTTAGCACCTCCTCTCTTCAACCTCTCCTTCCAGACTCATTTCTGGCCACGGCTTCCCATAATCAAAATCCTGTTTAAATATTTTTCCTAAACAATAAAGAAATCTCCTTTTAAAAAAAAATCAATTCTGCTGTCAACCCTAGAATTCATAAATTCTTGCTGTTGTTTTTATGTGTATCTTTGTACCCCAACAAAAAAAAAAAAGTCTTTAAAGAAGTCACTCATAATCCTACAACTCTATTAATTTTGATGTGTTTCTTTCCTTCATATTTCTACATGTTCAAATCTTGTGCAACCTTCAAAGTCCTGTCCAAATGAGTTTCCTTCCTTGAACCTGAGGCTCAAAGAGGTTCATCAACTTGCCCAAGGCCACGTGACTAGGAAATAGCACGGTTAGACTTCTGACCGTGATTGCTCCCAATATTCCTTGTAATTTTCCCTGACCTTTCACTCACGCTCATCTGCTGTATGATCATTACCTGTGTCTGAAGTATTATATGAAGTGACCCATGCATGACAGGCCTTAGCTGCCTTATTGAGGCTCAGTCCGTAGAAGGCAGGACCCTATTCGGTTCCCCTTTGCTACCTCAAGGCCTGGCCCGTAAGAGCTGTTTCATTGTCTACCACCCAAAGAAGCAGACGCTTACTGGATAGTCAAATTAAAAGTTACCTAAAAGGCTTCTGGTCCAGAACGCTGCTCAAGGCACCACCCCCTTGACATTTCACATGGTGACCAAAGCACAGACTTGGGGCCTAACAGACCCAGGTTTCCACTTGACCTCCACCACTGGGTGACTTCAGGCAAGTTGTTACACTTCTCATAGTGTGAAACCCCGATGAGTTAGTGCACTATACATTTGATAATCAGTTTTGATTATATTATTGCTAATATTATTACCATTATTATTGTTACTCTTCACCCTCTGACTTCTCCGAATTATTTACCATGGAAGTGAACAAAACCTGTAAGGCCCAAGAACAAAAAGGAGGTGGGATTTTGAATGGCTTCTTGTGACCTTCAGAGAGCAGAGTGGATAAATACTCTTTGGGGGAATTCTTGACCCTTCTAAAAATCCCATTAAATCTAAACACACATCTGTTAGCACACACCAAGCATGCAGTCTCTGCTTTCACCCAGAATTGAGTGGTACAAGGAGGAATATTATATCCAGTAACTCATATGGAACTATTTATCCCCAATCACTTTGTGCTTTTCCTTAAACTTTTCCACAGTCTTTGGTTTCAAAGGCCATTTCAGAATGACTGAATTTTCTTGCAAAGTAAGTTCCCTGCCCCTGACAAAAAAAAAAAAAAAAAAAGATTGTTTTAGGAAAATCTCCTCAGGGCATAAAGACTGAGTTTCCAAACTTGCTTTCCCCTGTTTTCCTTTTTTCTTTTAAATAAAAATTGCCCAGGAAACCAAGATTCATTAAGAGTGATGGGGGGGGTGGGAAATATGACTGAGTTGAAAGGAGTCTGTGGCTTACTGCTTAGCAGCGAACTAACAAACATCTTTTAGGGGAGCCTTATAGGATCAGAGAATATGAGGACTGAGAAGGGTCATATAGTTCCAATATCCTCATTTGGAAGTGGGGAAACTGAGGTCCCTAAGAGAGACATTGACTATCCAAAGAAACACAGCAAGTCAGCCAAAAAACTGAGGCTTGAATTTGGGTCTCCTAAGTCCCAGGTGAATTAGGCCAGGCCAGGTCCTCCAGCCTCTAGAAGGCAGAGCCTGAGGCAGGGATTAAGATGTTGATGCTTTGCATGATGGGTGAGGCAGTGAGAGAGAAGAGACAGGGAAGTGAGAAAGGAAAGGTGGGTGGCAACGAGATGCAGTGAGAAGTATTCCTAGGGACACAACACAGCCACCGCACAGTAGGTGGGTTTACTCAGCACTCAGGACTGCTCAAGAGCTGCAAGGAGACACTGCATCTCTCAGTTGGGGATCTAGAAACTGTATCATCCCTGACCAATGATAGCTGGTGCATTGGTGGATAAATAACCCAGTTTCTTCACCCACCCACCCAGGTTGGGATAGCTTTAGACACATGCTCTACACTGGGTCCCAAACTGGGTGACCAATGCATTCCAATTTTCCTGGAACTTTTCTGGGGGGTTTGCACTGAAAGTCTCTCACCCGACCCCAGAGGACCCCAGCATGACTCAGCTCTAGTTGTTCACTGGGTGATGCACTTGAAAACACACTTTTTCCTGGCTTCCTGACCTTTTCTGTGTCACTTCCCTATGGGCGTTTCCCAGGATCATCGCCCAGTAAAAACTACTTGCATTTCAACCTTTGTCTCCGAGTCTGCTTCTGGGAGAACCCAAGTGCCTGGCACATAGTATGCTCTCAAGAAATGTTGTGAGTAATCATATTAAGACAACATAAAGTCGTTTCCCTCTTTGTTCCAGTTGCTTTGGAAACTTGGGCAAAATAGTCACGTGAGCCCATCTGCTCCTCAGGTACCCCTGTCATCGGCAGTCAGAAGGTGAGCTTGAACCTGGTCTGCACCCCCCAGGTAGCAGAATGGTAACTGAGACAGTTAGCAGGGTCTATGTGGTCCAGGCATACGTGTGTAACAATGTCTGCACAGCTGATTTAACTGAGGACTTTTGTCACCCAAATGAACCCATTGAGAGTGACTAAACAACTCATAGAATAGAAAACTATGTCCAGTTTATGATACAGTTCAAGTTCTATGTGTATTGAATAACGCAGAGGCAGAATTCCTCAAAGCGTGATCAGTAATGCACCTACCTACATCCAAAACATATGGGAAGAAGAGGTGGTTTGTTCAAAATGCTGATTCCAGGGTCCCACCACAGACTGCCCTGCCGAATGCTGCTGGATTGAGGCCTGGTAAACTGTATGGTTGACAGTCTCTCCAAGCAATCCTTGGGAACATGAAACTTTGAGAGCCCCTGCCCTAAACAATTAGGCTATCCTGTATTCTCCAGGCTCCCCCTCAGTGAGGAACCAGTGAAGGTTCTCCAGTCTTGGCTGGACCCAGGTGGATTTTGCCCCTTTCTCCACCTGGTTTCTGCATTCCCCTCCTGAGAACTCATCACTGTTCTTGTCCTCCACAGGCCTGAGCTGGTACAGTCACTTCCTAGGGAGGCTGTGTTTTCAGTCTCTGCTTCAGAACTTGTTTAAGGTACACCCTAAGCACCCACCACGTGGCCCAGAGTAAATGCATGCTGCTAATGACGAATTGTCCCAGCTGGCACTGGGCCAGTCTCCTCTGATTCTGGACCTCAGGGCTCACCTGGACATGCATGCAGAGAAAGGTCAAGACCCAGGGCATTGTGCCTTGGCAGAGAAGCTCATCTCTAGGGCAAAGTGGAAACAGATGCTCCCCATGAGGTAGGACCCCAAGGCCCTGACTGATCCTGTGTGACTCCGAGTGAACATCCCACCACCAACACCTCCCCTCACTCAGCTGAAGCAGCTCCAGTGTTCCTGATTTACCATTTAACTCCAGCTGTGGGATCGCCGCATCTATTTCCTTGTGCATACGTAGGATTCCTCTACCACCCTGCGAACATTTTAAGGGCAATAGTCATGTCTGATGAACCTTTTGATCCCCAGCAACAAACCTAAACCCTGGCTCGTAAAGGAGGTTCCAACAATGTTTGCTGAATGTGTGGTCAATTTCTATGCTAGTATCTTGTTTTTTTCTTCTCAGCACTTACCGTTGCCTAAAATTCTCAAGTTTGTTTATTGGTATCGTCATTTGTTGCCTACACATACAGCCACATACATACACACACACATGAATATAAACCTTCTGCTAGTGTTATGAGCTGAATTGCATCACTCCAAAATTCATATGTCGAATCCCCAGTACCTCCGAATGTGACTATATTTGGAGATAGGATTTTAAAAGAAGTAATTAAGTTAAAGTGAGGCTCATAGGGTGGGCCCTAATCCAATAAGCCTGGTGTCCTTATAAGAAGAAGAAAGACCATATGAAGACAGAGGGAGAAGACGACCTCAGAGGAAGCCAACCCTGCTGGCACCTTGATCTCAGACTTCCAGAAACCAGAATCATAACAGAATAAATTTCTCTTGTTCAAGCCACCCAGTCTGTGGAATTTTGTTATGGCAGCCCTAGCAACTAATACAAGAAGAAAGAAGTATGCCTGCCTTAACTGCTCATTTATCCCAGCACCTGCAGCAGTCCCTGCCACACAACAAGTGCTTAATAAATGTCAACTGAGCACTCTGATAATACAAACAACTATGGTCTTCCCCAAATGCATGTGCCGTTTGTACATCTGAGCTGTTGCATATGCTATTCCCCAGCCTAAAACACCCTCCCCCATTCCCTCTACTCTGCACCATCCAACCAAAGAAATCCTATTTTTCCATCAAAACATGGTTCAGACTCATATTCTCTGTGGGCTATCTTTGACCTCAATGGACAAAATTGGTCACTCTCTTCTCGGTGCTGTTATGAACTTTGTAACTGCCTTAGTCCATTTCTGCTGCTATAACAGAATACCACAGACTGTATAATTTACAAAGAAAAGAAATTTATGTCTCACAGTTCTGGAGGCCAGGAATTCCAATATCAAGGTGCCAGCATCTGATAAGGGCCTTTCTGTTACATCATAACATGATGGAGGGAGTGAGAGAGCATGAGAGAAAGAGAGAAGAGCGAGCACTTTTATAACAAAGCCACTCCTGTGACAACAGCATCAATCATGAGGACAGAAATTCCATGACCTAATCACTCCTTAAAGAGTCCACCCATCTAATACCATTACAGTGGCAATTATATTTCAACATGAGTTTTGGAGGGGACATTCAAACCATAGACTGCTAGACTATGAGCTTGACTTCAGAAACCATCTTCATCTCTGATCCCTGCCATCTAGCCCAGGACCTGGCATGGGGGGAAATGATCAATCACTGAACCACCAAGTCCTGTAAATATTTATAGTGTCTATCAAGGATGCAGACAGTTCCTATTTGTGTATTCAACAAATGTTTATTGGATTGAAATTAATTTACCAAATTGTTGTCACCATATTAACATTATTTTTCTTGCTTAGAATGCCCACTCTGTCCTCTCCTTCCAAATAAGCCCCATTTTTCAGGACAAAACTAAAGCTTAACTTTTCTAGAATGGCTTACCTATTCCCAAACTCACTGAGCTCCTGGAATTATAACATTTCAAAATATGATTCACCATAGGGAACGTTAACACAGCCCAGAAATGTGACCTGGTACAACTCTTCTATCCTGTACCCCAGAGCCCATCATGACTGTGAAGCCTGTGCTGACCCAGCCTGAGAAGGCCACCCAGCCCACCAAGGGTTAATGGTAAGCCAGGCTGGGCATCCTCCCTGCATTTCTGCCTTAAGGAACAAAATCGGCATGTAAGGAAAACACTGACTGGAACCATCTGCCCTCCCCTAAAGCTTGAAAGAAGTTGCATGTGGACTCCCTAATCCTTCTTCTCTTCCCTTGGCCAGAAATGAATTTCATTTGGAGGCAAATTTAGGGGGGCTGAGAGGGAGAGGGAGCAGAAAGAGGTAGGCCAGACACATCTGGACAGTTTTTCTTTGCAAATTCAGAAGACTGCAGGGAATCACTTTCTCCCCTTGACAAAGGAAATGGTCCATGGTCAGGAATTGATGACTTGCAAATCTCATGCAGGTGAACAGGTTATAGTGCCTGGAGGTCTTTGGGGCTTAGAATAAATAAAAAGCAAGTAATTTAAATGGGGCAGCTGTTTATGGGACCAGAATCCCTATCAGCAGCACCAGTCAGCAGAGAGAGCAGTTCTGGAGGCTTGGCATCTTCAACCCAGTGCAGGGTCCCAACGGTCCATTCACCGATCCAACCTTTCAGTTGTTCAGCAGAAATATGTTCAGATATACTTCAGATTCTTTGCCAGGCAGTATTTTTGGTTCTGTGGAAATGGCTGTGGCTTGGATTCATCTTCATCTCTAACAGCCTCGTGAGGACAACAGTCACATAAGCAATAATACACAGACCATCAGTTGCAAAGCCATTATTTGAAAAAAGGACAGACAAGGACTATGAAGGAGGTATTTGAAAAACTATTAACTTGACTTTGGGGGAGGGGGCAGTGACAAAGACCCTCTCCTTGACCAAACTTTAGTCAGGCTCCTCTAAGCCCCCTTCTCAACTAGGTCTCAACCTTGGCTTCAGTGTCTGTCTTTGTACAGTCCTGCTGTAGCAAGAATCCTGCTAAGTCAGTTTCAAGAGAATCCCCCACCCTTACATCTGATCAAAATCCTCACCCTCCACTATCCCCCACCCTTGGCGTCTGGTCACCTGGCTTGCCTTCAATAAAAATCCTGTCAAGTCAGGTTAGCCAGATCCCCCTTCACCCCTGATGTTTTCTTTTAGTAATTTTCTATCCACTGACCCAACCCTGCTCCATGGCTATAAATCCCCAGTCTTCCTTATTTGGCTGTATGTCCTTGAACCCAGATCTATACTGAGGTCTCTTTTCCCCTACTGCAATAGTCCTGAATAACATCTGTTTTTACTTCTTTACTGTCCAGCTCTGGTTTTTCTTTAACCCTGGTGTTAAAAGATAAACGTAGACACATTAAAATTTTAAAGAGTTTATTTGAGCATTCAGTGATTCATGAATTGGGCAGCACCAGACCACAAGTGGTTCAGCACTCCACCTAGGGTAAATGTGTTCACAGAAGCAAGACAAAGAGAACATTTGATTGTTTAAAGTACAAAGTCCCTAGTTAGAGGTGAGTTGGTGATTTCTAATTGGTTACTTTTAAGTTCCATTGCATTGTTTAAATGGAGTCGCATTTCACTTTGATTACATAGGAACCCAAGGTGCTGTAACCATCTCAGCCTAATGGCCTCCCAATTAATTATTTTAACAGAGACAAAGCTTTGGCTATATGTCCTTCAACATGTGGCTGTGTATCCCTAGAGTATGTAAACCACAGTCTGAGGAGAA
The DNA here is from genome assembly GCF_000956105.1 of Propithecus coquereli. Classification (NCBI taxonomy): domain Eukaryota; kingdom Metazoa; phylum Chordata; class Mammalia; order Primates; family Indriidae; genus Propithecus; species Propithecus coquereli. The sequence goes on from NW_012138302.1 coordinate 12,862,522, forward strand.
GAGCTTGAGATGGAGACCTAATAAAAATTTTAATCAGAAGATTTGAAAGGTATGAAGCCTTCACTCCTAGCTCCACCCTACTCAACATGAGAACACCCTCTGCCAACAAGCAAGAAAATACAGGCAGGGAATACGGTTCACTCTTCTGCAAATGAACACAAATCCAGAGCTAACATATATGAGGTCACTCATCCACCATGAAATTCATATTTTCCCTGTCTCTTGCCAGTACCACAACTTATCAGGGATCTTCTCTAATGAAGTGACCCAACACTTCATTCCCAAAGGATCTTAGTCCTTTGTGGTCCTGTTCCTGTAAAGGTGTAATATTCTTACACCTTGTAAACTTTTACAACAGTGCAAGGTAACATGACAAGACCAAGGGAGTAATCAGAGTTCCATTCATATTCTTCACTGCCGCCATCATGTAGCCCCAACTCTGTTTTCACTCAATGGTCAAGGTCAACTGCATCAGCAAAACTTTTTTTACTTTGTTTACTTCTTGGCTCCAGGAGCCCGAAGTGGCCTGGGAGTCACCAAGACCTCCAATTCAGTAGAACTGCTGCTTCCCCCAGTGGAATTATTCCTTCCTTGGGGTACTTCCTAGGGTTGAACAGACCACAGAATCACAAGTCAAGAAGCAACATTTTAAGCATGGATCATTCAGTTCAAAAGAGGCACCATACAACCCCTACCACTTGGTTCCTAAATCTATGGTCACCAATTCAGAGCACATACTATACCCTGAAAAACAACACCCCAAACTTGCAATCAGTCACCTTCCACCTGTTGCCATATCTGAATATTCAATATGACATTCAACTGTCCTTTAAGGTCAGCCAGAGAATAGATTATGATAAAATCAATTATTAATTATCACAATAATCTTCCCACTGTCTTCTTTATTACCCTGTATATACCAGGGACTTAGGGTCATACAGTGAGGCTGGAAAATCAGGCATTAGCAGTGCAAGAAGCCTTAGAGTGAAGAGCTCCATGGAGCCCATGCACATCACTTACACACATGTATATACATGCACTCAGATATGTGTGAGGTGTATGCCTCTCAGTTCATGTTCTACTTGATACTAGGGCAAAGGGCCTGCAGCTTTAGCCTGACAACTGTTTGCCACCTCAGTTGCACATCTATCTTTGGCTTGCCTTTGGACTTCACCGAGATTGTGATATAAGATACTTACAGGAGCCCATTTAGACATAAGCAAACGTAGAAATAAGATGGAAAAAACACTCCCTAGGGCAACCTGTGGAGGCAATCGGCAAATGTTTCCCTTCCCACCACTTGGGTAGGAAGCTTTCAAAGGGTCCCAGTGGAATAGAATCCTAATTGCCCACAGTAGTGACCAGCTCAATAATGCAAACATATGTTGGCTTTCCTTTCTTCCCTGTTTTCCTCTTCCCAGATCTCCATACATTTCCCCTGGAATCACAACCTAAAATCAACAACCAGGCCACAAACTCTTATCACTGGATCTACTTTTTCTACTTTTGGGGAGAACCTAATCTAAGAGTACTGAGGAAAGACTCAGAAGGCTCATGGAGGTGGGAATACTAGGATGTGTTCTCGTATGAGACCACACAGCAGCTTAGTTTACTACAGATACATCAAGCACTATTATATACGCAGTTCAAACAGATTGAGTGAAGAGCCACCTGGATGGCATTTTGGAACAACTAGAGATTCTTCTTTTAATCCGTGTCTCTCTTAAAGCTGCCAGTTTTTCAGATCACCTGGGTGAGAGCAATACACCCAAATGTGGCATCAACTGATTCCAAATTTCTAAGAGACCCACTGTTATAAACTAAATTTTTGTGCTCCCTCAAAATTCATATGTTGAAATCCCATCCCCCAACATGGTGGTATTAGGAGGTATGGCCTTTGGGAAATAATTTAGGTCATGATGGTGGGACCCTTGTGAATGGGATTAGTGCCCTTGTAAACAAAACCTTGGCAAGCTCTCTTGCCCTCTGCCTACCATGTGAGGATACAATGAGCAGTGGGCTGTCTGCAATCTGTAAGAGAGCTTTCACCAGAATCAGACCATGCTGGCACCCTGGTCTCAGACCTCCAGCCTCCAGAGCTGTGAGAAATAAGTGTTTGTTGTTTAAACCACCTAGTCTGTGGTAATTTGTTACAACAGCCCAAACTGACTAAGATCCCCACTTAACGTCATTCCTCCTTCTCAGTGGGAGGAAGAACGGGAGAGATCATTTTGCCATCTTTGGGGAGATATCTGACTCCTGTGGAGGGTTGGCAAACAAAGGCCTTCAAGCCAAATCAAGCCCACAGACTGTTTTTGTAAATAAAATTTTGTTAGAACATAGCCATGCTCATTGGTTTGCATATTGTCCATGGCTGCTTTTGCACTATAACAGTGGAGTTGAGTAGTTGCAAGAGAGATCGTGTACCCAAAGCAAAAATTATTTCTTATTTGGCCCTTTATAGAAAATGT
>NW_012138302.1:12866747-12920831 GCF_000956105.1 Propithecus coquereli
AGAAAAAAATGTCCAAAAGGACCTATAGAAGTGGGTTATAAGCAGGGTTTTTTTCCTTATAACTAGTTTTCTAAATGATTATTTTACACACATACAAAATGCAAGCATTTTTTTTATAAGAAAAAAGTGGCTCGTTTGTTTGTTTACAGAAACAGAAGGCTACACATCAATTTTTCAGCTGTTTGACCTCCTTACTCTCACTTCCAACAGAATCTAGCTGTGCAACAATCCCTACATCACATCTGTAGATATAGACTCCAGAGCAGCAGTTTAAAGCCCCAAGCAGTGAGCAGTCTCGGACTTGCCCAGGACTGCAGCATTTATGACACCAGTCCTGAGCCACGGGTGGCAGCTCTGACACCACAGAGACCTCAGCCCTCTCTCTGGCACATCTGGGACTGGCTGCTGCCTGGACGGTGTGAGTCCTGGGGCCAAGTTCTCCTGCTCACCCAAAAACCTGAGGCAGACTGCACGTATTAAAACCTGCACCGACTTCAGATAGAACAAATGGCTGGGCCAACACCTTAGCCACCTTTGTGCTGAGGATCGGCAAGACATCTTGAACTCTTTCCACAATATTTTGGGTTTGTCAAAACTCTCAGTCATGCTTGGCTGATTAATTCTAAATGCACATAGCTTAAAAAGAAGCAGAGGAAAAGCAAATGGGATCCTTATGTTTTTGATTCATTCACACCTAATTTAGCCAGATGTGGGGGAAGGGCCGGGGAGGGGTGCCAGATGCCCCACACTGGATTACAATCATGGAGTATTCCATCAAAGCAGGAGCTTGACAGGGTCCTTGGGATTGAATTCTCGGCCAGTCTTTGCTACATGCCTTCTGTGTGCCAGACCATACTGCACACACGGAGACAAGCCAGACAGGTGCCCTGCCCTCGAGAATTCTAAGTGCCAGGTCAGAGACGAACGTGTGGGCAAATCAACTCCCCCAAAGAGTGTCAGGACTGGGATAGAAACTGTTCGGGGTAGAGTGGGACCACAAAGAGGAAGGAGTCAGTTCTGCCCCAAGTGTACGGAGAGGCTTCACAGACAATAGTAATGTTAATGCCCACCATTTATTGAGTACTTATCACGCATATTGGTTTCCTAGCGCTGCCTTAACAAATTGCACACAGATGGCTGGCTTAAAACAACATCAGTTTATTCTTTTGCAGTTCAGAAAGCCAGAAATCTATGTGTCAATAGAGTTGATTAGCCACTTTTGCTGGCTCCTGGCAATGCTTGCCATTCCTTGGCTTGTATCTTTGTCACCCCAGTCTCTGCCTTCTTCATCTCATGGTTGTCTTCTCTGTCTCTGTGTGTCTCCTCTTCTTATAAAGACCTCAGACATTGGATTTGGGGCACACCCTAAATCCAGTATGATTTCGTCTCAAGATCACATTCCCACACAAGTTGACATTCACAGGTATGGGGGTTAGGACTTGAACATATCTTTTCGAAGAACACAACTCAACACAGTACACCAGGTTTCAGCCCTTTCCATACATGGTATGATTCGATTATCACAACATCCCTGTGGGGCAGGTACTGCCATCAGCGCTATTTTACAGACGAGGAAACAAACTTAAAGTACACATCTTGCAAAGCTCATGCAGCCAGTAAGGGGGAAAGCAGGGTTTGAACACAAGTCAGACAGACTCCACAGTCCTACCATATGCTCTAGCAGTCATGCTGCTAGGTGTTTACCCAAGTAAGTTGAAAACATGATCACACAAAAACCTGCATGTGAATGTTTACAGCAGCTCTACCATGCCCATAATTGCTAAAATTTGAAGCAACCAAGATATCCTTCAATGGGTGAATGGATAAAAAAGCTGTGCTGCATCCACATAATGGAATAGTATGCAGGGATAAAAAGAAACGAGCTACTAAGTCATGAAAAGACATGCAGGAACCTTAAGTGCATATTGCTAAGTGAAAGAAGCCAGTGTGAAAAGGCTACATAGTGTATGATTGCAACTGTATCACATTCTGGAAAAGACAAAAGTACAGAGGTAGTAAAAAAGTCAGTGGCTACCAGGGATTGGGGGAGGGAGGGATGAACAGGTGGAGAATAGAGGATTTTTAGGGTGGTGAAACTCTTCTGTGTATTCCAACAGTAGATGCACGTCATCATACATTTGCAAAAACTCATAGAACTGTGCAACACAAAGAGCGCACCCTAATGTAAACTATACGCTGTAGTTAACACTAATGTATCGATATCGTTTTACCAATTGTAACAAACGTACACACCAATGCAAGACGTTAATAATGAGGAAATTGCGTGTGTGTGTGTGTGTGTGTGTGTGTGTCTGTGTGTGTCTGTGTGAGTGTGCAGTGAGAGCTCTGTTCCAGTTTTCTGTAAACCTAAAACTGTTCTAACTAAACTAAGTCTATTTATTATGAGTAAATGAATAAGGAAGCCACCAGGAGTCAGCCTAGGGGAGTACTGAGAAAGGGCCCGCTAAGAAACAAAGGGCCTGAAAAAACATCAGGCAAAGAACAGGTTGCTGCTCTGCCTTGCTCCTCCCCGTGAGATACCAACGTAGGCTGTCACCAGCCTTGTGCTGTTTTCAGAAATGATGAGGTGAATGTTTGTTTCTCAGCTCCAGGACTGGCCCCATGCGGGAGGCCAGACATACCGATATAAATAAAACACGGCTCTGGTCCTCAATGAGCTCACATTATTGAGTAGGCATCAGACACACAGCACAGGACACAAGGGAATGCAATGGACCTCGTGGGCTCCAAGGACAGAGAGGGCTATCCAGAACCTCAACTTCCAAACTTGGAGCCAGATACAGGCAGAGTAATTAATAAAAATATGGCCTCTTTTAGAACAAAGAAGGGTAATTTTTTTAAATAAAAAATAATAATAATGACAATATGGCCTGAGTCAAAGTCTCCTGTGACCCTCTCCTCCCCAGCACACAGCTCAGGGGACAGGATTTGGCGGGTGAGGGGGAAGGTCGAGCTGGGGCAGGGCCTGGGCGCAGTGCCTGCTGCAGTTCCCGCAGCCCCAGTGCTGCCCTAGGGCTTTCTCAGAGAGCCAAGGCCACTGTGGTTCCCCAGTGACAGCCCCACTTATTCTCAGAGCCAGGACGATGGGCCGCAGCCACCCCAGGTCCCCTTCCCCGGCGATGCCCTTCTCCCTGCGTCGCCTTTCTTCTCCCCCCTTCGCTGTTCGACTCACCTTAGAGAACACGTTACCACTTCTCACTCAGAGGAAACGGGAGCAGCAAGCGCCAGGGGAAGACATTGCTGCGGGCTCTTGGCTCTCATCCTCCCTCTCATTGGAGCACGTACCAGATCCTGTCTTGGTGTAGCGCTGGCCTCACTTCCAACATGGCAGCCCAGTGGCCCCTTGCAGACTTTGCAATGCACCAGCACATCTTCCATGCTTACGTCTAAACAGACTCTCTCCTGGCCATGTGGCCCCTTCATGTTTAGTTGGCGGGACTGACCACGGGAAGAAGTGGAAAATGCTTCCTCACCTCCAGGGCAATGTCAGGAACGAGGATAAGATGCTGTCCTGTCTGCTGCACCTCCAACTAACCCAGTGTCTGGCGCACACACACACGCCATGGTTGTGGCTCTGCACGGGTAAGTCCAGGTGCAGGGACACCTGTCTCTCTGCCTCCTTTCCTTCTACCCACACCTCCCAAGAGTTCCCTATGTTCCTGCCCCAGTTCCCTAGGCAGGCCACACCCTTGCATTCCCCTGGGCCTTTGCTCACACTGTTTCCTCCGCCAGAAATGTCTCGTTCACTTTCAAAGTCCTACTTCTCTATTAAGTAGGACTTAACAACTGCTTAACAACTATCCCTTCTACAAAGTCTTTCCCAATTCTCCCGTGACTCAACCCTGGCTATGCATTTCCAAAGCTCTTCCATCTTATGCAGAATGAAGCACTTTGCACAGCACCTGTTTTAATTCCTGTCTCCCCTAAACAAATTCATTGCTACCTTGCTATTTCTCCAGCATAGGGCAGAGTAACAGGCACACAGTAGGTACTCAGTAAATGCTTATGGGATGGATACATGGGCAGGACACAGTTAAATGTTGTTTCATTCTAAGAGTATGGACACCATCCAAGCAGATGGAAACCATTCAGGAAATTCAGCTCTTCCTCTCCCGGCCCAACCTGCTCCAGTCTGGGCTCCACCTCCCCAGTATCTTGCCTGAGGTGGAAACAGCCTACACAGGCAATGACCCCCACCCTAAAGGAGGTGTGGCAGCCTCTCTCTTGGAAATCCAAAGATGTTCCCTGAGCTCTCCTGCATGTTTCCATCCCAATCTGATTTCCATCTTTAACCACCTTGTGCTAATGATGGTGATGTTGCTCATTACCAATTTCTAGAGGCTACTTTCCCTCCAACATGGAAAGTGGAATGTTTGTGCACCATTCACTCAGCCAGCACCAGAGGGCACCGGGTTGGACTGGGACACAAAGATGAATCAGATCCAAGCTCTGCCCTCGACGAGCTCACATTCGAGTAGGGATGGCGGACAAGTCAATGAATATTTAAAATACAGTGTGGTTGGTTCAGGGTAAAAGAGAACTGCCAAGGCAGAGAGTGGGAAAAGGTGGGTACATGTGGGAGGACCAACCAAAGCAAGGACATAGAACCAGGCTCGGTGTATTCAAAGAGGGCTTCCTGGCAGAGGCAATGCCTAAGCTGTAGGGTTTTTGGCTTTCTTTTCTGCATATTACGCAGGTACAAATGTTTAGGTTACGTATGTTGCCCTTGCCCCCCCCCACCCCCCACAAGTCAGAGCTTCAAGCATAAGCTATAGTTTTAAGAATGTGCAAACACAGGATCTTAGACCATTTTAAATCTAGATCCCTGGGGTATCTGGAGAGTCCCCAGGGCAATGTCAGGAACGAGGATAAGATGCTGTCCTATACAGCCCCCTAGAACTTGCAGTCTCTACAGGCAGGAGAGGGCCATGGTAAAAAAAATTCTTCAATATCTGCCTAGGTTTCTGCTGCCCCCAATACTGGCGTAACTGTAACTCAGGCCCCACAGCTCAAAGCCTCTGGATTCAAATAATCTGTAGTTCTTGGTCACATTCCCCATTTTCAGCCACTTCAAAAGGCCAAACCACAGAGACCACGTCAGATACAGCCTCACTTTTCAGAGTGAGCATAGTCAGTGCAGCCAATCCACTGGGGTTCAACTTTTTTCTAGGTGTGCGACCTTGGGCAAGCCACTTCACTTAGCCCTAGTTTCCTGATCTGTAAAAGGAGGATAATAATAGTATCTCCCTTATGGCTTATTGCAAGAATGAAATGAGACGAGTATGTAAACCTCATCTTTCAAGCCTCCTTTCCTAACCTTGATCACACCAGGCCTTTTTCTCCCTTCTCATATATTCTCCCTTGGCTGGAAAGTTCTACCCAATCTGTCCGCATAGCTCCTACTCATCTGCCAGTTCTCCTGCTAAAGTCACTCCTCAGGAAAGCTTCCCTGACATCTTATACTCAAGTCGCTTGCATCGAAGAGGTTCATGGTACCTGGAATTCTTTCACATCTTTAACTGCCTTTGTGCTAATGACAGCCATGTAGCTCATCACCAATTTCTGGAGACCACTTTCCCTCCAACAGAGATGGAAAGTGGAATGTTCATGCATCATGAGCTGGGACACAGAGATGAATCACACCCAAGTCTGGGCATTACCAGACTCACCAGCTGAGCTTGAACATTAAACAGATCATTACATCTTTGCCGGCCCACTATAAAGGCAGAGACCTTATCTATCTCATTCAGTGTTGTATCTCCAACTAACCCACAGTGACTGGCACAGAGCAGGCGCTTGGTAAATATCTACTGAATGAATGCATAAAACAAACAAACGAGAATTCAATGTTGAATGGGTATTTCTAATACTTTATTCTCAGTCCACCACCTACTAGTATGTGACTTTGTTGCCTCACCTTTAAAATGGGAAAAACGAACACTCAAAATGACCCTGCAAAATAGGTATTGAACTAATGTAGGTAAAACCTTATCTCACAGGAGAGACTCAATACATGATAATAACTATTCTCATCTTTAAGGACTAGAGTCTCTGTTTCTGAACCCAAAGAGATCCTGCTCCCACGTTTCCAAATCCCAGAAAAATATTGGGTGATCCTCACCCCCATATGACCTAGTGCTCTCCAGGAGATGTTTGGAGGGAACATTGTGGCCACGGCTATGCCAGGCCTTGACAGCCGTGGCTGTCCCAGTTTGGGGCTGTGGCAGCTTTGCACACTCCTGCTGCTGACCGGAGTACAAAGGCAGAGAGGGGAACGTTGCCAATGGCTTTGTGCAGATTCATCATTTTGAATCCTCACTCTTAACATATGTTTTCGATCTCACACAAAACATGGATTTCTGGTTTCCATTACCTTTGTTTCATTTTAGAATATAATGTTTTTTATAGCCTGGGGAAGGGAGGGAGAAAGCAAGCAAGTGAGCATGTGAGCTTGTATGCGTTTTATTTTTCCATCAGAAGAAAGAGGGCCAAGAAACCAGGGATGGGACTGACTTGGACTCCTTCAAGTCAATCATTGGTCCCCAAGCATTTACTGAACACCTACTCTGTGCATGCAGATAGTCAGGGTAAAACAATGACCAATGCATAGTCCCTGCTGTTGAGTAATCTGCAATTGAATGAAGTGGATAAACTGGTTCACAGCACATAATACAAGCCAGATTTTTCTTCTGGAAGGGAAGAGAAGGAAGCAGAGAGGGAATAAAAGAAGGGAGAAAAGAAAGTAAAGAATGAAGAGAGAATGAAGGGAGGGAAGAAAAGAGGGAGAAGGGAAGAAAGAATGAAGAGAGAGGAAAAATAAGGGAAAGAAGGAAGCTAACATGTATTTGTTGCCGCCCAACCAGGTCCATTTGCAGGCTGCCCAAGAGGAAGCCAATATACCGAGACAGCAGGGTTTATCATAGAGAAAGAGTTTTCATTTCCACATAGCGCTAAGTGGGGAGACGGGAGGAATTTCTCAAATCTGCCTCCCTGAGAATTTGGGAGACAGGGTTTTTAAAGACAGTTTGGCGTAGGCAATTGAGTCTGCTAACTGGCTGGGTTTGGGGCAGAACTACAGGGTTGTAGAAATTGTCTTCTTTGCTGACCAGGTTCTTAGGTGGGGGTCTCAATACCAGTTGAGTCAGTCCCTCGGTATGGGCCACTGGTCTGTGTTTTCCACTGGAATGTGGGACCTGGAAGATATCTCAGAAACTACACCTAGGTTTCAAAAAGTATATGTTATCTATGGAGAAAGCTAAGAATCTTTATGACCACCAGCTATGTGGCTCTAGAGTAGCAGTTACAGAGAAGCAAACAGGGGGATAGTGGCTAATTATTATCATTATATTTTTAGCTAGGCCTGTGCCTTATTTTTAGCAAGGCCCTTTCCACAGTTCTCGCCTTGCACCCCTTTATCAATTTGTAAAGGCAATTTCATAGCCATCACTTCCTATGTGCCAGGCACTGTGCACAGGACCCTATATCTTGTATTTTATTTAGTCCTCATAATAGCCCTTTAAGGGAAGTCCATTTACTGTTTTAAGGTAAGAAAACAGACTTAGGTAATGCACAAGGTCTCACAGCTGCTAGAGCAATCCTGCAGTCCAGCAAGCTCCTTGCCTGGCCTCCTCACACAAAGGCCTTGCCAACTGGCTGTGCTGTAAAGACAGGATCCTCCCTTTTGCATGCACGAGGGGCCCAGGGCCCAGTTATTCCACCGGCTCCTGAAAGGCCTCCCAGAACCATAGCTGGTTAAAACCAACTGCTTTTGGAGATCATCTGATCCCACCCACTTAAGGAGAAACAAACTCTGAAACAGGTGGAGGCTTGCCTGAGGTCTTGGGGAGAGGACAGGAGACCTGGGGCCCAGCCCTCCCCACCACAGCCCTCGGGGAAGTCAGCAGTGCCAATAGCTGGGGCACGTAATTGCTTCCAGATCATGGAAGACTGCAGTCCACCCTCCTTGCTCCGTCCCATCCTGGCTGAAGCACTCCCAGGTCGGCTGAGCAGGAAGGTTTGTTTTGGCAGAAAGCTGGGTGCTGTCCAGCTCGATAATCGTTCGTGTTAACACGCCATTATGTGTGTCGTTAACAGACTTGGCAACTGGGACTTGGCTTTTTTTTTCCTTTACATTTTCTTTTTATTTTCCAAAAATAGAAAAATAAAATGCAACCCCCATGTGTGAATCAGAAGAACCAAGATTCCCAGTCACACAGGTGCTCGCTGACTCTGCCTGGAAGAAGAGGCTTTACCAAAAGCATGTCATTTCTGCCCAGGAACATCTCATGGCTTTGTTCTTGGAGGCGGCTCCGTCTGACAGCCCATGGGTGGGGTTTGCTGCTCATGACCAAGGCCCGCACATTCCATGGCACCCCAGCGCCCCCTCTGTACCAGCCTAGCAGACGGAATGGAAAAAGTTAGGGCTATGGAATCAGACTGGAGATTACAGACTGGCTTCACCATTTTGTGGCTTTTGAGAACCTGATCAAGAGATTTCACGTCTCAGTTTCCTCATCTGGATAATAAGAGTAACCATGAGATACTATATATCATCCTTCCCTCCATTTATGTTACACTTAGCAATTCATCTATTTAAAAAAAGAAAGACAAGGAAGGCTAAAAAGATAATATTGTACTCTTGTTATTTAGCAGGACTTTTGAATATAATGCACTCAGAGTATAATGATAAATCAGACATAGGCCTTTCCTTCCAAAAGTTTACAGGCTCACAGAGAGCTAGATCTTGTCAACAGAAAAAAGACCAAACTCTGTAAAATAATTTTAAAGAGATTTACTCTGAGCCAAATTTGAGGACCATGACCCGGAGCCACACCCAAGAGGCCTTGAGCAGTGAACTTGGTGTGGTTGGGTTACAGTTTGGTTTTATACATTTCAGGGAGACAGGGGTTACAGGTAAAGTCATAAATCAATACGTGGGAGGCACACATTGGTTTGGACTGAAAAGGTGGGCCATCTCGAAGTGGCGCGGGGGGGCTTACAGGATATAAGTGGGTTTAAAGATTCTTTGCCTTGTAATTGGTTAAAGACATGAAGCTTTGTCTAAAGGCTTGGAATGTTTCAACATAAGGAGCTGTTTATCAGAGATAAGCCACCAGACATAGATTAGTTGTGTAAATTGAGGACCTGCAGGTTTATCTTGCATACCCTTAGGCCAGTTAATAGGTTATAAAAGATGTCCCCAAGAAGGGAGGGGGGCATGATAAGGCATGTCTGACCTCCTTCCTCCTGGCAGGCAATTTAGTTTTAGGATATTCCTTTGGCCCCGAGGGGGTCCATTTAGTCAGCCGGTGGGGGGTGAGCCTTAAAATTTTATTTTAGTTCACAATATAAAGAAATTTAACTCCCATCATTGATCCACTGAGCAGTTTTCCCCAACTCCAATGTTAACACCCTGATCCAAGCCACCGCATTCTCTCGCCCTGACCACTGCGGTTGCATCCTAATTGGCCTCTCAGTTCCCTCGTTTGCTCCACCACAGTCTGTTCCCAGCAGGCAGCCAGCATGTTCCTTTAAAACCCCAGTCTGATGTATCACTCTCTTGTTCAAAACCTCCCGATGGAGTCCCGTTAAACTTAGGGAAAAAATCCAAAGTCCTTACCTTTGGAAGGTCCTATGATCCAGGACCTCGTCTGCCTCACTGCCCTCTTCACTCACTCCACTCCAGCCAAACCAGACTGCCTACTCTTCCTTGAGCACACCTAGACAGTTCCCACTTGAGATTCCTGTTGTCGCTCCTGTCCCCATGACACCTGCATGGGGCTCCTTCCCTTCATTCAAGTCTCTGCTCCAATGTCAGAGAGGCACGCTATCCAAAATAGCATCCCCATTGTTTTCTATGCCCTTACTTTGCTTTTATTTTTCTCCATAGACTTACCACTTTCCAAATTATATATTTATTTGTTTGTGTTCAGCTTCTCTCACCAGAAGGCAAACTTCCAAAAGGCAGAGATTTTGGAACAGTGCCTTTCACGTACTATGTACTCAATAAATAGTTACTGGGTGGATGAATGAATGCAGTAATGTACACATATTGCATGCCAGGCCCTATGTTAAGCACTGATGAGACTGACCAGACAGTCCTTCCCTTCTAGACCATGAGGGCATTAGACAGAAAGAAGTTCAGTAGGAGCCCTGAGGAGGAACCTGATCCAGCTGGGGAAGGTCAGAGCCAGGGAGTCCTTTCAAAAGGAAAATATTTCTAAACTGAGTCTTGAATAAGGAGTTGGAGTAGCCAGGTAAAGACGGGAAAGTTGGGGGTGAGAGGAGGGCATTCCCAACAGAAGAAACACTATGAGAAAGGCACAGAGGAAAGAAAGATCTTGATGTGTTTTGAAAACCACAAACTTCCCAGTTTTGCTGGAACTACGTGTATGTGTAGGCGTAAGGGTGGGTGCAGAGTAGTAAGAAATGAACAGAGACATAGAAGGAAAAGATCATGGAAGAATGTCTTTGTCAGTTGAGAATATTAGATCTCATCTTATATGCTATGGAAAATCACTAAAGGAAAGTAACATGGTCAATTTTACAAAGTTTCTTCTGACCGATTTGAGGGAGGTCAGGGTGTGAAGCATAAAGATGAGTTAGCTAATAATACAATAACAATAAAAATTAGAAAAGAAAAATTTGGGGTCTTTCTATAACTACAACCATCTTCAGAAAGGAATAGATCCTGCTAAATGGGAGAGGGACCTTTTTTGTTCTGCTAAGAATTTCTTTGGCTTTGGTGATACAGATTTGAGGACAGGAGCTTTGGAGAGTTGAGTCTTCTACATGATAGAAGAAAAGAATTCCCAGAGGATTTCAGTGAGCAAAAAATAGGAACAAAGGAAAAAGGAGCCAGCAAAACAATGTAATGCTAGTCACTGATTGTGTTATTCCATTTTGCAATGCTACAAAGGAATATGTGAGACTGGGTAATTTATAAAGAAAAGAGGATTATTTGGCTCATGGCTCTGCAGGCTGTACAAGAAGCAACACACCATCATCTGTTTCTGGTGAGGGCTTCAGGGAGCTTCCAATCAAGGTGGAAGTTGAAATGGAAACAGGTGTGTTACATGGCGAGAGAAGGAGCAAGAGAGGGAGGGGGTGGTGCCAGACTCCTTTAAACAACCAGCTCTCATGTGAACTAATAAAGCAAGAACTCGCTCATTAAGAGGGTGCGCATTACGCCATTCATGAGGGGACCTACGCCTATGGCCGTAACACCTCCCACTCAGCCCCACCTCCAACACTGGGGATCAGATTTCAGCATGAGATTTGGAGCAGCCAAACATCCAAACCATATCACTGATCAGGGTAAATTTCCAATGAGAAAAATCCAGTAGTAAAAGGAATTTTTAAAAACAGGAGAACATAATTTATGATTGTAAGTGTTCTAATTAATGGGCTCCACTTTGGGATATGATGGAATCGTTGGCATGAACTAGCCCTCCCACCATTAAAACAAAACAGAACAAACATAAAATTGGACAAAATATAAAAGGCAACTGTCTTCTGGCATTGGACAACAGGTAGTACAAGACTATGATCCCTGAGTGAAGGTAAGCTCACAAGGTAAGCCCCAGCAATTGCCCTAGCCATCCATCTGGGAATAATCCCCGCCCCACTGCAGAGGGAGATCTAGAGTCTGAGCAGAGCACGGTAGTTCTGATGAGCTGATTAGCTAGAAGCCACAGTTCAGAGCAGCTGAAATGGCTGGAATCTAAGAAGCAGGGTATATATAATAATTTTTGATTGTGTACTGAAGAGGGGAGTGAATTGCACAAACAGGAATCCCCAGAAGCCTGTGTAGGGATGCCCTCTGAAGTCCTTGGCAGAGAGCTAGGCTGTGCATATACAGGGTGAGAGTACACAGGCTTACCACAAAGCAGTTACAACAAGGTAGATAACAGAACAGAAATACTAGAAGTCAAACAGTGCTAGAGGACAAAGGATATAGTCCAGCCATGGCAGAGAAATCTTGTTCATACCTCCGACCTCCAACTGAGACACCAACATGTTGACAACTTAAAAGCAAATACCACACACTAGAGTAAGGCATACTTTTGATAAGCACTGTCCAATACAACTTTCTGCAATTATGTTAATATTATTTGTACTGCTCAAAATTATAATCACTAGCCATATGTGTCTATCAAGCACTTAAAATAAAACTACAGCAACTAAGGATATAATTTTTGTTTCATTTTATTTAATTGAAATTTAAATAGCTACGTATGGCTACCATATTGTACAGCATAGCTTTAGATTCACGCTAACAAATTCTGAACCTAGGCCCTCACAAGATCCACAAGGGACACAGAGTTTGGGGTCGATCCATTAAGTTAGAGGAGAATGGGTAAGACATTAGGCTTTCTACAGATCCTGTCTCTCAAAGCATAAAAATGAGGTTACAAATATGGAGATACTTTAAAGAGATACAAGTAGAATTACCATTTGATCCAGCAATCCCATTACTGGGCATCTACCCAAAAGAACAAATGACAGTCTATAAAAAAGACACCTGCACCCGAATGTTTATAGCAGCACAATTCACAATTGCAAAGATGTGGAAACAACCCAAGTGTCCATCAATACATAGTGGATTAATAAAATGTGGTATATGTATACCATGGAATACTATTCAGCTTTAAGAAACAATGGTGATATAGCACCTCTTATATTCTCCTGGATAGAGCTGGAACACATTCTACTAAGTGAAGTATCCCAAGAATGGAAAAACAAGCACCACATGTACTCACCATCAAATTGTATTAACTGATCAACACATAAGTGCACATATAAGAATAACATTTATTGAATGTAGGGCATGGGGGAGGGGGGACGGGGGAGGAGGGGATGGGTATACACAATGAGTGTGGTGCGCATCATCCGGGGGATGGACACGATTGAAGCTCGGACTTGGCGGGGGGACGCAAGGGCAACATACATAACCTAAACATCTGTACCCCCATAATATGCTGAAATAAAATAAATAAATAAATAAAAATGAGGTTACAAAAATTCAAGGTGATAAGCCAATAATTGAACCCCTTACTGGCTACTAGAATAAAAATTCATGTTTTTCAGAGGAAGATAACAGAATCTAAGATCTCTATAACATATTATCAATGTTCAGTACATAATCAAAAATTACTAGATATGCATAGAATGGAAAAAAGTGACCCATAGTCAAGAAAGCAATTCCAAAATACCCCAGATGTTTAAATTAGCATACAACTACTTCAAAGTAACAGTTATAAATATTTTCAAAAAACTAAAGGAGGATGCTCTTAATAAGTGACCAAATGGGAAATCTCAACACAGATATTGAAGGTATTAAAAAGAACTGGAATTGAAATGTATAATAACTGAAATTTTTTTAATTGACTGGATCAATGGACTCAACAACAGATTGGAGAGGCAGAAGTGTAATGAACTTGAAGATAAATCAATAGAAATTTGCCAACCTGAAGAATAAAAAGAAATGATTGAAGACAAATGAACAAAACCTCAGGGATCTTCAGAACAATAATGAATGGTCAAAATACATGTAGTAGAAGTGCTAGGAGAAGAGAGTGAAAATGGAAAAGAAAAATATTTGAAAAAATAATGACTGAAATATTTTCTATTTAGTAAAGGCATAAATTTTCAGATTCAAAATACTCAGCGAACACCAAGTAGGATAAATACATAGAAAACCACACCTAGGTGTGTCAAGAAAAAGCAATCAGAAAACAAAGAGACATAAGGTACAGATGCTCCTCCACTTATGATGGGGTTGCATCCCAATAAACCCATTGTAAATTGAAAATATTTTAAGTTGAAACTATATTTAACATACCTAGCCTAGCCTCCCTTAAACATGCTTAGAACACTCACATTAGCCTATAGTTGGGCAAAATCACCTAACACAAAGCCTATTTTATAATAAAGTGTTGAATATTTTATATATTTTATTACATAATGTACTGAAGTGAAAAACAGAATGATTGTATGGGTAATCAACATACAGTTACTACTGAATGTGTCACTTTTGCACCATAATAAAGTCAAAAAATCCTAAGTCCAACTATCATAAATCGGGGAGTTTCTGTACAGATGAAAGATGATAAAAATCATTGCTGACTTCTCATCTGAAACAATGGAGGCAAGAAGACAATGGAACAACATTTTAAAGTGATGAAACATAAAATTCTATCAAACTAAGAATTCTATATTAAGCAAAAGTATTCTTCAAAAAGTAGGATGAAATAAAGACATTTTTGATAAATTGAAATTGGGAGAATTTCATGTCAGTAGACCTGCACTACAAAAAAAATGCTAAAGGATGTTTTTTTAGGCTGAAGGCATTGATATCACCTGAATACTTGTGAATACAGACAGGAGAAAACAGCACCAAAAAAAGTTTTTAAAAAGGAGGTTAGATCAATATGGCCAACTAAACACAGATAGTATGTGCCTCCTCCACAGAGAGGAACTATAATAGTAAGCAGATTCTCTCATTTCAAACAGATCATCTAGGAGAGAATGCTAGGATTCACCACAGAAATTATGGGAAGCCCCAAAAGTGAGTAAGGAGACAGTTCAGGGCAACATCCCTGGCTGGGGACTAGCTAACAGCTGGGAGAAGCTCCTGGATGCGGGTAAACAGTAAGAGAGAAGACCCCAGGGCTCCACTCACAAAGACAAGCTTTTACAACCTTGGGTGTAAGAAAAAGCCCTGACCCATTTTAGGCCTAACATAGGGAGCTGCTTGGATATTGCACAGAGACATTGTACCATAAAGGGAACTCATGTGGAATCCCACAGGCATCCAAACCTAGAGCAGCTTAAGCCAGGCACCATTCTGAGAGCCTAGATAATGTGGAACCATGGGTGCACCTGCAGCCACTGCACAGATCTAAGGAGGGATAGAGGCACCCAGGTGCTACCGTGCACCCCTGAGAATGTCCCCACTGCCCCACTATGGGCTGCTGTTGAGACTGAGACATGACTAGAAAGCATTTCCACAGTGTTTTGCCAACACTGCCTACCTGGGTGGGGCCCCAGCGTTTCCAGTCACAGGTCCAAAGCACCATTTTGAGAGTTTAACACTGGGCTGTGCCCCATCCTTGGGCTGAATTTCAGCTTGATGCAGCTGCAGCCCCCAGCTGGCTGGGAAGGGCAGGGAAACCAGGCTTTCTAGAATGCATCCAAGATGGTACTCATGATCCTGCAGCCTGTTTCTGTGGAAACAGGTCTGAAGCAAAATGCATTACCCACAGTTTCCTGCCACTGCAGCCTGCCTGAAAAGGGCTCCACCCTCCCTGGTCATAAGCCCAAGGTACCAGTTTGGGATTTTAAAGCTGGTCAGTGCCTTGCCCTCGGCCTGAGTTCAGGCTGATGCAGCTGCAGCCCTGCCCAGCTGAGGAGGGACAGGGGAGCCTAAGCTGTGCTATCTACTACACCTAGGACAATTTCCACCATCCTCCTACAAGCTGCAGTGAGACAAGACATGAGCAGACAGCGCTCCACCCAGCATCTTACCCATACTGTCTGCCTAGAAGAATCACCACCCTCTCTGGTCACAGGCCCAAGGCACTATTTTAGGAGTTTAAAGCTAGGCAGTGCCCCACCCTTGGGCTGAGCTCAGGCTGATGCAACTGCAGTCCCACCCAGCTGAGAAGGGACAGGGGAGCCCAAGCTCTCCTATATACACCTAGGACAATCCCCACTTCCCTGCTACAGGCCCCTGTGACACGAGCAGACAGCACTCCCCATGGTTTCTTGTCCACGCTGCTTGTCTGAAAGGGGCCCTGCCCTCTTTGGCTGCAAGCCTACATTTGGCACCAATTTGAGAGTTTAACACTGAGCCATGCCCCACCCTCAGGCAGAGTTCAAGGTAAAGTGACTGCAGCTACCACTGGGCTGGGAAGGGACAGGAAAAACCAAGTTCTTCTCAGTACACTTAGGACAATACCCACTACCCTGTTACAAGCAGCTGTGGGACTAGGGACTAGCCTGCCCAATACTTTGCAGCTACCGGTAACACCAACACAGACTACTTGGGTCCTGGTGGGTGGCTACACCACCACTACTGCCACTTCCCACATCACACCAGCTGCTTAGGGGCCTGAGAATCTGCCCACACACCTGGCCCTCTACTCAAATCCTGAGCAAGCCACCTGAAGGCCCAAGAATTGGTCCCCCAGGACACACTAACACCGCTGCCAGTATAAGCTTTTCTGCGGCCTAAAATCAGGCATACACAGCCCAGTGCTTCCACCACTGGGGCCCAAAGAATGGCTTGGCTACTATTCAAGTCCCCAGCAAAACTTCACCACAGCCCCAACTAATAACTGTTCCCTAAGCCACCAAGGAAATCACAGATACCACTGACCCTGAATACTGCCCAAGAAATCATACAAATATAAAATCACACTATTGCAGGCACCCAAAATCAAAGTCACAGTGTCCTACTCAACCAACAACATAAATATACCTTCAGGAATAAATTCTTTCCCTTGAAAGCAATTACAAAAACTCAGAACAAGAGACTGCCACATCAGATGTACAGATATCAATGGAAGGACATAGGAAATATGAAAAATCAAGGAAATATGACAACAACAAAGGAATACAGCAATTGTCCAGCAACAGATCCCAATTGAAAAGAATGCCTCATAATTCCAGGTAAAGAACTCCAAATATTGATTCTAAAGAAGCTCAATGAGATGGAAGAGAAATCTAAAAAACAAGAACCAAAACAAGAAGAGAGAAGATCCAAATAAACACAATCAAAAATGAAAAAAGGAGACATTACAAATGATACCACAGAAATACAAAAGATCATAGAGACTGTTAAGAACAACAATACCCTCACAAACTAGAAAACCTAGAGGAAATGGATGAATTTCTGAAGACATACAACCTCCCAAGATTGAACCAGTAATAAATAGAACTCCTGAATACACCAATAACAAGTAGCAAGATTGAATCAGTCATTTAAAAAACTCCCAATTAAAAAAAAGCTCAGAACCATATGGATTCACAGCGAAATTCTACCAGATATGCAAATGAGAACTGGTGCCAATCCTACTGAAACTGTTCCAAAAGATCAAGCACACTTCAGAGCCTGAGAGCTACCTGCCTGCAGCTGCTTCCACTAACAGCAACCTCACCCACCTCAGCAGCAAATCCGTAGTGTACTTAACACACTCCATGGGAACAGGCTCTCTCCATCCATCACCACTGTTGCTGGGGTCTGGAGAACCACCCCACCCTGCCCATCACTGGGGGCTCTGAGAACAGGCCTGCCCAGCCTGGCACCACCCCCTCCCAGTGCCCAAGCATGCCACACAGGGACTTGGGGATCACCCCACCCTATCCACCACTGCTGGCTTCTGTGCACTACTCCTGGGGCCTGAGGATGGACCCACCTAGCCTGCCACTATAATCACAAGTGGCATCTACTCACACATGCCATATGGGGGCCTATGGACGGGCCTTCCCAGCCAGTTGCAGTCACCACAAACATGAGAGCATACCATGTGGGAGACTGAGGATTGTCACACCAATGCTACTGCCACACAACTTCCCAGGAACCCAAGAACCTGCCCACCCACCAGGTCCACTGCTGCCACTGGTGACAACTGAGCAAGCCATCTAGAGGCTCAAGAATCAATTCACTTGGACCCACTAACACCAGAGCCTGAGTACACCACCTGGAGGCCCAAGGATAAGCATACTCAGCCTGCCACTGCCACCATTGGATCCAAAGACTGGCCCACCTGATGTCCCTCACCCCAGCAAAACCCCACCATAGCCTTCACTTACACTAGCAATCACAGCCTAAGCCACTGAGGAGACCACAGACACCACTGACACTGTTCAGCCAAAGAAATCATACAAAGACTACACTACTACATGCAACCAGAATCAAAGCTAAAGTGCCATATTCAGAAAACACCATAGATACATCTTTAGGAAAAAGACTCCCGCTGTGAAAGCCAATCCAAAGTGTGGAAGAAGCAATGGTTACACCAGATGTGCAGAGATCAATATAAGAACAGAAAGAACATGAAAAAGCAGAGAAATATGACACTTCAGAGAAATATGACACTTCCAAAGGAACACAATAATTCTCCAGCAACAGATTCCAATGAAAAAGAAATTTATGAAATTCTAGAAAAAAAATTCAAAATAATGATATTAAATAATATAATATCAGTGAGATACAGAAGTACACAGTTAAATAATACAAAAAATCAGAAAAACAATTCAGAATATGAATGAGAAATTTGCCAAATAAATGGAGATCATAAAAAGAATCAAACAGAAATCCTGAAACTGAAGAATTCAATGAATGAAATAAAAAATACATTTGAAAACTTTAACAATAGACTAGATGAAACAGAAGAAAAATTTCAGAACTGAAAGATAGGCCTTTTAAAAGAATTCAGACAAAAAAGAAAAAGAATAAAGAACAAAAAAATGAGCAAAGCCTACATGACATATGAGACACCATAAAGCAACCAAATATTTGAAAATTGGGTGTCCCAGAAGGTGAAGAGAAACTCAAAGGCATAGAAAACCTATTTAACAAAATAATAGCTGAAAATTTCCCAAGTCTAGCAAGAGATTAGACATCCAGATATAGGAAGATGAAAGATTCCCAAATACATACAACTCAAAAAAGTCTTCTCCATGGCACATTATAGTCAAAATGTTAAAGGTCAAAAACAAAGAGACAATTCTAAAAAAAGCAAGAGAAAAGCAACTGGCCACATATAAGGGAACCCCTATCAGACTAACAGCAGCAAACTTCTCAACAGAAACCTTACAGGCCAGGAGGGAATGGAATAATATAGTGAAAGTGCTGAAAGGAAAAAAAAAAAATCCTGACAAGAATACTATATCCAGCAAAGTTATCCTTCATAAATAAAGGAGAAATAATGTCTTTCCCAGACAAGTAAAAACTGAGAACATTTATTACCATTAGACCAGCCCTATAAGAAATACTTAAGGGAATCCAAAATCTGAGAATGAAAGGACCATATCTGGCATCATAAAAACAGATGAAAGTATAAAACTCTCTGATGGAGTAAATACATAAATGAGGAAGAGAAAACCTCAAATGTTACTACAGAAAACCACCAAACTGCAATGATAAACAATAAAAGAGAAACAGAGGAATGAAGGATATACAAAACAATTAGAAAACAATTAACCAAATGACAGGACTAAGTCCTCACAAATCAATAATAATCTTGAATGTAAATGAATTAAATTTTCCACCGAAAAGAAATAAACTGGTAGAATAGATTTTTTTAAATGATCCACCTATAGGCTGACTACAAGAAACTCACTTCACCTATAAAGATACACATAAATAGAAAGTAAGGAATGGAAAAAGATATTCCATGCAAATGGAAACCAAAAGTAGCTAGGCTTATATCAGATAAAATAGACTTTAAGTCAAAAACAGTAAAGATACAAAGAAGCTCATTATATGATAATAAAGGAATCAATTCAGCAAGAAATATAGCAATTTTAAATATATACGCACTCAACACTGGAGCACCCAGATATATAAAGTAAATAGTATGAGATCTAATGGGAGAGATAGACTCCAATATAATAATAGTTGGGGATTTAAACATCCCACTTGCAGCATTACACAGAACATTTAGACAGAAAATTAACAAAGAAACATTGGATACAAACTGCATGTTAGAGCAAATGGACCTAACAGACATCTATTGAACATCTGATCCAACAGCTGCCAAATACACATTCTTTTCATCACACATGAAATATTCTCTAGGACAGATCATATGTTAGGACACAAAACAAATTTCAACAAATTTTTGAAAATCAAAATCATATCAAGTATCTTCTCAGACCACAGTGGAATAAAACTAAAAATCAATAACAATAGAAACTTTGGAAACTATACAAATACATGGAAATTAAAAAACATGTTCTCAAATGACCATTGGGACAATGAAAAAATTAATAATGAAATCAAAAAAATTCTTAAAATAAATGAAAATTGAAACACAACATATGAAAACCTATGGGATATAGCAAAATCAGTGCTAAGCAGGAAGTTCACAGCAACATATGCCTGCATCAAAAAACTAGAAATATTTCAAATAAACAATCTAATGATGCACCGCAAGGAACAAGAAAAGCAAGAACAAACTAAACCTAAAATTAGTATAAGAAAAGAAATAATAAAGATCAGAGCAGAAATAAATGAAATAGAGAATTAAAAAAAAACCAAAGGATCATTGAAGTGAAAAGTTGGTTTTTTGAAAAGATAAACAAAATCAGTAAACCATTGCTAGACTAACCAAGAAAAAAAGTGAAGCCCCAAGTAAACAAAATCAGGAAGAAAAATAGAAGACATTACAACTCATACAATGTAAATACAAAAGATCATCAGAGACTATTATGAACGATACACTAACAAACTGGAAAACCTAGAGGAAACCAGTACATTCCTGGACACATACAACCTACCAAGATTGAATCAGGAAGAAGCAGAAAACCTGAACAGACCAATAATGAGTAACAAGGTTGAATCAGTAATAAAAATATACAAACAAAGAAAATCCCAGGACCTCATGGCTTCACTACCTAATTCTGCCAAACATGTAAAAAGAATTAACACCAATTCTCAAACTAGTCCAGAAAATTGAATAGGAGGAAATTCTCCCTAACTCATTCTGTAAGGCCAGCATTATCCTGAAACCAAAACCAGATAAGGACAGAACAAAAAATGAAAATCCCAGGCAACAGGAATATGAAAAAATGCTCAACATCACTAATCCTCAGGGAAATGTAAATTGAAACCACAGTGAGATATCATTCTACCCCACTTAGAATGGCTATTATTAAAAGACCAAAAAAATAACAGATGCTGGCAAGGACACAGGAAAAGGGGAACTTGTATACACTGTTGGCAAGAATGTAAATTAGTATAGCCATTATGGAAAACATTATGAAGACTTCTCGAAAAACTAAAGATAGAACTACCATATGATACAGAAATCGCATTGCAGAGATATATCCAAAGGAAAGGAAATCAGTATATCAAAGGGATAGCAGCCCTCCCATGTTTATTGTGGCACTATTCACAATAGCCAAGACGTGGAAGCAAACTAAACGTTCATCAGTGGATGAATGGGCAAAGAAAAGGTGGTATATAGTTACACAATGGTATACTATTCAGCCATAAAAAAGAATGAAATCCTGTCATTTATAGCAACATGAATGGAACTGGAGGTCATTATGTTAAGCGAGATAAGGCAGGCACAGAAAGACAAATATTGCATGTTCTCACTCATATGTGGGAACTAAAAAAAGAGATCACATGGAGTTAGAGAGTAGAATGATACCAGCAGCTAGGAAGGGTAGGTGTGGGGGAGGAGGAGGAGGAAGGGATGAAGAGAGGTTGGTTAACGGGTACAAACATACAATTAGATAGAAGGAATGAGTTCTGATGTTCAATAGCAGAGTAAGGTGACTGTAGTTAACCGTAATGTTATTATATATTTCAAAATAGCCAGAAGAGAGTTCTTGAAATGTTCCCAACATATAGAAATGATAAATGCTCGATATGATCGGTATCCTGATCACTCTGACTTGATCATTAAATATCACATGGACCCCAGAAATATGTATAGATATTATGTATCAATAAAATTTTTTTGAAAAAAATCATAAATGTAAAGAAACTAAAACTCCCCAAATAAAAAAACAAACAGAATGACAAACTGCATAAAAGCAAAATTCAAGAATAGTCTGTCTATTAAAGGGATGCACTTTAAATTTCAAAATACAAATATGTTGAAAGTAAAAGGACAGAAAAAGATATGTTTTGGACTGAATTATGTTTCCCCAAAATTCATATGTTGAAGCTCTAACTCCCATTGTAACTGTATTTGGAGGCAGAGTCTTCAGGGAGGTAATTAAGGGCACATGAGGTCATAAGAGTGGGCCCCTAATCTAACGGGATTAATGTCCTTACAAGGAAAAAGAGACGCCAACGGTCTCTCTCAGAGAAGAAGCCATGTGAGAACCCAGCAAGAAGGCAGCTGTCTACAGTACAGAGAGATCTCACCAGAAGCCAGTCCTGACAGCCCCTTGACCATGGACTTCTAGCCTCTAGAACTGGCAGGAAACAAATTTCTGTTGTTTAAGCCACCTAGCCTATGGTATTTTGTTATGGCAGCCCTAGCTAAGACATGATGCATAGAATGAATTCATGAAAGGTGAAGTGGCTATATTAAAAGGTGTTTGCTGTTTGTACAGTGTGATCCCACTGAGCGACAGCCAATCTTTAGTGAAATCTACTGCATTCATGAAAGCTTTGTGCTAGTGGGTTTCTTTAAAAGACATGAGGAAAGAGCTTGAGTTTCATGCCTAGTTCTAGACATTGCAGAAAAGAGAGAGCATATGCTGACATAGAAACCTAAAGCAGAGATGACCAGAAAAACCTCAGCCCCCTTGAGAATTTGCCAAACCGCAGAGAGGATACTAGATGCCCACCGAACATGAAATAGTGGTTTAATCTGCTACATTAGGATGTCGGAGACTCCAGGTGATATCTGGGTTTAATAATTTCAAAAACATCATAATATTGATAATGATGATGATGATGATGACAGAAAAAGCTTATGTCTTATATTTCCAAGTCCAGGGCACTTCCAGTAAAACACAGCACTTTCTGCTTTCCAGAAGGAAACTGAGTAGCGGATGTTCATATTAAATCACACAGGAGTTCAGGCCACTGGTGTGATCAGCAAAGTCTTCTTAAAGGAGGGAACTTTTACGCTGGACCTTAGGAAGGGTACAGTGGGAAAATCTGGAGATAGACGGCACCTCTCTGAAGCGTAGTCACAGACAACAAACAACGTGTCCCGTGTGGCCCTGAGGGACAGAGCTATCCCAACGAATGGGCATGCCTGGGAGAAATTACCACCTTTATTCTGACTCTTTGTTTTGATCCTTTTCTGTGTAGGAAGAAAAGAAACTACTTAATCAGGGATAATAAAAGCCACCTCATAGAGCGGTTGGAGGGTTGGGTGACATGATCTAGCGGTGCTCTTAAAATGTGAGGAGGGATCTTCTCACTTCCCTACTCAGAACCCTCAAATGCAGAAATGAGCCCCGAGAGCTGAGAGAGGAGAGACGGTTGCCTGAGGGGTGGAATTCAGGGCAAGGTTTTACAGGCAGAGCTTCCTGGGAGAGGAATAAGAATGCTTCTCAAGAAAGGTAAAGATAGGAAGATTTTTCTCAAATGAAAATCTGGTTAACTTAAAATTAAAAAAAAAAAAAACCTTCACTGGATTCCTCACTCAGAGTAAAAGCACAAGCTCTTAAATTGGCCAACCAGGCACCAGGTGGGGTCTGCTGAGCTGCCCCTGCTCTCCTCCCCTCCCCTCCCCTCCACTGTGGCCATAGGCTCCCTGTTGGTCCCCCAGGAGCCTGGCACACTGCCTCAGGGCCTTTGCACATGCTCTTCTCCCTGCCTTCAAAGCAGCTTGCTCCCTCCCCTCCTTCTCATCTTTGCTTAATGTCACCCTCTCAGTGAGGCCGCAGCTGACCACTCCTTGTGAGATCACCCCTCCTGTATACAGGCCCTATCCCCTTCCATGCTTTATTTTTTTTCTACAGCACTCATCACATTCTAATGTACTATACAAATTATTTATTTTGTTTATCTCCTATATCCCTTGCTAGAATATCAATGCAGGGCCATTGAATTTTGTCCATTTTGTTCATTGCTATATCATGGCATCTAGAACAGTGCCTAGCATGCAATAGGTATTCAGTATGTTAGAGAGAGAGGGGAGAGAGGGAGGGAGGCAGGAAGGCAGGAAAGATGGAAGGGAGGGAGGGAGGGAGGGAGGGAGAGAGAAAGAAAGAGGAAGGAAGAAAGGGAGGGAGGGAGGAAGGAAGGAAGGAAGGGAGGGACGAAGGGAGGAAGGAAGGAAGAAAGGGAAGGAGGGAGGGAGAAAGGAAAGAAAGAGGAAGGGAAGAAGGAGGGAGGGAGGAAGGAAAGAAAGAGGAAGGGAAGAAGGAGGGAGGGAGGAAGGAAGGAAGAAAGGAAGGAAGGAAGGGGGAAGGGAGAGAGGAAGGGAGGAAAGGAAGGAGACATAAAGTGTTTTCACAGTTCCTGGCAGACAGTAAACCTTTAGTAACTGGATTTTATTACTAGATGTGGAAAATAAAGCCTAGAGAGAGAAAAAAAAAAAAGACTTGATCAAGGGCCACAGAAAGTTGTTGATGGGACCAGTGCTAGGCCCCAGGTCCCCTAACTTGTGGCCTATATTAAGCCCTCAATAAATGTTCACCACTTTTATTATTTTACTCCTCGGTGAAATACCTATGTGGTAAACACTTCTGTTCGTTTTTTAAAACCATTTGACTTCCCATTATGTGGCCAGCACTTTCATATTTAATATGCATAATATTTATTGGAGGTGAGGGTGTTACTTTAATTTTAATAATGAGAACACTGATGCTCAGAGAGGTCAAGTGACTTCCCAAGGTCACACAGCTAGTAAGTGGTTGAGTCAGGATTTATAGGCAGACCTGAGATTTCAAGGCCAGCGGTCTTTTCCTAATAACGCAGGAGAGGGGGTGTGGCAAAAGGTGCCAACAGCTTGGAATGAAATGCATCGCACACCCCCAAATCCAAACCTCTCCTCATTTAGCCTCAGGCAGGTTTTCATCTCTGCCTTGACCTTAAGAGAAACCTGCTGACACTTTGGCGTCTGCCTTTGAAAGTCAGCTGCCTGTTTTTCAGACTCATAAATTGCCTGTAAGAAGTGTTTCATTATTCTATCCAGGCGACATCAAATATCTGGGCCGTATTTCATGAAAGTTCCCCTTCAGGCCCAGGCCACAGGGTAGGTAGCATTTCTGTCTCCAGGAAACCCCTGAAATCCACCTTTTGGATTATTCCACTTGAGACAAATTAGAAGTGAAAGCGGCTGCCTGCGCTCTTTTATGTTTTGGGGGAGTTGGGTGGTGCGGGCTGCCAGGCACCAAAGAATTCTTTATTCTTCCGTCGCAGGGGAAATTGAGGAAGGAAAGTAAACACGGCGCCTTCCACTCATATATCAGTCATGGGGGCACTGGGTGAGAGCTCAGACGGTGTCACTCCCAAGGCAGAAAGCTACCAAAAGGGCCGGGGCTCTCACACCCAGAGCCAGCCCCTGTTGAAAACATAAATTTGATCAGGGTAAGTATTGCCCTGTAATGATCTCAAAGTCAGAAGGCCTCAATTCAAAATTCGGCTTGGCCAAGACATGCCTTTGTGTCTTTAAACAAGTCACTACCCTCTCTACACAGTGGCCAGGTGATCTGTCACTAAAATCCTTACTAGTTCTATCATTCTGTGGGTTTTACATTGATCAATATACTCAAGTCACTTTAACTATTAATAGTAGCGTATTTACTATATAAATGAAAAATGAATGACTACAATGACAAATTGATGTCTATCGGTTGATTTTTCATTTTGACACCAATCATCAATCCTTACTATGTGTCAAGCAAACATCATTCTCCCCAAGGGTTTACAGACAGGTGCCACATAACAATGTCAATGACAGACCACATATACACTGATGGTCCCATAAGATTACGATACCGTATTTTACCGTGTCCCTTCCTATGTTTAGCTGTGTTTAGATACACACATACTTAGCATTGTGTTACAATTGTCTGCAGTATTCTGTACAGTAGCATGCTACACAGGTGTGTAGCCTGGGAGCAGTAGGCTGCCATATAGCCTAGGTGCGTAGTGGGCCGTACCATCTAGGTTTGTGTAAACACACTCCATGATGTTCACGCGGCAACGTCACCTGAGGAAGCGTGTCTCAGAGCGTACCGCTGCCTTTAAGCAATGCCTGACTGAGTATGTTCATTCCTTTCCCTAAGCAAGTGCTAAGGCCAACGCAGACAGAGTTATGAGAGAAGGTCCCGGATGCTGCCCACACACAGCTGGCAACAGGAGGGGAGCTAACCTTGCTAGAGGGCTTTCTCTCTGCCAGGCACACACGTGTTATTGCAGCAACTCCTCGAGACAACTAACAGGTGAGTAATGTTATTTGTACTCTGAAGTAAAGACACTGGGGCCTGAGATCATACAGCTCTTACATGATGATGCTGGGATTCCAATTCAGCGCGGTTTCTCCAGTCTGTGCTTGCTGCACACTTGGCAAGGCCTCTGTAACACCGGGTGGAAAGCCAGACGTGCCAACAGGGCACCCTTGCCTCCAGCAGAGGGGCTCTGGAAAAGCTTCCTGGAGGAGGAGGCATTTCTGCATTGGGTCAAGGTTTGGCTGTTCCATCACAAATGCACACATACACACTCACACTCACACACACACTCACACACTTCTGCATGGACTCAGGGTGGCCCACAGTCACTGGCCGGGCTCAAAGAATGTGTGTACACACGCAAAAGAAGGTTGTTGTACAGTTATTATTTCTTTTTCCACCAGCAGAAAACATCCGTCCCATGCAAATGATACACACTAAGAGACCAGCAGTATACCTGCTGGGCCCCCCGGGGCCCTCCCCAGCCTTCCTGCCAGCAGAGGCTGCAGCAGCTAGTGCTCTGATGGGACAGACGGTGGACCCCCAAGGGTCCTGAGCTGACCAGAAAGAGGGTGTCCTCTGGCAGGGACACTCCTAGGAACCACTGAAATAGAACTCAGGACTCTCATAAACCGAACTTGGATTCCACCTAGACAGCCTCTGGATCGCACTTAACTAGCACTTACTTGTAAACCACCTGAACAGAATGCCATCCTCATTTGACAGAATTCAAAACATGGTAGGAGGCAAGAAAAGCAAGAGGAATAAAGTTTTAAAGACCCCAATATGTCCCAGCACACTGTGCAAGGTGCCTCACTCTCTCTCACTCTCTTCCCCCTAACACAGGGTCCTGGCACTGGGCCCCTCTGTGTGCCCTTCCAACACTTTCTTGTGCCTACAGGAGATCAGAGGCATCATGCTGTCCTGGAAACAGCTTCACGCAGGTGAGCAGACAGGACTGCGGCCAGATGTAGAGTGTGGGCTGCGAGGTCTGCGTCCCTTGCACCCTCACCCACAGCACTTCCCCACAGCAAGGAGTCCTGGTTGACTGCGATGTCAAGGACAAGTCTGGGCACAGTAGAAAGTAGCATCCATACTGGGAAAGGTTTGAAAAGCCGGGATGAGGAATTTGAGCTTAATCAGGAGGCACTGGGGAGCCCCTGAAGGTTCTTGAGAAGGAGTGTTTATCAGGTTTGCACTTTGCAGATCCGAAAATGACCCATGATGAACGATACACACATGGAATCTGTAGCATATAAAATCACTTTTGACCCTGGATACCTCGTGGGTACTGGGTTACCGAAAGGTCCCCAGAGACCAGCCTGATCAGCAGATGCTGTAAATCATCGTGTGCGGACTGTGAAGAGGCAGCATCCAGCCCCTGGGTGTGACCGGTGGTGGCCCAAAGGACTGAGCGTGTGTGAGTCTGGGGAACCGCCAATGTTGCGCCCCTCCCCCAGAACCAGGGCCCACATGTAGCCCTGAAACAGATTTCTCTGAGACAAGGACAAAAGGCACCTGGGCCCTAGAATGAGCATGTCGTGTAACCGGAGCGACTTCTGCCCCTCTGAGACCTGTTCCGCTCCTGTGTGGGCCGGGCGGTCTGGACAGAAGCCATATTCGCCCGTTACGTGAGTGAGCAGGAGCCAGCCCCTGCTCCGTGCCAGGCTCCGTGCCAGCTGCAATGCCACACCCCTCTCTCGTCAGTGGCTTTCACGCACTGGGATTTCCGGTGGGCAGGAGCCGCGGCCGGTGCGTCTTCACGACCTCAGCGCATTGAACGTGGGCTGTGGAGTTAGACTCCAAGTTCGAGTCTGACCCAGCTCCACTGTCCACTAGCCGTGCGACTTAGGCAAGTTCTCTTGCATTATAGGCCCTCCCTTCCTTTACCTAGAAAATGGTGTAATAATTGCCCACCTTGTAGGATGGTTGTGAGCAAACCAGTTCATCCTAAAAGTAGTCAGAGCAGATCAAGGCTGGCACAGGGTCACCAGCTGACAAGCATTAGCTATCGGGAACATGAATTAGAGCCGCATGTCAAGAGAGCTGCTCTAGAGGCCGGGAGAGAGGCTGTGCAGCATGGAAGGGGACAGGGGGAAGGGCCAGCAGAGGGGAAAGGTAGATGGGGCCCCAGCTGTGGACGGCATCCCAGGATAGACTGACTTTGACTTCACCTGGAGGCAATGGGCTCCATGGAAGAGTCTTCAGTAGGGACTGACCTGACCAGCCGCAGAGAGGTGACTCTGGCAGCAGGAAGAGAATGGACTAGAAGGGACACTGCAGCTGCAGTTAGACCAGATCCCCAAGAGGGAGGAGAGGAGGCACCAGGCCCACTGACAGGCCCCAGCGAGGAAGGAGGAGGGGTGTGTAGGGTCTCTCAGCTCCCTTCAGCTGACATTTCAGGGTTATGGGATTGCTCCAAGACCCTCCACATGGCCACAGCTGGGCCATACGCACACTTCAGGGATCTCGTTCCAGTTCCTTGGAGCTCATGAGGCAAGAGGTTTGCTGGGGGGAGATTGGAAGGCCCTTCGCTGACTGTGCTGTTTCCTCCCGTCCCTCTCCTACGAGTCAGGGGAATTGCAATCAGAGCCGGAGCCAGGCCTGGCCAGGGACGAGAAGGGCGGAGGCTGTGCTCTAAATCCAAGGGGATCCGCACACCCACTGGGACAGCTCCATGCTCTCAGCATCCATCAATCACACCAGTGGCCTTCGTCCCAGCTGCGTGCAGCAATCTCTGCTGTAAACACCGTTCGCTGCTCCAAGAGCTTTGTCATGCTTGGAGAGGCTCTGCCACAAAGCGTGCTGGGACCTCGGTGAGGGTGGACCAAGGGGAGGATGAGGGAGCAGCTGGGGACTAGGTGCAAACGGGTAGGAGAAAGCGTGCCAAAGGAAGTAAGCGGAAAGGAGCCAGTGTTTGTGGAGGGCCTTCCCCCGGCTGGGTGTTTTACAGGTGTCCTCTTCATTCATCACCCCAACAATCCAGCAAGGGAGCTTTACTGTCACTTGCCAATGGTGAAATCAATAATTAGAATGTTAAGTGACTTGCCTAATTTATACGGCTATTAAATGGCATGCATGCTTCATGCTCAAAGTCATTGGCCTCCAAAACCCATCCATTCATTTATTTATTTATTCATCCAGGGAAAATGCATTAAGGGTCTACAATGTGCCAGGCACTCTATCAGACAACAGAGACACAAGACAGACACGATTCCCATCCTTTCATGAGATAGACCAACAATATCAAGGTAATAAATGAACACGATAATTCCAGGTGGTAATAAATTGTGAAGCAAATAAAACAGGGTGAGCCAATCTAGAGCACGGGTTGTTAAAACGCAGCGTAGGTTTCAAACCCTGCCCACGGTCTGTCTTTACATGGAACTGGGAGCTAAGAATGGTTCTTACGTGTTTAAGGAGTTGTGAGGCAAACCAAGGAGAATATGCAACGGAGATGGTGTGGGTCTCACAAAGTCTAAAATATTTACTATCTTTGCAAAGGTTGCCAACCCCTAGCAGGGCAAGAGCCAGGAGGGGCATCCTGGGTAGTGGTCAGGGAGGGCCTCTAGGTGGAGGTGACTTTGAACTGAAACCTAATGATGGAAAAGAACCACCAGGCAAGAATTCTGTTCTATTCCAGAGAATGAGAATTCTAGGCACAGGGATAAGCAAATGAATGCAAAGGCCCTGGGGTAGAAACAAGCTTAGCATGTTCAAGAAACAAAAAGAAGACCAGTGTCGCTTGAGGGCAGGAAATAAAAAGGAAAGTGCTACCTGCTGGGCTCAGGTAGCCAGCAGGGAGCAGATAATGTAAGGCTGTCTGGGCCAAGGCCAGGAGTGTGCTCTCCACTAGGCCCTGACCTAGGGTGTGGCAAAATCAAATGAGAACCCAGCAGATGTCAGTACCAGTGGGGTCCGACCTGGCGGTTCAAGCACAGTAATAAGAATCCAGGTACAAGAGACACTTGAGTCAGGCATGTGGTAGCACCAACTCCCAGATGATGTGGTCATTCACCTCAGGCCTGCACCCAATTGTCAGAGAGTACCAGGAAGACACTCCAGGAGGGACAAGGCTTCAGGAGTTTGCATGCTGTCAGGACCCTTGCCACACAAACTGGGGTTCAAGACAGGGCTTGAGCTCCAACAGGAAAGGGAGAAACAAATATGATGAGCCAAGGCTAACAGATGCTGTGATGAGG
The DNA here is from genome assembly GCF_000956105.1 of Propithecus coquereli. Lineage (NCBI taxonomy): Eukaryota > Metazoa > Chordata > Mammalia > Primates > Indriidae > Propithecus > Propithecus coquereli. Next base: position 12,897,074 of record NW_012138302.1, read on the forward strand.
GTGACAACAGGAACAGTGACTTGAGCATTTGGCTACCCAGGCCTCACCACTGCACATCAAAAACCAGGACGGTGTAACAAAATTTTTCATGTACCCCATAAATTTTCACCAAAAAACACAGAAATATAGGATGTTAGGGCTGACACAGACCTTGTTTAGTTTAACTATCTTCATTTTGCAACTGAGGGTTACTGAATTTAGAAATTGCTTGGATCCATATAGCAGCTGTGAATAAAGAATTGAAAGAGCAGCTTGAATACGAAACAATAAAATAATTACAATTTAAAAATACTTGGAGCTGGGCACGTAGCTTACACCTGTAATCCCTGCACTTCGGGAGGCTGAGGCAGCAGGAGCACTTGAGCCCAAGAGTTTGAGGTTACAATGAGCTATGATTGTGCCACTGCACTCCAGTGTGGGCAAGAGCAAGACTCTGTCTCTAAAAAAATAATAATACTTGGGACCATGGCCACATGACTTGTACTATCCTCCCCCAACTTTGTACTCCCTATCCTGGTCAGCAAGGCTCAGAAAAAGAGCAGGGCCAACCCAGAGAGGGGACAGCAACAGCGACTCCTCCTGGAAGGACCTAGAGAAGCGGCAGCTGGCAGGACTGTGCGGAAGGCGAGTGTGCGTGGTGAGCGACCGCTGCATACGCGCTGTGACCGTCCGGGCAAGCACGCTGCGGGGGGCTCATCCACACTCACAGGTGAATTCCCATCCCGCCGGCCTGCCCAACGCTTGGCCATGGGAGGGAGAGGAGGGAATCATCCGTGTGGATCGCCTGTAACATTTTGTACTTTGGCGACCACTTAGTTGAAAATGGCTGTTGTCCTAAGCATGTCCCCAGGCAACATGTGTATTGTAATTTGATTTTTTTTTAAACAACTTTTATTGGGTTTTTTTCTTATTATAAAAGCAACACATGTTCCTTTCAAGAAAATCAGAAAATACAGAGAAACTAAAAGGAAGAAAATATAAAAACACCCATCCATCCACCCAGAGACAGTCATTACTAGTACCTGGATGTCTCTTTCCTAGGTTTTTCTTCATACATATATACTTTATTAAACGAATATAATCCAAATATCCTCCTGGTCTCACTGGGCTGTGGGCTCGACTGCGGTATGATTAATGGTCACACTGCAGACAATGGCTTCTACCAGCCGGTTGCCAGGTCCCTGGGACCCTTTTCAAGGGCCCCCCCATATCCCTGGACATCTTTAGGGGGTCCCACACCTTCACCTGGACCTCTGTCTCTGCTCACCTGCAGGTCACCCTTGCTGCTGTCCTGCTGCTCCTCCCAGGCCACTGCCCCAGGCTGCCCACCCCCAGCTGGCCTTCCAGTTCAGGGGCCACCCACTGCCTTTGTGCCCATCAACCCTGGACCACCCTAGCTCCCGTGGGGCAATTCTGCTTTGTCGCTCCTGACTCCCAATCACTGCCACCTGGGTCACATGGACATGCCTGCCTCTTAACAGGAGAAATACCTTCTGCATTTCTGCTCTTCCAACAGGTGCCCCAGGGTTTAAATACACAGCCCTTTTGTCCCCGGGGTGAAGGAATCCTCCAGTGTCTGGATCAGGCACAAGTAAGATACCCGTCCCCTATCTGGAACCGTTACTCTGTGCCTCATCTTCTGAGAATGACCCTAAGGTCCCTTCCTGCATGATGGGCATATTCTACAGACTTTACAGCCTCCGCGGTAACCTCCCATTCCTCCCATCCTAGCCCCACCCCAGCTGATTTCTCCAGACATGCCTGCAGCTAGTCTCCTGAAGGGGACAAAAGGAGTCACCTTACAGTCACCTACCACCAGACTCCCTCAATACTGTGTTGCACACTAAAAAGGATATGACACACATATAATCTTATATATCCTTCCTTTTCACATGTCAATATATTGTGAACATCTTTCTTCATCAGAATGTTTCTGCATCATGTTTAGTGGTTGCATAGTATTCCACTATACATAGTTAGCTTAATTTATGCAACATCCCTTATTCCAGACATCTAGGTTGTGGCCAATATTTTCAATTGCAAATAAAATCAAGCAATCTCACTTTTAAGCAGAAAAACATCCCTCTGCAGAAATTCTTTACCAACCCTAGAACTTTAGAGGAAATTTTCCTAGTCACCTGTTGAACTCAATCGGGATTAAACACCTACGAAATGTAACATGCATCACAATGTGATCCACACTGTACTGAGTCTTGAAGGCAGACACAAAGATTCACGTTAATTCAGTTTGTGTCCTGAAGAGACAGGCACGGACGAAATGACCCTGATGGGAAGCAGGAGCATGTGCGTGTTGTGATAAGATGGCCACAGAGAGTATGCTTGGGCAGCATGCGTGCAAGAAGGAGGCTGTGTTTCTCACGGGCCTGGAGGATGGCCAGGGTTGCGTCCTGGAGGAAGAAGAAAGACCGACAGGTGAGCTAGAAGGCTCAGAGCAAAGATGTGGGAGCTGGGAGGTGCAGGGCTCTGGAGGAACAGGCAGGAGCCTGACTACGCAGAACAGAGAGAGCGAAAGAAAGTAGCAAGAAAAAATCTAGAAAAATACATTAAGACGAACTCACAAAGCAAAGCAGGCCACTGAATGATATCATGGTCAGACGGGGCAGAATGGAAAATTCAAGAGGAAAATTCAGTTTTAAGGGTATAGTCCTTAAATAACTGCTCTTGAAAATGAATTTGTTTTCACTGTCTCGTGATCCTTATGCCAAATACTATTATCATATGAGCATAGAAAATTACACTAAATATATTTTTATGATCCTAAAGCCGACAATGTTGATTTTAAATATTAAAAAATAAAATTCTGTACTTTTAATCTACCCAATATTTCAGTGGCTGTTTTTCCTCACTTAGAAAAGTAATGCCTATTTCATGACTATGTTTAGGCAAGGCGTGTCCAGGCACACTGGCCTTCCTTGTTACCCTCTCACCTCAGGGCCTTTGCACACACACGCTGTTCCAATGCCAGGAACGGTTTTTCCTCTTCCACTTCAGCTACCCCTACTCATCTTCAAGATTTCGGCTCAAACATCACTTTCTTTAATCCTCCAAACCTGGGTTAGGTCTCCCTCTCTATGATCTTGGGGTAGTCAGTCCTTCTTATAAGCACTTATCATAATTAAAATTAAATAATTTAGTGGTACATTCCTGCACATGTGTTTAAATTCAAGTAGGCAAGGCCTTCATGCCCCACATGAATGGAAGCTCAAGGAGGGCAGGACCTTTCTGTGTCCACCATGTCCTTGCACACAGAGATAACCATTAGGCATTTCTCAAGTGAACAAATAGCCCTCACTTTCCAAATATGAACCCAAGAAGGTTTTGGTAATTCCAATATGAAAAAAGAAATGTGTTTCCTCAGAACAACTATCAGGTAAAGTTTTATAGCAATAATCCCTTTTATTTATATTTGATTTTTCATAACCCACTTACGTCTAGAAAGGATTTAAAGGAAACTTGTGTAAAAGACAACAGAACTGAGAAGACTTGGGCCCATATTTGTTGCACAAAGAGATTTAGATCGACCATCTCATTATTGTCTTGAAAACTCTGTAAGGCCTTTTGGTAGGGTGGGGATTACCATCCCCGACTAGAGGAGGAAACTAAGGCCCAGAGAAGTGAATGAACTTGCCCAAATCACAAAATGAACAAGTGGAACAAAAGTGGGCTTTTCTGGGGAATTAAGAAGAGACATTTACTGCTCTCTGCTGCCTCCTGTTGGTGTGGAGAGGAAAGAGCAGGCCTCTCTGGGTTTGCTCCAGAAACCAACCGTGGTGTTGCCACAGTGGGCGGGACACCAGGCAGCCTGGCAAGTCTGCCCTGCCAGCTCCCTTGCCTTTCGTCTCCTGCCCCTCCACCCCACCGGATCCTACGGAGGCCTAATTGTTCCAGTTTACAGACTGCTAACCTCTTCTCAGCCCAGTGCCACGTCACCTGCCCTCTGAGTTCTGCAGCCTGGGACAGGACCAGGGACAGGCAGCGCTCAGCACTGACCCCCTCTTGTGTCCCTTCACAGAAGGGCTTCACGCCTCTGGCCTTGGCCGCCTTCTCTTCAGTAGAATCAGGACAGGATATGGGGGATTGAAACAAGATTCCGAGTTAGGCACTCAGAAAAGGCCACGTCTCTCATCTCCCTTTCTGTTTTTGCTGGCGGTTTCAGCAATGACTGAAATATTGATTGCTCTCCTGCCCTGTTCCTTGGCGCAGGCCTTAGGGCCGATTCCTAGCAGTGAAGTCACTGGGTGCTGAGCCAGGAGGATGAGTAACTGCCTCCCTCTCCAGTTGAACTCTGTCTTCTACAGGTGTCTGAGGCAGAGGCAGCTCAGGCCCCTCTGCCCAATCCCGAATCAGACCATCCCACCCACCACATGCCATGAGCTAACACAGCAATCACAGCCAATCACGGCTATAAACCCAGGGTGTTTACGAAGTCTTTGTGTACCTCTAAACTCAAGTAACCCTGAGTCCCATGGGACTGGAGAAAACAGGCTGCAATTGTTGTTTACTCATCAAAAGCGCATTCTTCAGAGGAGTGAGGAGACCAGGGCACAGACATCGCTCAGTAAATCACCCAGCAGCCACTGGGGAATGGTTACGATGGGTAAAAAAAATCTGATCAAATAATGCTTTTGCATGGGATGAAGGAGAGGGCAGGGCCCGAAACAAAGAAATTAGCCTGGGCAAAGCTCAAAGCCAGAAGATTCCTTTTCCCCGTACTATTTGCAAATGTGCTCCTTTGGGCTGGGCGTTCAGAGTGGTTCGCCTTAAAGTTACATGAGGAAGAGCCAGGGCTTCAATGAACACCAGGTCGAGTGAGTTATAACAGCACGCTATCGGTTCGCATCTTTGGGATTAATTGTTTTTTTAGTGAAGAAAGAAAAAAACAAGTTTACTATCCAACTAAGGGACAGAGCCAACGTGGCAAGGATAGCAGCAGGCCGGGGTTCAGAGAGCTCACCCCAGACACCCTGGTTATTGAGTCTGAGGCAACGAGCTGCCTCCAAGACAGACTCCCCTGAGCAGGGAGAGGCTGCCGAGTCCTGCTGCTCTGCTCAGGTTTGTTCAGGGCCCAGTGGGGTGAAATTCCCAGAAGCTTTTGCTGGAAGGGGTTGGAATATCAGAGAGGAAGTGCACTTTGGGAGAATTTCTACAAGATCAACCCCTTCACTTTGAAAAAGAGTAAACTGAAGCCAAGAGTGGAGAAGGATGATGGCCAGTCCTGCCATTCGTTTGCTGGGCATTATGCATGCTAAATGTACAATGTAGGCCTCTTGAATTTCAGTGCAGTGCCATTTCTGAGCTATTTACTCAAAAGAATGGAATTTGAGTTGTAAGTGAGGGAAAATGTGTGAACTGTATGATGCCAACTGCCTCCCACCTGCTCATGTAGCTGGCATTAGTACCTATCTACAGGATTCGTTCTGCCCAAATGGCTTTCCCAAACTTCTTTTGCTGAGCATATTTCCCTGGTTTGCTCATAAAAGAAAGAATGCACAGCCCCATTCTATGAAGTCTAAGTGGGGCTGTCAATCACAGTGCTCCACCCCCTTAGCCATAAGATTAAGGGCAGGTAACCTGGGTCTGGCCAATCAAAATATCCCCACTCCTGACCACAGTGATAGGGTTGGACATGGGCAAATGACCCAAATCTAGCCAATCGGAAACCACGCCAGGACTGTCTCCCGAAGTTAACTGGAAGGTTATCTCTTTCCCTGGAAGTTGATAAGATAGAAACATATGAGTGTCTGGAGCTGCCAGCAGCCATACTGCCTGTCCAACGAATTGAGCCTATATGAAAAATGAAGCCATCCAATGTTTGCACCAATGGATGAAGAGAAATGAATCCTAACAATGTCATGTGTGCCCTTGGGTCTAGCTATGCCTAAAGGCAATTCTTCCTGCAGGCACCCCAGCTAGTGAGCCAATACATTCTCTTTTTATTTATAGTAGCTCAGTTTGGATTTCTGTCCCTTGCTGTCCTGACTAATACCGGCAATCACTCATAAAGCTCTTTACTGTTGAGCCCAGACATAGTCTCATGCGCCTCAACATAATGTTTTATGTAGTTGACATGTTTATATGATGAAACCAATTGACCTTCCCAGATGGTAATCCAATGGTTTCATCTGGCAAATGAGGAGACAAGGCCCAGAGAAGGACAAGGATTCGCTCGAGGCCATGGCCAGCTAATAATGGAACCTGGTTCATGCCCCCAGTGATCATTTTTTCTTCCTTGATCAACCCATTTTCCAGCTAAAAGACCTGGTGCCAAAAGTTGAGTGAGAGCTCCTGGAAAGCTCTGCACTGTCAGTCAGGATTTAGCCCCTCCCCACCATGTGTTTCCCCAGACCCTTGGCGGTATTCCTGTACAGCCTTGAAGCTATGCAGAATCTGTGTGAGACTTCTTGTGCCCTCTCAGAATACAGTTTTGATGGAGACTCCAGACTTTAATGTCAGCATTGAAGGAATAAAGGGAGGTCCATTTTACTTCCACTAATATGACCAGTTCCATGGAAGACCTTTCTCTAATGCACATTCATTCATCTGGTCCCCTCATGCCTCCTGGTCTCAGAGCTGAATCTTTGATTCCAGAGGTCCGCTAACCAGAGGAAGATTTTGTCCTCCTTTAATTCAGGCATTATACTTTTTTTTAACGCAACCTAAGATAGCATTAGCTTTGGGGGCAAACCACATACTGACTGCAATAATCAAAAAACAAGGGGGAAAGCAATGGAAAGAAGCACAAAGTTTTAGTCTGAAAATTAGAAGTCAGGGAAAGGGTACTATTTTCATGTTTTTGAAGGACTTGCATGGGTCAGGAAAATATATTTCTGTAAGAAAGAGAATAATAGGAGTAAATGGGTACAACCTGTAAGGAGACAGATTTCCAGATTCAGAAACTGAGGTTTAGAGAGTGTAAATGACGCACTTGCATCCACACAGCACATTGTTTGCCAAACAAGAATGTCAACTAAGACCTCCTGAAGAGTCAAACAGCCTAAGACAATTGGGTGAGGCAAGTCTCGGTTCAGACCCAGTTGTCACCACTTCCTCCCTTGGGCAAAAGTTGCCTTAACTCTTCTCTGAACCTCTTCCTCTATAAATAGACTCAAAAGACATGTTATGGATAATGGCTCTACTATGGGGCTCAGCGTATATTGATATTCAGTAAATGTTACTTCTCTCACCTTTCCCCTTTGCACCGTCTACTTTGCCTCTTCTTTTCCTATAATTTGAACAGCACAGGGTCCACTTTAACCCAGTGTCCAGAGTGAGATTCTCTTGCTTTAATCAAAGGGCAGTTCCACTCGACCCAGACATCATCTGGTCCCACAAGAGAATCAAGTCACAACCACATCAGCAGGAGGGCAGGTGCCCAGAAAGAACCTCGCAGCACTGAGGGATGTGGGAAGATGATGCTTCTGCCACACCCTGCCCCTTGCTGGCTGCCTCCCTAAATACCTTGTCCAGAAAAAGCAATTGTCTGCTCCCTTCTCTTGCCAAAGGTGGTGCTCCATTTTGCCCCAGCCATGCCAAACTGACTTCGCAGAATATACTTTGCTAGATCCAACCTCCTAACCTTTGCCTATGCTGTTCCCTCTACCTGCATTTTTTCCCTCTCTTTTTCTATAAGGTAACCCCTTATCCATTCTCCAAAATTTAGAAGATTATACTTAATCTTCTGCAGAAAGCCTTCCCTGGGGTCTCCAGGTTTATTAATCTTAGTTTTGTTTGTTTAAAATGAATTGATTGCCAAGCATAAAAAAAAAAAAAAACCTCAATAAAACCTACCTTGCATCATCTTTTCCAGCATTGTCATTGTGGACTGGAGTGTGGTCTGCCTTGAGACACCGCTAGAGAGGTCTAGAGAGCATGGAATGGTTACTAAGGAATGAGTATGATAGGGTTCTCCCACCTTTTTAAAGCAGACAGGACACTGACGGGAAAGGCAGACCAATTGGCTCAGAAGGACTCAGGCAGTGGTTTCTATTCCCCAGGTGAATGTGCCGTATGTGGGAAGGACCTAGGCTGGCAAAGCCCACCAGACTGACGTATAAACCCCAATGACCTTAACTTACTGACAATGGAAATGGACCTGCTGAGGGAACTCGGAAGCTCTGTTCTTCTCTGGCTGACCTCCAGAATGATGCTGAGTGAGCAGAGGGTCAGAACCACAGAGAACAGCAGTTGGATTCAAATGCGCCCTGGCATCAGTCTTCCCCCTAGAGAAACAGTCTCCTCAAAGACCAATAGGCCATGCCCTTGGGCAGTTCAAGTCCTACTGCCTTAGTCTGCTCACACTGCCATAACAAAATACCATAGGCTGGGTGGCTTACACAACAGAAGTTCATTTCTCACAGTTCTAAAGGCTGGGACGTCCAAGATCAGGCGCTGGCTGATATGGTTCTCCAGTGGGGCCTCTCTTCCTGTCCTCACATGGCAGGCAGAGAGAGTGGGAAGGGGGTGCTCTCTGGTGTCTCTTCTTATAAGGGCACTAACCCACCATGAGGACCCCACCGTCATGACCTCATCTAGACCTAATCACCTCCCAAAAGCTCCGAGTATCATCATATTGGGAGTTAAGGCTTCAATATATGGATTTGGGAGGCACACAATTCAGCCCACAGAGCTGCTCTCCACCAAGCAGCCATCTGGCCCTGTGTCCTTCGGAGGTGGCCCGGTGACTGTCCAGCAGCGCACACAGTGGTCAGAGCAGAGCCTTGGGAGTCACAGAGCCTGAGTCAGATTCAGGCTCCAGTGCACATCGATTGTGTGACCTTTAGAGACGAGACTGCGTGTCCTTTCTGATCCTCAGTTCAGTTTCCTTATCTATAAAACAGCTACAGTGTACCTACTTCCTAGGGCTGTTTAAATATTAACTGGATATTGTAAGAAAGACACTTCACACCGCTCCCGACAGAGAGTAAGTGCTAGGTGAACAGGAGCTGCTGTCCCCAGGGTCGGCAGCACCAGCATGTTGGTGATATAGATCTGGATGCCTGGTGCCCTGAGCCAGGGTTCAGTGCAAGCTGCCCTGGTGACTCATTTCCATCTAGGTCCTTTGACTTGCCAACCGTTTTCCAAATGAGACATTCTTTTTTAGGTATGTTGATGGCCTTCTGGTCTTAGAGGTCGTCTGCTTTTCAAAGGTGGCTTTTGCCTATTTGTGTCCACAATGTTTTGATTCACAGGCAAACCCTCAGGAGACAACCTTCCTTATTTTCAAAGTCTTTGTGGGCACTGCTTTAGCAAAACTGTTGAGCTTCCCAACAATTCTCAGGAGAGGAAATTCCACGATCTCTGCAGCCAATGCCAGAGAAACCATTTCCTAGTGGTTTCAATGTAGCTAGGCATGAGGTTATAAGTTCGGTTTGGAGGTTGTAAGATGAGCCCTCAGAGGGCTACTTATTGCTAGGTATGCTGCCCGCAAGGAGGCTGGGCTGCCCTCGTGGGCGGAACAGCTCAGTGTCACTCCAGCATGCATGAGTATGGTGGTGGCCGTAGTAGCAGCAGCAGCATACGATTAGCAAATTTTCAATTCAGTTATGTATTTTCTATGAAATGAGCTCATAGGTTCTTTGACCTGGCAGAATGCTGTGGGTTACCCAGTAGAACCTGTCATATTTGCAGATGAAGATGTTAAGAGGTACCAGCCCACCCAGCCAAATCAGGGAAACGACCCTGGAGAATGCTGAGATGACAGAAGTGAATGTCCAGCTCTCAGCCTTCCATTTCACTGATGGAAAGCAGAAGGCCAAAGAGGCTGGCACACGGTTAGAAAGCCACAGAGCTAGTTCGTGCTAATCTGGAGAGCTTTCTGCCCTGAGACCGACATCCAGCCACGGAAATGCATTGACAGGGCTGCAAAAATCATTAACCACATTTCTTAAATTCACAACACGTTACCAGTCCATATCAACCTGCTCTACATCATGCAATAATATTTTTTATAAACCTGCTAATTATCTTTAAGCAGCACAATTGTAGGCTCTGATCACTATGCATCACACATAATCTATTTTTTTAATTTTGTTTTAAATGGTATAATGCTGTTTGATTCGAATTTTTAAGTGACACTCTTGCACAAAAAAAAAATCTGATTTCACATCAGCCAAAAATATCGCAATTGTTATATTTTTGTATGCAGAGAAACAAATTAATAAAATGTGGTTTGGGTGTTCAAGGTGCTCCCTTGTTTCATGTAACCATTTAAAGTAGATATTTTTGTGAGCCTGTTTTGGTGACATTTCTTTAATTTTTAGTATACCACAAATCGCAAAACATGAAAGGAGCCCACATCTCTCCTTTGCTTCTGAAGATCTTTGAAAACAAATGCTCAATAAATGTGTGTTTATTGGTAGTGGAAATGATGGTGGCAAAGGTAGGGTGAGGGGTTGAAATAGTCTGTGGAATTATTTTTCAAATTCTAGAGTGCTATAAGGATATTAACATATTACGCTCAGATACCTATCCCCTTTTGCTCTATAGTTAGATGTAAACATGAAATAATATTAGCATTTGCAGTAGTATATAAAGATAATACAGAGAGAAAATTCATAACATTTGAAATGTCTAAACCCAAGTAAGAATTTTTCCCCAATATACTGTTTTTTTTGAGCCTTTTTTCCTGCACCTTTTCCACTGCCAACTTTCCATCCCAGGATGGCACACAATTAGGAGTAACAGTTCCCAAATGAATACAGAAAGAGAGCCATGACAGACAGTAGGAATGGTTTGAAGTTAGCCCACCTACTTTAGAAGGCTGTTCCCAAGCAGTGGGAGGCAAGACACTCTGGGGTGTGCATAGACGTTCCAGCCTAATGTTGTGGTTCTGTTTTTGAGGTCGATGTCAGTTCTTTCTCAATCCCGTCCCATGAATGCTGTGGTAAGAGAAAATCCCTCCCAGAGACTACAAATTATTCAGGAAAAGCTATTGCTTCCATACTGTTGGAACTTCACATCTTATTCCATGTTTGGGAGTATTTCGATGGGAAGGGAGGAGGTTAAATAGAGCACTGCCGGAAAGCCACCATCATAACTCGAAAATCTCCAATTCCTAACCACTAAGAACCCTGCCGAGCCTTTCCTTGGTTTTAATCCAGCTGGTGTTATGGATCCAGTATTTCTGAGCCATCTGATGGCAAAAGCTCTTGCAGGATGTCTTGTTTTTGCCACCGACTCTCTTCCAAACGAGGAGAGGTGACCGGTGAGGCTTTTTCCAGTTATGCAATTTCTCCAGAGCTCATCCATTCAATCAGCAAACCTTGGTGAAAACCTACCATGTTCCAGGACCTGGGTTAGCCCTGAGATTCAAAGATAATTAAGCACAACCATCCGCGTTTCTCCAAATGCTGTAGAAGCCTTACCTTGTTTGTGGCCTCTGTCTTATTCTGTCTTCTAATAACGAACAGCTGGTCAGCATTATTTATGTGATAATTCATCATTCATTTCTTTTTTTGCACCAAAGTCTGTCCCTAGATGGTCCTCAAGGATGGATTTCTACTGGGATTCAATTCAACATCCAGATGTGAGAGTATGTTTAGAAGGGTCACCAGACCCTTGGAACCAAACTGACTTTAACTTGATTCAACTACAAAGAAAGGCCTTTCTTAGACCCTGCTCAAGTTTAATATTGCTTTCCTGAGGCTTGTCTGTCCTCCAGTGCCTCTTATCATAGGTTCTTCCAAGCCACCTGCTACAGCTGACCCAGTTTCACCGCCCCAAAACTGGAGAGTCATTTCCTGTTCCAAGTACTGGAAGAGATTTTAACAGGATGATACAGAGCAGCTGTGTTCTCAAGCCACAGAAGGTGGAACAAAAGAAAGAGCACTGGCCAGGAGTGAAGAGACTTGAGTTCTTGTCCCCCCAGACTCCAACCTGCTGAATGCCTGTGGGCAGTTTCTTAGGTCTGGACCCATCCCCATGCTCTTCCTCCAAACCTCACACCCACCCCTCCACTCCGGCCTGCTCCTTTCTCAGAGTTCTCTTTTCCAAGGTCTCACCCAAGCCTCATAAAGGACTGTAGGAGCTAATTCACGCATAGATGTTATTTTATGACCATGTGAGCGATTGTTAGAAGCCAGTATTGCTGGAGGGCCTTGAGCAAACACTCCATTTACACTTTCTTGCTCAAACTGCACTTCCCTTTCATTTATGCTGACTCCAGCACTTTCTGAAGACAAAGATGAAATAAGGTTGTGATGTCCATATCAAAGGAGCTCTGGGAATTCTGAGGAGAACCTAACTCATCCTGAGGGAAACAAGGAAAACTTCCGAAGAGATGGCATTACTGTAACCAGCCCTGGAAAGAAGAGTGTGGGTCAGCCAGGTAGGAAGATGTTCTAAGTGTAGGGGACCATGAGCAACTGCCCCGAGGTGTGAAGTAGCATGGTGTGACTAGGAACTTGCCAGAAGTTTGAAGTCACTGGAAGAAAAATTCTAAGGCTGGGACAGTCAGATAAGAATGAAAAAGGGAAGAGGAGGCAAGTCCCAAAGGTACTGCAAGCCAAGAATGAAATCACCCCTCAGCTACAATTTTCTAGTGGCTTCCTCTGCACCCAAATTAAGATCCAAACTCCAACAAATACTGCATACACTGGACCTCTGCTTGCATTTGTTTCTTTTATCAGGTCTCTCAAAGGTTCTTTAGAGAAGTACAACATTTTCTAACAGTGGGGTGGGAGGGTGGGGAAGCTTTATTTTCTCTATTTTTAAAGCATTGAGAAATGATATGCAAGTACCTTATTATTTCAGGCATATAAGGAGTACCAATAACAGTATGGGAAACATCTGCATATGCCTTACTCGTATTAAGAATTAAAATTTTATAGATATGGTTGATGGTGTCCTCCCTAATCTCATGCCCTTCCCAGACGAAACCACTGTACTAAAGTTTATGTGTCATTCTCTTTCATATTTTTATACTTCTATCACATATGTACTTATAAAACAGTACTACCGATGTTGCATATTTTAAAACTTTAAAAAATTGCACTGATTCTTCCACAACTTCTTTCATTCAGCATAGTTTTTGAGATTTACCCATATTGATGCATGTAACTGAACTTCATTCATTTTAATGCTGTGTAGTATCATATGAATACAGAAATACACCATAATTTATTTTAGCCATTCTCATGAAGATGGACATTTAGATTATTTCCAATGTTTTGCTATCACGAAAAAGGCTCCTGTGAACATTTTTGTACCTGTCTCTCTATGCATGTGTGCAAGAGTTTCTCCCAGAAATGTACCTAAGAGTAGATCCTCTTGTTTATAAGATATACACTCTTCACCTTTATCAACTGTCTCTGTTTGGGCTGCTATAACAAATTACCACAGATTGGATAGCTTAAACAACAAATATTATTTCTCATAATTCTGGAGACTGGAAATCCAAGGTCAGGGTGCTAGCATAGTTGGGTTCTGGTGAGGGCTCTCTTCCAGGTTGCAGATTGCCAAGTTCTTTTTTTTTTTTTTTTTTTTTTTTTGAGACAGAGTCTCACTCTCTTGCCTGGGCTAGAGTGCCATGGTGTCAGCCTAGCTCACAGCAACCTCCAACTCCTGGGCTCAAGCGATCCTCCTGCCTCAGCCTCCCTGATTGCCAAGTTCTTAATGTGTCCTCTCATGGTAGAAAAAAAGCAAGCTGGCTCTTGGGCCTCTTTTGTAAGGGTACTAATCCTATTCATGAGGGCTCCACTCTCATGACCTAATCACCTCCCAAAGGCCCCATCTCCAAATACCATCATACTGGGAATTAGATGTCAACATATGAATTTTGGAGGGACACAAATATTCAGTACATTGCACTGGCTACTGCCAAATCTCTCTCCAAAGTGATTTTACCAATTATAATTCCTACATTAGTGTATGAGAATTCTTGTGAGTCTATATTCTTGCTAATACTTGTTATCAGTCTTTTAAATATTTACCAATTTTATCTGGTGGGTGTGAAATGGCATCTCGTAGTTTTAGTTTGCATTTATTTAATTACTAATTACATCTGTAATTACATTCTTTCTAAATAAGGTCACATTCTGAGGTGCTTGGGATTAGGACTTCAATATATGTTTTCAAGGAACGCAATTCAGCCCTAAACAATACCCCGAATGGGAACCCTCAGCAGGACAGCACTTTGGGGCCCAAGGCCAACCTGGCATCATCTCACATGGCATCGCTGGAGGTTTGGCCTTCCAGCTACAGAGAAAACGGAAGCCCAAATCCCAGGAGAGGAGCCATCACACTTCCCAGTGCCTAGAGTTTTCTTTGAAGCAATCTTATGAGTTAAGTCCAGCAAGGCACTGATGTCTGATAAAATGGAGAGGAAAGAGGACATCCCACCCTTTCATCCTGAGAGATTAGGTAAGCAAAGTTTCAAGAGTGTTGAACTAAATTAGTGCCCCCTTTCCAGAAAATATAGTCCAATTCTAAAAGCTATAACAGGCAATAATTCGTCTCTTTAAAAAAACTTCTCTAGGATACAGGAAGGAAAGGGAGCCAGCATTTCTATTTAGAGCCTCTTCTGTGCCAAGCCACATGTGGAATGTTTTACAAACAGCATCTCTTCCAATCCTCGTGATGATTCTTTGATTGTCAACCCCATTTGACAGATAAGGAAGCAGGTTTGGAGAAGTTAACTGAATTTTCCCTAAGATCCACAGCTGAAAAGATGGGGGTACCAGGATTTCAACCCAGGTTTGTCTGACAATCAAGTTTATAATCTTTCCACTATGCTGAGTTGTCTCTTTATAGTCTTATATCAGATGATATATGTGAAAACTTGAAGCATTATACCTGGCAAACAGAGGATAGTCAATATCATCTACACCATTCCTTCTTTCAGAGAATGTTTCTGGAATGAATGAATGACAGTGGATGAACATACAGCACCTTCTTATTCTCCTATCCTCATGTGAATTCTTTCTCTTCTGAACTCCAAAGACTTTGTTCTTTCCTCTCAAGTGGGACTTATTCCCCTCCCCTCTCCTTAACCTCACCCCATATCTTGTCCCTCAGAGAAGGGACAAGATCTAACTCATCTATGCATCTGCCCCCTCCCACCACCCAGCCTCCTGCACTGGCCCGGTGCTCACTACATGCTCAATATCCGTCTGCAGAGAGAATGAATAAGCAAAAGCCCCTATAAAGCACATAGCTCAGGATTGGTTAAAGAGATGGGTTTAACCTGACAGCATCCCAAGGAAATGGAGAAAACACCTGAGCTGGGACTCAGAACCTGGCTCCACACCTGCACTGTCACTAATTTGTTTTGCAAACTTGGGCTCCTCTTGGACCTCTCTTACCCCATCCATCAAATGAAGGGCTTGGACTAGTAATCTTGACAGATCTTCTAATCTGACAGTCTAGGTCTTGGTGTCTCCAAAAATCAGAAGGGGTCAGGGGCTACAAGGCATCCAGATACCAGCAGGGCCTATCCTGTCCAGCAATGGACAATCTCTTCCCAGTTTTCAGCATTTAGGTACTTTGAAAATGTCCTCTTGCTATTCCAAGTGAGAACTTCCCAAAGACAGCTGGAACAAAGGACCAAGCTCTCTCAGCAGGAGGTTCCTTGTATACTGCAAGCCCTCCCAGGGCCAAAGAGCATGCCAGAACCTTGATCAGGGGTCTTTTCCTTGAGGCAAACAGAACATCTAATCTGCATCCCTTCCAAGAAGGAACTATAATGATAATCGTTAATGCTTATTGTGCACAAATGATTTGTCCCACATTGTCTAAGCCTTTAATGGGCATTACTGCAGTTGATTCTCATGTGAGGCAGATCAGTTTTATAATTTACATATAATAATATAAATTATTTATTATAACAATGTATATTTTATTCCTATTTTACAAATCAGGAAACTGGGGCTCCCAAGAGGTTGAGGGACATTCCCAGGGTCATCTAGCTTATCTCCATACTCCAAGTTCTAGTTTTTATTTTTATTGTTATGTTTTTTAATAGGAAATATATTTTCATGGTTCAAAATCCAAAAGGTACAAAGAAGTGTTCAGTACATTTCTCCTATGCCTGATCTCCCAGAATCTGCTCTCTTTGTGGGAGCGGATGGCTATAATCAAGTTGTCTGCCTATCTTTCAAGAGGTCTTCTCTACTAACAGAGGCAAATAGCTATGCTTACTCAATGGCGGCACACCACAGACAGTGTTTTTGCACCTTTCTTTTCCAGTTACCAATTATCTCTAGGCAATCCTTCCATATCAGTGCATAAACTTCTGCCTCAATTTTTGTAATGGCTGAATAATAGTCTATCGTCTGTAAGAGCCATGATTTATTCTGAAGGATGCATGTGAACTCCAAGCTCTTAAGTACTGGACTCTACAGGGAAGAGCTAAGAAGCTGGAATGCCATGTCCTCATGCCCAGGGTCACTGAGCTCTTCAGATCCACTGACCCTTTATGAGATCTCTACATGAAGATTTTCAATCTGGTTGAAGAGTAAACGAAGCAATGCAGGATAAGTGCTATGTGCTTGGCATGCTACAAATGCTCAGTTATTATGTTCACGTTGGTAGGTGTCTGACTGTATGGACCAAGATGGTTGGAATACGAGAAAGTAGCAGAAGTCAGGGAAAGAATCTGTCTTCTGCTCCAAGATCTGTGGAGTGATGGAAAGAACAGACAGACCTGTGTTCAAAACCCAGCTCTACCACTCACTGTATCAACATACTATGTGTTAACAGAACACATCCAACCCCTGAGTCTGGGATAGGCAAATGGTTGCCCAGCTTGGAACTACATTTTCCAGGCTCCTTTGCAGCTAGGTGTGACAATGTTCTCACCAATAAATCGGGAATGGAAATTGCTTGCCCTCCACTTCCTCACTTTCTACTTTCCCATGGACTGGAACTCAATGTAGTACTGGTGAAACAGCTTCGACCAGGTGCAGGAGGTAACACCCCAAGGGAAGAGCAAAACTAGAAGGAACTTGGATACCTGAGTAACTCAAGTGACAGAGTTCCTTGCCCAGCCTACTCCATTTGTGCACCTTGACAGTAGACTGTTACGTAGGGGTGCGGTCCTCTTTGATCTTGTTTAGCAATGGTGCTTTGAGGTCTCTGTTAGAGGATCTTAACTTTTACCCCGATTAATACACAGTGTGACCTTGAATAAATCACTTGATATCCCTAAACCTCAATTTCTACATCTTCAAATTCCCCATGAAGATTAAAGAAAAGGTAAACATAACACCTAGCACAGTATTTGGCACATGGTGAAAGATAAATAAATGGCTCCCTGGGCCTTGTTTTCATTATCTGTAAAATGAGTATAGTAATTATTTCTTTGTGAAACCCAAATGAGACAGAGGACCATACCATCTGCATAGTCAGTACTTAGCTGCCAGCAACCTGAGGTACAGCATACTTTGCACAGATAAGGGGTAGATGTTTAACCTTCCTTTGTCCACATGAGTTTGGGCAAGTTCCCTGTTTAGGATTTGATGTGGGAGCAAAGGATAGGGTCAAAGGGAACCTCCACCTCTGCCAGGCCAAGGAAGCCAAGGCCATGGAAGAGGAAGCCTGTCTGAGGCCTCTGACCAAACAATGCCCATGAATGAATCAGAGAGCATGTGATCCTATCACCTTTCTTGTACACATGAATTTTAAAAATATATGTGTGCCAAGGAGAGAGGGAGAGAGCAATAAAAGAGACGTGAGTTCTCATGATCGCCCTTCATTTATTTCTTTTTTTCTTTTTCCTTTTGAGACAGGGTCTCGCTCTGTCACCCAGGCTAGAGTGCAGTAGTGTGATCATAGCTCACTGAAACCTCAAACTCCTGGACTCAAGCGGTCCTTCTGCCTCAGCCTCCTGAGTAGCTGGGGCTACAGGCATGCGCCGCCATGCCCGGCTAATTTTTTTTTTTTTTTTGGTAGAGATGTGGATCTCACTATGTTGCCCAGACTGCTCTCAAACACCTGGCCTCAAGTGATCCTCCCACCTCAGCCTCCCAAACTGCTGAGATTATAGGCATGAGCCACCACACCTGGCCTCATTTCATTTAAATGAAAGGGTTTAGAGCTTTTGTGAACTAGAGATCCCAAGTTTATTAGGTGCCTAATATGTGCCATGTTCAGCATGTTAATGTATGCTCTCTCCACTGACGCTCACAGCCAGACATGTACTCTTACCACCAGGCAAAGGAGGAATCTGAGGACCAGAGAACTGAAGTACTGTACCTTACCCAAGATCCCATGGCTACTATGTGGCTGAGCAGAATCTGAACACAGATCTGTTTGAGTCTAAAACCCACACTCTTTGATTCCATGATCTTAATATTTATTGACTATCTATTATTTTCCCAGCTAGGGCTGGGAACTTAGCTAGGGCTAAGTTCCATGGGGACTAGCAAGATGAATCAGACATGGACGTTCTGTTTTCTGGGTACTTTCAAGATGCTTTTTCTCACAGAAAGTAAAGGAATGGAAAGGGTGTCAGACCTAGAGTCAGAAAGCACAGGTGGCTTTGCCCCTAACTACCTCTGCGTCCTTTTGCACATTTCTACACTTCCCTGGGTTTTGTTTTCCTCACCCATAAAACAGGAACAACGCCTACGCTCCCAGAGTCACTAAGAAGATTAAATAAATGAGATAACAGATGTAAAGATGCCGTGCGACTGTGATGCACTGGACAAAAGTTAACAGTGCTCTAGGATGTTCTGGGAGCCTTGCTGCGCTGCCCCAAATGCTTCACTAACGTCCGTGGAGACACTGAGCCAAATATGTTTGCTCCCTTGGGGACAAATGGGGCCAGTTGGTGCCCCTTAATAATGTTCCCAGAATGTGAAATCCCAGAAGTTCACATGCGTGAGCACTAGACCATCTGACCTTCCTCCCTGCCAGTGCCAAACAGCAAATGTCAACAGTTGTGGTCCTTCGCAATCACACTGTTGTCAACAGCAAGCCTCTACATGTGAATGGCATTTTAGAGCTTACGGAGTAGTTTCACAGCGGCACATTCTTTGGACTTCCTTGGAACCCAGCAAGGTAGGCAAGACAATTGGCTATGAGGAAATCGAGGTGCCAAGGCTCCTAGATGTGCTACAACTTGCCCAGGGATTTACAGTTATTAAAAAGCAGAGTCCATACTATACAATTCATATTTTGGCCTAAAATTCGTTCTATTTCCGTATTAAACACCACCTGTAATAGATGAAAATACGGTGCCCCTCTTGGGGCCCAAGTTACAAAGCATAGTACTGAAACCTCATTCATTCATTCAGCCAGCAAACACTCACTGACAATCTGCTCCCTGCCTGGTCCTGCGTGGGCCCTCACAGAGACCACTGAGCCACATGCAGGGCCTGCTGTCAAGGGACTCACAGCTGCTGGGTCACAGGCCACCGTGCTAGGCACTGCACCTAAGCCATCGCTAAGTCTCACAACACTGCACAGTGCATATTTTTCTCCAAATTTTATGATGGACAATGGCGGCTCAGAAACACTGAGTGGTTGGCTCAAAGTCACTCACCCAGTAAGTGACAGAGCTGGAATTAGATTCCAAGTCTGTTGGATGCCAAGAAAGCAGACAACTCCTTTCCCGAACATCTGTCTTTCCCCAAGAAAACACAGGACTCCTTAAAATGTCTTCAATACAGTATATCCAGGATAGAATTATAAGTGCTACAGCACACATTTGGTATAATTACATGATATCTATGACCAATTCCACTAACTTATTTTTCCTTTTGATTTCTAGATTGGTGACTTTATACAATCATAGAATGTCAGATATAAAAAAAAAAAAAATCTTCTATTTCATCATACAGACGAGGGAGCCAAGGACCAGAAGCACAAGCATCTTGCCCAACATCACACAGCAATTTAGTATCAGAGCTGGAATTCACGCAGTGCATCCAAATTTAAAGCCCCAGTTATTCCCACTTCACCATGTTCTGGGTGCCTAGCCTGGGCAATTTCACATTCTTTTTTATCTAGAAAATGTCATCTCCTTGAGGCGGGGACCAGCTGTAGCTCATCTTTGTGTCTCCAGTGCCTGGCCTGTAGAATAATGCCCTCAATGAATGTGTGATGACTGAATGACACAACAGCAATTATCCCCAATATACAGAAGAAGAAACTGAGGTTCAGATAGATTACAGTATGTGTCCAAGGTTACATGGATCACAAGTGACCAAGCCAAGATTCGAACCTAGTCCTTCTGGCTCTGGAGGCCACACTCAGCCTGCTGGAAGAAGCACCTATATAAGACACCAGGCCCATAGCAACGTGGAAATCAGTCACAGTATCCAGTCTCGAAGAAGGACTCTTTGCGGCCTCCTGTTAGTGCTAGAGGTGAGGAACCTGCGAGAGGAACAGGTAAGTAGCTGGAAGCCATGGCAAGTGTATAGGGTAAAGGAAGACGCGTCCCAGCAAGGCCCACCTCACAGAGGGGCCTCAGGCCCACGTGGCCAAACCAGTATGTACACACTTGGACGTCAGCGAACAGCCTTGCTGGGGGCCAGGAGAAAGATCCGTTCTGGGAGTTCTGCCAGAGCTGGAGACAAGGCTGCCAGAGGGAGACCAGGCCAGGGGGAGGACAGATGTGGCCAAGGCTCTGCCAGAGGCCACGCTGGCCCCAGAGAGTCAGTCCTCCAACCAGAGCCGTGACTCTATTCCAAGCTCAGAGTGTTTCGGTTCCCAGATTAGACCATGGAAAAGTGGTTCCATGTGCACTTTCCGGCTTGGTCGCTTACTCAACACCCCCCATGACCCCACCCCCCCCGCCAAGCCCAGAATCACAGGGCAGCCCTTTCGTGTCAACGTGAGGATGTTACTCTTTATTTTCTTCTTTCTTGAACCTATAAAAATAACTCTGCCTGACCCAAATATCCATGTGAACTCTCAAGAAGCCGAGCTTAAACATGTTTGCACATCAGGCCCAAAGCAATCCCACATGTGGCTGCTGCAACGAGGTGTCCTCTACGTGGCGAGTGGCTGCCTCCCTCAATCTCGGGGACGCTAGTGGAAGGAAGGAGTTAGCACATATGCAACCCCTTCCTAAACTCTTTTACGTGGGTCTTCTCATTTAATTTGTCATCCTAATTTTGCAGACGCAAAACCTAAGGCTCAGAGAAATGTGACTAGTTCAATGTCATGTATTCACTCAACAAATGTGTATCATGTCCACCACCAATGTGCCTGGTATGGATTTTTGCAAAGAGAAACCTTACATATTTTTTTCTGCTATATAAAATGATTCCCTAATGGATTCCCTCGGTGTTTCCCAAAGTGCCTAAGGTAGGAAGACTAATTCTATGAGCTGAAAAGGCATTTGGAAAAAATGAGTTCTATGTACAAATTAGCCGGGAAATCACTGATTAAACAACAGTTACTTAGGAAGTCACTGATTAAAGAAATTAAACAACACAGGATTCAAATTATTAAATATAGAATTTTTCAGAGCTTTTAATTGGCTAAAGTATATTTGACTCTCCCAAAGGAGTACAGAGTATAGACTCTCCCAGTGCAGTATTTTATCAAGGTTATGAGTTAGAGTTCTAAGAAAAACTGTTTTGGAAGCACTTCCCTAATATATTAGGTTGAATCATATGAAATTGCCAATACTGGGCTGATTTTGATCTACAAACCATATGGTTTAATCTAGTATAGATGATATAGATATAGATAGATATAAAAGGGGTTTTTCACGTGTTCGTGCCTCCTTTGTTGTATTTCATAACGTGATGTGGCTACCGGGCTATGAACTCCTTGAAAGTCACTTGGTATGTAGCCCTGTGTGCTCACTGTTGGGGTTGAAGTAGTCCTAGGTGTGCTGGCAAAGTTTGTGCCTATCCTTCCATGGTGTGGAGCTGTCATGGGAAGCAGCTGCCTAGCCAGAGACTATGTTCCACAGTCCCCTATGTCCAGGTGGGTCTGGGGGCAAGTGTCCACTATGGAATGTGAGTGCAAGTGACAAATGTCACTGCCAGGTGAAGGCAGGTGAGAATCAGGTGTGCCTCCTCCATCCTCTTTCTTGCCCATTTTCTGGCTGAACACAGAGGACTCCAAGGCCCTAGAGGTTGGCAGATCCACAAGATGGAAGGGGACTCAGTCTTTGATCCACCACCTGATGGGAAGCTACCTACCAACCAGGAATACCCACATTGAATTATTAGCAAAAGGATAAAGAAACTGATTACCTTAAGCCACTGAAATGTGGGGAATTTTGTTGTTGTCATCATCCCGTCATAGGAGAAAGCGTTATCCTAACTAATACAATGAAGTTGGGAGCAGACAGCAAGTGTGGCCATCCAGAACCATGAAGATGGTGGCAATATAGAGCAAAAGGAGACCAACCTCAACAAGGCCACACAACAAGCAGACCACTGGCCAGCCTGGCCAGACCAGGCTCACATGTTTGGAAGCCAATGTCATTTGCAGGACGTATGGTATGAACGAAGAGGTGTGCTGATTGTTAGGGGTATTGATGAAAATGCTAATCATTTGGTTGAGATGTCCTTGGCATCTCCCTCTCCCCCAACCACCATGACCAATCCGTCCCCACCAATGCTATTGACCCTGCATCCTCTGTTCCACAGCTCTCCCTCCTCCTTTTCACCTCTGCCCTGGATGCACTCTCTTCTTCAGACTTTCCTAACATCCATCTCACACCAAGCCCTCCAAAGCCCCACAGGTGAGCATTTACAAGGGATTTTCTTAACACGGAAAAGCTAGCCATCTCTCTCCCTGTTTAAACCCCCAAGGGACTCCCACTATGCTCCGGATGAGGTCCAGAGTCCTCGGCCCGGCAGTCAGGGGCTTGCAGGAGCCAGCCCTCACCTCCTTCCCCAGCCTTCCACCTCAAGGTCAAGCACACCAAACCAACCATGAGGGGCTGCCAGGGCCCCATGCACTTTTGTCTGCATGAGCCCCTCCCTCCATAATAATAGCAACATTAAAAATCATCATTAGTATGATTTTAAATACTTCAGGATTTTTTTTTTTATTTTTAGGCAAAATTTAATAGATTCCCATAGCCCCTAAAAATTTCATTTTTTTCCTGATGTAAGAAAAAAATTAAAACATTTTTCTAAAAAATTAAGACAGTCAATGTTAGGGTTTTTTTCTTCTGATTTTGAAAGAAATTAAAACTTTTTCTTTGTCCCCTGAAAGTCACATGACCCTCGGCACTGTGCCTGCTGTGTCTGGTGGGCAAGTCTCCCGTCCTTGCTGAGATCCCTCCTCCCTTCCCCAAGTCCATCCTCTGTGATGTCACCTTTGCCCCTAACTTACGGAAGAACAAGAGCACTTCCTTTGTACTTTCTCTCCCCACCATGTCCATGGAAGAGGAAGGTTCTCGACTTTGTCAAGCACTTGCTAACATGCAGATTTGCAGCTCTGCCCCTAAGATCAGGAGTCTTTAAGTCTGGGGTACAGTCCTGGAATAGCTGGACTTCAACAGTCTCCCCGAGCAATTCTGAGACAAGTCACCCACACGCACACTGAACCTTGAGAAACCCACTTTGGGGAGTCCTGTATGTGCTGCTGGGATGTCATTATGTCCTCTACAAGAGCGAAGACCACGTCATGTTCGTCTCTGTGTTCCATTGCTCAACACAGCGCCTGGTGCCGGTGGGTACTTAGAACATGTCGAATTGAATTGTGGGATACAAAGTTCTTCTCTTCTCCTGCACTTTACTTTCACATCAGAATCTGGTGGTGGTAAGAGCAGCAAACATTTGATCTCCTCCAACCTTCTGGGGAAATTTAAAACACAGCAGGTCAT